>NC_054376.1:45415995-46015995 GCF_017654675.1 Xenopus laevis | reverse complement strand
TGTTCACCTTCAATGTACAAATCTTATGAAACCACTAACAATGCTCTCAATGTGTTAGAAAAACCATTTTCCATAACAAAAAGTAAAAGTGCCATTGTAAAAGCTAATTTCTATACCTATTAACTCAGTCCTTCTGACTCTCAGACCAGTTTTCTGAAGTGATGGGAGTGGCCTATTTTGAACCTGACACACCAAGAACTTCCTATATGATGACATCATCATGCCCAGGCTTTGCCCTTACTTGTTTCCTATTGGATGTTGATACTGCCCTCCTCCTAGTAATTTATTGGGTGCTTGTGAACTGTAACCAGTCACTTAATTTGAATGATCATTGGTTGATTACTCAATTGTAATGGCAGAGGTTAACAGACGCAGCATATAAACAAACCTGCCTTGTAACAAACAATCACACAGCCATGCAGACAAATACTGCAGAAAAGGAAGGAGCAGCATTGTTTGGCAAACCTTTGGCATTAGGCATAATGTCAGTTATTTACAAAATTGCAACAAAACCAGCACTGATTTGCTTAGAAACGTATGTAACTTACACATCTAGCAGGGACAGTAGGGTTGCACCTCACCCTTTTAAAACCAAACACATAAGAAATCCACAGGCTGCATGGCTAATTATCAACTCATTTAGATGCTGCAGACTGAACTGATTTCTGTGCAGCCATGTATCATGCATCTAAATGAATTGCTAATTAGCCATGCAGGCTGTGGATTTCATTTGTGTTTGGTTTTAAAAGGGTGAGGTGGCAGCCCTAAGTGACAGGCAGAGCAGTGATGAGGGCAGGTAAATTTTTTGAACATTTTGTGCACTCTCCTGGGGGGGGCGGTAATTTAGCTAGGAAAACGATACCTTTTTTAAGTGTTCCACTTCTGGAACAAGATTTAGAGCTCTAAATACCAAAAAATTAAAAAGTTATATTTTTCATGATATAGGGATCTATACCAGAAAAATATTTTACCTTTTTCATGAGGTAAATACACAAAATAATACATGGACCCCCCCCCCAAAAAAAATAATATATTTCTGGAAAGTACAAGTGTCATCTCCCATAGTAGCCATTATAATCCAATAATTAAATTTTTTAAAAATGATTTCTTTTTCCTGTGTAATAATAAAACAGTCGCTTGTACTGGATCCCAACTAAGATATAATTAATCCTTATTGGAGACGAAACCAGCCTATTGGGTTTATTGAGTGTTTACACCATTTTCTAGTACTAAGATCCAAATTACAGAAAGATCTGCTATCCGGAAGACCCCAGGTCGCAAGCATTCTGTATAACAGGTCCCATACCTGTACCTTGTACTTGATCCCAACTAAGATATAATTAATCCTTATTGGAAGCAAAACCAGCCTATTGGCTTTATTTAATGTTTATATGATTTTCTAGTCGACTTAAGCTATGAAGATCCAAATTATGGAAAGGTCCATTATCCAGAAAACTCCAGGTCCCAAGCACCTTGATCCCCCCATCTGCACAGTTGAAGTCTCTACAGCACAAGCCCACACTCCCCCTCCCTCTCACAAACTTGTAATAGTTTCTCTTCAGTACCTGAATGCTGCTCAAATTCCCCAGCACAGCCCAGCACAGGAAGCAGTGGCAGATTGACAGCAGACATAGCCAATAGGAGTTAAGTTAGCTGCCAGTACAATGTGTGATGTCAAATAAGGAAGAGGAAGTGAACACTGTAGTGTTTTTGGGGGTCTGTGTGGAACTGAAGGATTAGTACAGGGACACTTCTGAGGTGAATATCTCTTGAACTGTACTTTTTCTGTTAACTATTTCTATGTAAAAGTTTGTTCTATTCATGTGAACTGTTAGATTTGTCAATTTGTTACAAAGGTGAACAACCCCTTTAAGTGTGCAGCAGAAGGGGGGGCCAGAAGATCGCCCCCTCCAATTAGGCAAGGACGACCATGACCTAGCAGTTGGGTGTGACAAAATAGCACTGAATTCATGGCTCTCATAAATGAGCTTGTATGTTTATATGATCAAAGGTAACGCCACATAAACACAGCCTGCAAAAATGCAGATTGTTAAGGATAAAGTACAGTAATCAAGAACGGCCACAAGGAGTCAGCAAAGTGCTATTGTGGTTAAAAAAAAATAAAAGTTTTCCATCTATTACAAGGGGGCCCAGCTGGAGGCATTTAAATATGATGAAACATTCCTAAAAGATATAAATGCCCCTCCTGTTGCACAATGGCTCTGTAACCTTCTTTCTGCAATATCACTTCAATATAATTAGGCCTCTAAGCAGGGCTATGTTACTAAAATCACAGATCCATTATCCGGAAAACCATTATCCAGAAAACTCCAAAATTTGTCTCTCATAGGCTCAATTTCATCCAAATAATCCAGATTTTTAAAAATCATTTAATTTTTCTCTGTAATAATAACACAGTGCCTTGTACTTGATCCAAAGTAAAATATAATTCATTCTTATTGAAGGTAAAACAAACTTATTTGGACTTTCTATTACACTTAAGGTATGAAGAGCCAAACTATGGAAAGATCCGATATTTGGAATACCCCAGGTCCAAGGCATTCTGGGTACCAGTATTTCTAAATATTAAATAATATGTATCATATGCTTTTGACGCAGCTCTGCTTCATGTCATCACTTGTGGAGAAACTGAGTTGTGTTTTGGTCAAGACATACGCCAGAACAGTGTCGAACTGGGACACCAGGGGCCCACCCAAAAACCTTTGATTAGGGGCCCACCAATTAATCTTAGACCAGGGGCCCAATCTCAGTGATATTATTCTCTCTCTCTCTCTCGCCTCACTCATCCTCTATTCGCCTAGTCTCTATTCTTTACATACTTCAATCTTTTATTCCACCTATTTAGCCACTTTGTTCTCATAGAAATAGGGAATGGCCGTGAAATAGGCCAAATGTCTAGCAGCATAAGGGCCCACTGACACCTGGGCCCACCAGTCCAACACTGCGCCAGAAAGTAAAGAAAGTGACAGATGATAAGACTGTAGTAAAGACGGAGAGAAAGAGGCAGCAGACTGAGCATGTACCACATTATACTACAAGACTAAGCTAGTGAAACCAACAGACAAGCTGTACCACCTGATAAACCTGAAGCACATCGAACCAGGTCACATTCCCTCTCACCTGTTGTATATATATTTATAAAGGCGTACATTTTGGATAGAAAATTATATTACTACAGCAACTTGTAACAGCATGAAAGTTACAGTGATATAAAGTCCCCACAATAAAACAGCCTTGTCCCAAGTACAGTTCTGCACTATAATCCAATTGTATGGTGCTGCTCTTTTAAATAATCACCTGTTACTGCATTAAGTGACTTTAACTTCTGTCCCAGATCAGATCTTCACTTTTCAGGTCACACTATTAGAATAGAGAATTCAAATGCACAGAAAAGAGTAAAACTAAGGACAATGTAAAAAGTCTTATCTGAGCAGATTAATGCTTGCATTGCATATTGCTCAATTTCTGTTATTGGCTCCATGGTTCACACTGCTTTGTTTCCTTTACAGACAATCCTCTCATTGGACAAGTAATGAAGAGCCACCTACTTAAAGGAAAACTATACCCCCCAAACAATGTAGGTCTCTATAAAAAGATATTGAATAAAACAGCTCATATGTAAAATCCTGCTTCATGTAAATAAACCATTTTCATAATAATATACTTTTCTAGTAGTATGTGTCATTGGGTAATCATAAATATAAAATTGCCATTTTAAAAAATAAGGGCCGCCCCCTGGGATCGTAGGATTCACTGCACTCACACACATACCAACAAAGCATACATGTTAGGTCACATGAGCCAATTAACAGACAGAGTTGTGTCTTTTGCTTCCACACTTCTTCCTGTTACAGTTAGAGTTGTAGTATTTCTGGTCAGGTGATCTCTGAGGCAGCACAGAGACCATCAAGAAATGGTGGTTCAAGGCAAGAGATGTAAAAGGGCAATATTTACTTTAATATACAGTATATTCCAGTTTGGTAAGATTCTTTAATATGCCACTTAATATGATATGAACTATCTGTTGCTTAAGTGTTCATTTTGGGGGTATAGTTTTCCTTTAACAAATACTATCATCACAAATATAACTCCTAAAATCTCCAAGTGCTCAATGTCTCCTGGACCTTATCATATTGGTCCATGCCATGTTCCAAGCAGGGAGCACTGTACAATACAGTACTGCAGTTGAAAGCAGAAAAAAATAGACATATTTTACAGACAAAATTATTAAATCTATTGCATTAGTGGCTTGGATATAATTTATTATTACAGATACTAAACTGATATTACTCTATATAATATGGCCAGTCGGGTGCAGTAAAAAAAATATAAAAAATGGACCAGGTACACATGCCCCAGACACTAGCTTTAAAGAGGTAATTCATCCTTTTTTAATAATACAGCAGGCTGGCACAAACCATACACTTGACAAGTCTCCATGAGGGATGCTAGGGTTAGCTATAATACATCTGCTAGAAAGGGGAACCCCCTCATATTGAATCTGTCAATCAAAATCTGACAACAAACTCCTGCATGGAGAGAAAAAGAATGAAGAGAGAGGGGCCAGTGAAGATAAACTTGATTATTTCAGAACTATTCCAAAAGTTTTAATTGATTGTATAATGGAAGTGTTGACTACTCCCTGTTTTTTAAACCACACCCACTTTAAACCACACGCATGTTACCACAAGAACTTTTAAAGGACAAGGAAAGAAAAAAATAAAATCCCATTTTTACTTTCTTTAATGAAAAAGAAACCTATCTCCAATATGCTTTAATTAAAAAATGTGTACCGTTTTTATAAGAAACCTGAGTGTATGCAGTGAAATTCCCTTACTGCTGTGGATAGGAATTGTCAGATGGTCCCTAACTGCTGAGCAGGGAAACAATCATACTTATGAACAGCAGGGGAAGCCCCCACCTTACTAACCAGCCATGCAGAATTCAAGCAGCTTTGTTTATGATGCTCCCTAAGCAGCCCAGACCACACTGAGCATGTGCAGGGTCAGGGTCAGGCAAAGATGTTTAACAAAGTTACAAGATTACAGACCCCTGTGGCCAACTTTGAAAGTATAAATCATTTGTTTGATTAGGCTTGTGGTGCAGTAAGTTCACGCTTATGTTTAGTATACAAAATACAACATTTCTAGCTTTATTCTATTTTAGACTTTCCTTGTCCTTTAAAACTATATCCACATTAATGGTGGTAACACACCAAAAAACCAAATGGTTGGTGCAGGGATTTCACTCATCACTCATATGTGAAAATTATATATATAATATAATTAAACATACACTTAAATACATATACAATCCCCCTTCCCTGTGGCTAACACAGCGCCCCCATCACATGATTAGACACCTTAGAAGCCCCTAACAACAATTTCCAAATGCTAACAAAACCCCCAGAAAAAAACACAGGGAGTATTGGCCAGGCAGAGTATGGCACACAGGGAGCATAGAGGAGGCAGAGTTTGGCACACACAGGGAGCATAGGGCAGGCAGAGTATGGAACACAGGGAGCATAGGGCAGGCAGAGTATGGCACACAGGGGGCATATGGGAGGCAGAGTATGGCACAAACATGGGACATTGGGCAGGCAGCGTATGGCAAACACAGTTAGCATAGGACAGGCAGGGTATGGCACACACAGGAAACATAGGGAAGGCAGATTATGGCACACAAAGGAAGCATAGGGCAGACAAACTATGGCACAAACGACACATGGAGAAGGCAGAATAGATCAGGAGACAGGAAAACCTATCAGGACCACTCTAACATGAATGGTTCATACAGTGACACACTGCTGGTGCCCCTTAACCAGTTTGTCTGAGGTTTCATTTCATTCAACAATGTGGTAATTTTCAGTCTGGGTTGGAGGTGTGAACAGTACAGGGCTTTAAAGGTGTGAACAAAAGAGGTGTTACAGGTGTGAACAATGCAGGAATTTACAGTTTGAATTTGAGGTGTAAACAATGCAAGAGCCAGTTAATCTCTGTAGTCATACCCTTTAAAGATTACCCAAGGTTAGCAGTCGCAGCAGGCAGACTTTCATTTGGGGAAGGCACACAAAGGGGGGGGGGGAGTCTCCCAGTTGGACAGCACTCCTGTGTAGCCACAGGGGCAACTATTCAGAAGAGAAAAGGCTCAGGTTAGATAGCAAATGAGCTCAATAAAATATAATGGTGTTATCCACTATTTAACCTATGCTATTTAGCCCTTTGCATGAAGAGAAAAAGAATGAAGAGATGGGGTAGTAAAGCCCTTTTTGAATTTCCACCATTGCTACACAGCGGTGTGTTCATATGAACTATATTAGTGTTTCTGAAACAAACAGATCAGTTTAACCCATGCAAGTAAAACACTTTTATTTTTTTGGTGTTACTTTGAGTACCTCTTCATGGAGAGGCACATAAATGTAGTTTGAAGAGCTAAGGAGTGACTATACTTTATATTTGGTTATAGGTTTTTCTGTCTATTCACCACCCCCCCCCCACCTTCAATAACCTTTGCATCATTCAGATCTTTTATCTGGTGCAAGTTGAAGAGCCCAACCAGTCCCCTTGGCAGAAGTGCTTTGTGCATGAGCAGTATGGAGCCCTCTCTTGCACCTCTACCTAGAACCATAGTGAATGCCCCACCTTGGACCTGCGCAGTAACACAAAAGCTTAATATGTTACCTACTGTGTAGTGATGTGCAGGTAGACCCAAAACCTGCAGTGACCACATGTTTACAGACAGTTTGGTGGATTCAAGTTGAAATTTGGGCAACCATTGCAGGTTAGGGTTGGGTTCAGGTCAGACTGAGGAAGTACACTCTTCTTCTGCTCCGAAGATTCCTGGTCTTTTAACCAGGGCAACGCACAAAAGTAGCATACAGAGCAAGACGCTATGGGTTGGGCGTGGGCCCTATATTGGCAACATTTTATGCGTTAGATTTGGATGCAGGTCGTATTTTTCCTGACACACACATTATTAATACTGTGCATGCACAAGTCCATTTAACTGGGCCCCAATACTTATGCCACCGCATAACACAAATCGTTTGTCTGCTTTCCCTATAGCGTACAAATCCCCACTCGTGCAGACAGGCGTGAATGGGAGCAGCTATTAGCACTGCCCCAGTGCACTCTTTTTATGCCCCTGGTGTTCAGTGATTACATGAGCAAACCATAAAGAGTACTTACATTTCACAAAAACAAATGCTACATACCACAGATTTTGTGATCCCACTAATTTATAATGCATATCAATGCATGCTTTTCCCTGATTTTAAATCAACATTTTGTCCTGATGTTTCCAAAAATGGCAGTTTGCCCTCTGTGAATGTCATTAGTGGAATTAGTGGGATTAGTGGAGGTTTAAAATAGTAACCAGACGCATATTTTGCCATAGTCAATTCCAATTGTTCTGCATATTGTATTCCAAAGTAAAACAGACTCCTGTGCTTATATCTTTGGAAATAAGTTGCTTTAACACATTTCTCGTATTTTCAATAAGGGGGTTATTTATCAAAAGTTGAATTTTAGAGTTATGTGAATTTTTTTTAACTCTAATAAACTCAAATGTACTCACAAATCAAATGGGAGGTTATCTATGAAAAAACTCAAATGTCTAAAATTCAATCAAATAGGAAAGATCGGAAAATTCGAATCAAATTCAAATCGAGTTTTCCTCCGAAAATGTCCAGGTTTTAGGGCTAGTCCACACGGGGAGATAGCGACGCGTTTGCGGTCGCGGCGACAAAGCGCCGCGACAGTCGCCGCGACCGGCGCAGGCGACAGTTTTGTATGGGCGCCTATGTAAAAACGCCTGTGCTAACCACACGAGGCGATGCGCTTTTCAACAGTCGCCTGAAAAAGCCTGGCGAGGCATTTTCAGGCGACTGTTGAAAAGCGCATCGCCTCGTGTGGTTAGCACAGGCGTTTTTACATAGGCGCCCATACAAAACTGTCGCCTGCGCCGGTCGCGGCGCTTTGTCGCCGCGACCGCAAACGCGTCGCTATCTCCCCGTGTGGAATAGCCCTTAGGGGGTGAGTTAGAGCTGTTTCCAGGGTTGAGGTGTGAGAAATCTCACATTCGAAAGCGAGTGGTTTTAAACTCGAAATTGTTAGTTTTCACAAAAAAAAAACAATTAAAAAAACTCGCATTTGAACCATAGTAAATCTGCCACTAAACGCGAAATGGAGTTCTACTGTAAATATGCGCGTCATAATGTTCTCCTTTATCACTTTTCATTTAGTTACACTAGAATCAAAGCAAAGCAAAAAAAAAAAAAACCAAAGCAAAAGCCATAGACGTGACAAAAAATATAGTAGCACAAAATGTTTATCTTATCTACTTATCAGCTCAAACGACTTCAAAGAAATGCATATGAAATCACATCCCTGTTTGGCTTTCTCATTGCTTATTGCAAAACGCTGTGTGTCTGAGTGACTGAGCCCACTCCAGCTGAGCAGCCACAGTCTATTTACAGGCTCACAGCCAAAATGTTTGGGAATAACATGGTGCTAATCCCTTTCCCAGTAAAGTCTCCAGCCCAGAGCTATATTTAGCAGCTCCCAACAGTAGCCCAGCACAAAATATAGCCGCATTGTGGTAAAGGAAAAGGCTCTGCTTACAAGAACATATTTCTCTTAATTCTTCAGTGGTCATTTCTTTAAGACTGTTGCATATCAATAATATTTCTAATATTTTTTTAGTGGAATCACTACAATTCTTGGTAATTCTGCATGGCAAATGCATAAAAAAAGCACAGATTTACAGTTTAGGGTCATATGTTTTGAGGAAATATTTTTAGAAATGTATCAGTAATGAATGTCCTGGTTCTGACATAAATTGGCCAACATATTAAAATCTTGACTTACTAGTGCTGCCCTGGGCACCACTCCCATCCCACCACCAGGCCCGGACTGGCAATCTGTGGGTTCTGGCAAATGCCAGAGGGGCTGCTATAAAGTGCGATAGAAAGTCAGTATTTAGTGGGCTGGTGGGGGCTGTTTGGTCCTCTGTGTACCTGATATGCCAGGGCCTATTTTGAATCTCAGTCCAGACTTGCCCCCCGCCTTTCCTACCCAATCACAGCATGCACAAAACAGACTTTATGCACGTGTCAGTGGCCTAGGACATGGGTACCCGACCTCCCCCAGAGAACAGGCACCAGATGTAATAAAAACAAAAATTGTGAAATATATATATATATGCACCTATAGGTTCCTATACAATGTTAGACTGGGACACCAGGGGACCACCCAAAAATCTTAGACCAGGGGCCCAACGAAAGACCTTAGTTCAGGGGCCCACTCTCAGTACTATTATAATTCCTCTCCGCACGCAACCTCTATTCTGCTAGTCTCTTTTCTTTACATACAATATAATCTTTTATTCAGTCTCTTTGTTCTCATATAAATAGGTAATGGCCATGAAATATGCCAAATGTTTTGAAGCAGGAGGGGCCACTGGCACCTGGGCCCCAGGGCTGGATTCCATAGCACGTCCCCACGAGGCCGTATGGTCCCGGCGCCGGGCGCTCACACACGCACCCCCTCCTCCCCCGCCGCGCGGTCCTAGTGCCGAAAAGTTACTGCCCGCAACTCCTCAGCGCATGCGTAAGCGCGCTGTCAAGTACCGGAGCACTGGGGAACTTTGAGTCTCCAGTGCTCCTTAGTGATGCGGCTGGGCGGCGTGCCGCACCCAAAATGTTGCCGCCCTAGACCCGGGCCTATGTGGCCTCGCTACAAATCTGGGCCAGTCCAACACTGTTCCTATATAGGCACTGCTTTGCTCAGAACCATGTGACTGACTGTACTACTGTCTACACCATACTGATTTTTTCTGCCGAAGATGCGGAATACAGAATCCATTGCCCAAGGCACAGCAGTAAGTACATGAGCACTAAGGGTTGCATTTCCAGCATGCTAGGGCAATGGTAAATGAATCCTACTATCTAATGTTAAAGGAGAATTCCGAATTCCAAACCAAAATTTGATAAAGAGGCCCACACGAAACCCCTAATATACCCATCACAGGTACTTGTTTCTTCAAAAAGTATGAATAAATGCCATTTTCTATGCTGAAATCCAGCTGGTTAACAGTTTTTCTTTCTGCATCATTTGAAATCCTGGCAGAGAAGGAGGGACTAAAACACTGATGTTACTAATTGTAACAACTTCTCCACAACTTACAGACAGTATGCAGGAACTACATAACCCATAATGCATTGCATTGAGATGTTCTAGGCTTAGGAAACTGTCAAAAACCATTAAAAATCATGAAAAGTCTGCATATTTTTTTAATGTATACTTTTTAAATGTAAATGTATACTTTTTAAATTTAATGTATACTTTTTGTGTTGTTCCCCATTAACCACTGGTTATCACTATTTTTATGTTCCGCCTAGAGTAACCTTGTGTTCGCTGCATAATCAGCATGAGCAGCAGTGCAAGTAAGCAGGGACTCTGTTCATTAAAATATACAAAAACAAATTACTGTGGGAAAAATGCGCGACACAAGAATGTTAAAACAGAAGGGCCTCTGTCCTGTGCCAACAGATATTTAAAGCACTTTTATACTGCCTAAAAGTTTTTGAGGCTGGTGCAAGCAGATAAAAGAGAATCCTTCACTTTCAAAACTGACAATCTCCTGAGTAATTAATGTTTAACATACATATACTAGCTGCCTGAATTCTGAACAACCTAAACATTTTGTATTTAACTTTCACTGTACAAGATGTTATTGAACTGCTTTGCACAGTTCTATTAGTATTCAGGTAGCAACATTCCTTTGGTATCACGGAATCTCTAAAATGCACTCCTACTGTTTGAGAGCAAAAGAAAATAGAAAAACAATAGAAATACCTCAGATTTGACTGTGCTTGTTCAATTTATTTGCATTAAAATTGTCTAAGATGTCTCTGTCCATTTCCCCTTATATTCGTTTTTTTTTTTAATTCTGTGAAGTTGGGAATATGTTGGAATTATTGACTAATAGGCCAGGTATAATATGATTCACCTATATGTCCATATGTCGAATGTAGAGCAGCAGGTCCGGACTGAGAATTAAAATAGGCCCTGGCATTTCAGGTACACAGAGGCCCAATCAGCCACACCAGCCCACTAAATAGTGATTTTCTATGGCAACTTATAGCAGCCCCTCTGGCATTTGCCAGAACCCACAGATTGCCAGTCCAGGCATGTAGAGCAGTGATCTGCTCATTAGGCTAGTGGAAATAAACAGGAGGATTCAAACAACAGAGAGGCACAAAAGAATCAAGAGAATGCAGATAAATGATGCCTAACTGCTCTGTTTTCAGACAACAAAGTGAGTTTTTCTTCTTTTGTGCATTTTTAATGGCTTGTCTCTACCCAAACAGAGTATACGCTTGTAACTATAATATTGTATCCTACATTTTCAGTAGAGAAGTGATTAGTGCTATGGTTGTATGTCACTGAGTCAGAAACATCCTCTTTTAGAAGTGGGGAAACCAGCAGAAAATCACCAGCACTGCATACGAATAACAGTACAGATCTGAGAAAATACAGCTTGACATGCCACCAGTGTTTGCTGGCAGTGTCTATTCTTTTTAATTTACAGTTAACTTTAAAAGCATTTATGACTATAATGAATGTATACAGAAAGGTGCTTAGAATTAAAGGAAAACTATACCTCCCAAACAATGTAGGTCTCTATAACAATATATTGCAAAAAACAGCACATATGTTATGCCTCATCCAAATAAACCATTTTCATAATAATATACTTTTTTCAGTAGTAGGTGCCATTGGTTAATCATAAATAGAAAATTGCCATTTAAACAAATACGGGGCACCCACTGAGATCCTAGGATTTACGGTGCACACAAACAAACCATACATGTTAGGTCACACAAGCCAATTAACAGACAGAATTCTTCATTCTACAGTTAGAGCTGCACTATTTCTGTTCAGGTGATCTCTGAGGCAGCACACAGACCATCACGAAATGGTGGTTCAAGACAAGAGATGTAAAAGGGCAATATTTACTTAAATATATATACCAGTTTGATAACATTCTTTAATATGCCACTTTATCTGTTGCTTAAGTATTCATTTTGGGGGTATAGTTTTGCTTTAAATTTTTTTTAAAGGAACAGTTCAGTGTAAAAATAAAAGCTGGGTAAATGGATAGCCTGTGCAAAATAAAAAATGTTTCTAATACAGTTAGTTAGCCAAAAATATAATATATAAAGGCTGGAGTGACTGGATGTCTAACATAATAGCCAGAACACTACTTACCCAGTTTTTATTTTCATACTGAACAATTACTTTAAGAGAAAACAAACCAACATTTCAGTTTCTATGCCTACTGGATGGAGGCCATCAGGAATGGCACATACATGAGAAAAGAAGCTGCCGATTCAGTCTGAAGGGGCCACATAAATATCTTTAATCTGCATATGTACAGTCATCTTAACTCACTGACTCCTAAATTACACATTATGTGACTGGGGTGTGGCTTTGTTTTTTAAATAAAGAAAAAAATAGCAAGTACCAGGCTGCAGCTCCATAAGGGCCTGTAATGTTATCGGGAGAAAGTGAACCTGTATTTCAAGTCCATTGCATAAGAAAGGCCCAGTGGGTCAGACTCACTGGTTCAGGGCTGCTAAACTTAAGACCCAGTGACTGAATGTGGCCTTCCAAGAAAGTTTTATGGCCCCACCATACCAAAGATTTTCATAGACTTATGTGTAAGACAGTATTGTTTCATAATAATCTGGACCTAAAATATGTGAAAGCGATTATATGCCCACTTTTTAGGGAGCACCATGATATTTTATTGGTAAGCAGCATTTGTGTGTACTTGAAGCATGTTTTGTATCCATTGTCTCCTCAATTTATTTATTTATTGGTATTTATACAGTATAGAACTGACACATTCATGCAGTACTTGATATCCTTGGATAACAAGTTAATGCATAAACTCCATTTCATGTAAAGGTGAGTTCTACCTTTGTCTATTATTCTTTCAAACCTATTGTCCCAGGTGCTATACACTTGAAATCACATGCTCTGAAGAGTCAATATCAAAAGTGGAGCAAACGTACAGTCATTTACTCAGGGTCATGGCCAGGTATTTTGAACAAGATACAGAATTACATTTTTAAATATAATACTGTATGTTAGTCTTCATTACCAAGTTCTAATTTCTCTGTGCTGTACCCTAATTCCAACTAATGGAATGTCAATGACTAATAACCCTGACCTGCAATTATTGCCAGTAAATGCAGAGCTGCAGCAAATGGAAGCAACTACATGAATGAGCCAGTGTATGTATAGTATCCACAACACTGAAGTTACTTTTTAAACTGATCAGTAAGAAAATGTCATTTCTGTGTAAGTATCAGACACATTGGTGTATGTCACAGATAACCCTCTGACGACACTATCATAAAAAACAGATGTTAACCCATTAATATGTCTATTCATTTACCATTCTCTGGGAGTTTCCAATGCTTTTTGAGACAAATATTTACAGCTTTGCAACTTGGTCCAATGGTTGGACTGTCCCTTTTTCTACTGATAGCATAACTAAGATACATAAATGAACAACAAAGTCTGGACATACCCCTCAATATGAATAACATCTAAACAAAATACTACAAACTGATTACTGATCTACTCAAACATGGGTGCGTGATCAAGTTGCCTGATGCTTCTAGGAGACAATGGATACGATCTGTCAAATTAAAGGATAAGACCAGTCAAGGGTTTTTGTTGTTGATGTTGCAAGTAACCTACAAAAAAAGATTTACAGTTGCTTTGTTGATTTTCCCCTGACATAAAGCTGACTACATATTGACAGTTTAGCTTACATAGTATGTTTACTGTAGTGAAAAGGAACACCAAGTTCAAGAAAAAGTAGAAGAAAAGAGAAAGAGAGAAATAAAAAGAGAGAGAAAAAAAACTGTTTTAAAACCAGTGCTGTATCAACTAAACTGTGTTTGTAATCCATGGGGCTGTGTGTGAGAACTTCCATAAATTATCCAGCGTGGAACATGGGCCATCTTGTCAGTTAGTATTTATTCCAGAGTTCAGTCAAGGGTTTCAATGACAATACATGCAAAAAAAAAAAAAAAAGAAAGCAAAAAAAGTTCTCCTGTGTAGCTGTAATTTTTCCTTCACTCATAGCTTTACTATGTAACCAACAGCCAAAAAGAATGTAATAAAAATTAAGCACATTTGATAAGCCAGATATGGTTAATGCCACCTACAAAACAAGCAGACACCAGTGCCAGACCAGCCACTTCGGCTCCCGCAGCAGCAGTGTTCAACCAAGTACTCGCGTGCGTAACCGCGCGCAACTGGGGACGTGCGTGCGTAATCGTGCGCAACCGGAGACGCGCGTGCGTAATCTTGCGTAACCGCGCGCAACCAAGGACGCACGTGCGCAACCACGCGCAACCACGCGCAGCCGAGTGCGGTAGCGCGCAAACCACTTTTACTTCAGAGAGCTCACACACTTGTCCGACTAGTTCCAGTCCTGACAGACACACAATATTAAAGGTCTCTGAATGATTAATTAGAGGCTGACTGATACATGTAACAATTTAAAACCCACTATTACAGCACATGCACATTTACTTTTATTGAAACAGTCTCTAAACAAAGAAAAATGCTTATGTATATTTATGTCTGTATGTTTGTGGTATTAATATTATGGTTTACAAAACAATTATCATATTTTTTTAAGATTCTAGCCAGTAATAATTATCTGCCTCCTCCTTTTGAACCACTTCAGGAGATTGCTCTGTCATACCTCCCAACTGTCCCTTTTTCAGAGGGACAGTCCCTCTTTTGACAGCTCAACCTGAGGTCCCTCATTTGTACTGGAAAGTCCCTCTTTTCTCTGCACTGAACAGCCAGAAAAAAAAA
Source organism: Xenopus laevis (assembly GCF_017654675.1). Lineage (NCBI taxonomy): Eukaryota > Metazoa > Chordata > Amphibia > Anura > Pipidae > Xenopus > Xenopus laevis. The sequence goes on along the minus strand of NC_054376.1, from coordinate 46,001,065 downwards.
CAAAGTTTCTAACTTAATTGGCTTTTGGCAGAGAGGCCAGTACAGCTAACAGGTGCAATTAAGATACTTTGTAACAATTTTGAGATAAGAAAATAAGTAATTTTAACAGTTTAGATAAGGAGAATTTTTTTACATTTTTATAATGAACATGGTAATTATGGGGTGTGGCCACAAAAATGGGTGTGGTCAAAAAAATTGCCGCACATCATGCAGAAAACATTTTTGTCCCTCTTTTTACTTCCAAAATGTTGGGAGGTATGCTCTGTGGCCACTGTCCATGAAAAATTCTTACTTGTGGCATTGACAGGTCCAGATTTGTGGCAAGGCCATCAAGGCCCGGGCCTAGTACGCATCATCGCCACTGCTCCGACACATGCACAGGGGTTTGGGACGGTGCGAGCACAGGTGCCGGCAGTAGGACCCAGTGACCTTGGGGTGCCGCAGCCCAAAATCAGTGCCTGGGCATTGACAACTGCAAGGCAAGTGGGAGAGCTTCAGGCATTGTCTTCGGATCAACCTTATATATTCTTTCATGACAAGACAAAGTAACACTGAGACCAGTTTTATTTTTTCTTACTAAAATAATTTCTGCCTTCCTCCTGAACTAACCTATTGTTCTGCTGTCCTTTTCATTAGAGGAAAGAGAAAGTCCATTGGATGTAAGAAGGAGTTTTCAAATATATTTATTCAGGAAATCCCATAGGTTATTTGTCATCTGTGGAGGTGCCAGGAAAGGTGAAGCTACATCTAAAAGAATCCTCAGTACCTGGATCAAGCTGTATCTAAAGCTTATGCAGAGCAGGGTAAGCAGTCACTGGCTGGAGTGAGAGCACATGCAACCAGAGTGGTTGCAACTTCATGGGCAGCGGAAGTAGGAGTTTCGACAGAATTAATTTTCAAAGCAGCTACTTGGGCTTCTCCTAATACGTTCATTAAGCATTATAAGTTGGCTTTGTTCTCTTCTTTCTAGAGTCATTTTGGACAGTCTGTCCTTTCAGCTTCTTTTGATTAAAATGTTAAATAAGCAGCATTTTTGTCTCCCTCCCTTTTTCTTATTGCTTTGGTAATTACCCAAATGTAATTTCTATGCTGCGGGGATGACCAGGAAAAGAGAAGATTCAGTCGGAGTCAGTGTGAAAGGCAAGCTGCCTGAGTGACTGAAACTTTGAGCAAAATGTAAAGGGGGCTAGATTTTGTGTGGTTTGTCAGCAAACAGTTAATGTAATTTTGAAAGGTAAAAAAAATAAGAAAAAAGGGAAATTACTCAACAAAAGCTTGTTGAGTATTTTCTTATTTTTTTTTACATTTCAAAATTACATTAACTGTTTGCTGACCTTGTTCAGGCCAATGAAGCACATTCAATGCAATAGACTAGTTAAGGATCTGCCCAGCATGCCAGGCACTTGAAGTTTAACTCATTTGAGTAAGCCCTAATACTGCTGTGAAGAGTAAAGGTCCCCATAGACGCAAAGATCTTTCGTTGGTGAACGATCGATTTCAGTGCAATCCATCAAATTATCGTGAGGTTAGTGGGAATCAAAAGATCGTACATCTATCTATGTTTGCAGGGCCAAGCAGGCAGCTTCCCTCAGTTTTCCTGGCAATATTGCTTGAAATGGTCTTTTTAGTTGATGGACAAATCGTACATTTAAACGATCGTTTCAACATAATCGTGGCCTCAAGATAACGAAAAGATCTTTTAAAGATCTTTACATCTCTGGCCATCTTAACTAATAATTGCAAATTATATAATCTACATTATGCGTATCCTGAAATGGCACACTAACTCAGTAGGGCACAAAACAAGCCTCAATGAAAAAAGATAGACCTACTGTATGTCCAATATGATCCACATATAAGGATGACCAGTCTGTGTATTTAACAGATCAGCTGATGACCCCATATGTGTTTCTGATCAGGTCAATGAACAGCCTGGTTTATTTAGTGAGCTATCAACTTCCAGCAGTCAAATAACCTAGCAGGGCCACATATAGTGATAACACAATACAAGTGATGTCTACGGAATTGTACAAAATATTGGTAACAGTGTTGCCATACTTATATTAACTATTGAATATTGCAGTTGGCTCCTTTGCTCTATGCCTTGCATCGGTATGCAAACAAATGCCCCATGAATCAACAGAGACCAGAATCATGGAACATGGTGTTTATAATGGAACCATAGACTCTACATTTGGGGGTTATTTATCAAAGGTCAAATTTTAAAGTAATGTGAATTTTTTAAAACACTAATAAATTCGATTTTATTCACAATTCGAATGGCATGTTATTTATGAAAAAAATCGAATGCCTAAAATTCAGTCGAATAGTCCCGAAAATCGAATAGAATTTGAATCAAGTTTTCCACTAAAAACAAACTTTGTAGTCTATGGTGCATAATTTTTTAAGCAAAACTTGGCAGAATTTTGATTCATCACTACTATCAATATCTTCAGATAGTTCAAGGGACCTCTGCCATTGACTTATACATTAAATTGGCCAGTTTTAAGTGGAGAATAGTCAAATTAGAATTGTTTCCAGGGTCAAGATCTGATAAATTTCCAATTCAAATTCAAATTCGTTAGTAATTTTAAATTCTAATTTGTGAGTTTTGACCAAAACTTGGTCAACTTGGTCCAATGGTTGGTCCCTTTTTCTACTGATAGCATAACTAAGATACATAAATGAACAACAAAGTCTGGACATATCCCTCAATATGAATAACAACTAAACAAAATACTACAAACTGATTACTGATCTACTCAAACATGGGTGCTTGATCAAGTTGCCTGATGCTTCTAGGAGACAATGGATACGATCTGTCAAATTAAAGGATAAGGCCAGTCAAGGGTTTTTGTTGTTGATGTTGCAAGTAACCTACAAAAAAAGATTTACAGTTACTTTGTTGATTTTCCTCTGATGTAAAGCTGACTACATATTGACAGTTTAGCTTACATAGTATGTTTACTGTAGTGAAAAGGAACACCAACTACAAGAAAAAGTAGAAGAAAAGAGAAAAGGAGAAATAAAAAGAGAGAAAAAAAACCTGTTTTAAAACCAGTGCTGTATCAACTAAACTGTGTTTGTATCCATGGGGCTGTGTATGAGAACTTCCATAAATTATCCAGCGTGGAACATGGGCCATCTTGTCAGTTAGTATTTATTCCAGAGTTCAGTCAAGGGTTTTAATGACAATATATGCAAAAAAAAAAAAAGTTCTCCTGTGTAGCTGTAATTTTTCCTTCACTCATAGCTTTACTATGTAACCAACAGCCAAATAATGTAATACGAATTAAGCACATTTGCTAAGCCAGATATGGTTAATGCCACCTACAAAACAAGCAGACACCAGTCCCGGACTAGCCACTTCGGCTCCCGCCGCAGCAGTGTTCATCCAAGTACTCGCACTGTTACGCAACCGGGGACGCGCGTGCGTAACCACGCGCCACCGGGGACGCGCGTGCGTAATCGTGCGTAACTGCGCGCAACCGAGGACGCACGTGCGCAACCGCGCGCAGCCGAGTGCGGTAGCGCGCAAACCACTTTCACTTCAGAGAGCTCACACACTTGTCCGACTAGTTCCAGCCTTGGCAGACACACAATGTTAAAGGTCTCTGAATGATTAATTAGAGGCTGACTGATACATATAACAATTTAAAACCCACTATTACAGCACATGCACATTTACTTTTATTGAAACAGTGTCAAAACAAAGACGTATATGCGGATACGCATCCGTGGAGGTGCCAGGAAAGGTGAAGCTACATCTAAAAGAATCCTCAGTACCTGGTGAAGCTGTATCTAAAGCTTATGCAGAGCAGGGTAAGCAGTGACTGGCTGGAGTGAGAGCGCATTCAACCAGAGTGGTTGCAACTTCATGGGCGGCGGAAGTAGGAGTTTCGGCAGGATTAATTTTCAAAGCAGCTAATTGGGCTTCTCCTAATACGTTCATTAAGCATTATAAGTTGGCTTTGTTCTCTTCTTCCTAGAGTCATTTTGGACAGTCTGTCCTTTCAGCTTATTTTGATTAAAATGTTAAATAAGCAGCATTTTTGTCTCCCTCCCTTTTTCCTATTGCTTTGGTAATTACCCAAATGTAATTTCTATGCTGCGGGGATTACCAGGAAAAGAGAAAATTCATTCATACTTACCATAATATTTTTTTCCTGGTCATCCCCATAGCAGCATGCCCATCCTAATCAATTCTGTTTTGTTTTTCAGCTTATGAACTAAGACATGAGGTTCTGGAGAGGGAGGTATTTATGCATGCAGGAGGAGTGCATATGTCAACAAGGAGAGCGAACCCGAATGTAATTTCTACATACCTCCCAACTGTCCCGCATTACGCAGGACAGTCCAGATTTTCCCTGCCTGTCCCGCTGTCCTGGATACTATTTGAAGATGCCCCGTGGTGCCAGCTTTTCTTTTCGTGCACAGGGTGCAAAGCAGGGTTATTGTGTCTCCTCCTGCACCCGTCCGCAAGGTCGACCCTAACCCGCCCGACCCGCGGGTCCCGCAGGTATCGGGTCGGCCCGCACATCACTACACAGCGCCTTCCCCCTGTCAGATGGACAGTAAGCAAGAATCAGGGGTGCACCTCTGTCCTACAGCTACGGGAATGCGCAGGGGCGGAGACTGAATTATACTCTCACCAGCAGCAAGTGAGGGATGCAACCAACCGATGCCGAACAGGGTGGTTCTGTTGTCTGGATGTGCTCTGGCGCAATGAAAGGACCCTCCTGCTTCCTCAGTGCAGTGATAGGTGCTGAGGATCAGAGAGACAGGCGGATTGGCCAATCAGCACGCTGAAGGCATGCCAGTTAACTCTGTAGGGGTGGGACTTTGCAAGGGCAGCAGGAGCCCACCCTAGTAAGACGATAGAAAATTCAGTCGGAGTCAGTGTGAGAGGCAAGCTGCCTGAGTGACTGAAACTTTGACCAAAACGTAAAGGGGGCTAGATTTTTGTGTGGTTTGTCAGCAAACAGTTAATGTAATTTTGAAAGGTAAAAAAAATAAGAAAAAAGGGAATTTACTCAACAAAAGCTTGTTTTTTTTACCTTTTAAAATTACATTAACTGTTTGCTGACCTTGTTCAGGCCAATGAAGCACAATCAATGCAATAGACTAGTTAAGGATCTGTCCAGCATGCCAGGCACTTGAAGTTTAACTCATTTGAGTAAGCCCTAATACTGCTGTGAAGTGTAAATGTCCCCATAGACGCAAAGATCTTTCGTTGGTGAACGATCGATTTCAGTGCAATCCATCAAATTATCGTGAGGTTAGTGGGAATCGAACGATCGTACATCTATTTATGTTTGCAGGGCCAAGCAGGCAGCTTCCCTCAGTTTTCCTGGCAATATTGCTTGAAATTGTCTTTTTAGTTAATGGACAAATTGTACATTTAAATTATCGTTTCGACATAATCGTAATGAAAAGATCTTTTAAAAATCTTTACATCTCTGGCCATCTTAACTAATAATCACAAATTATATAATCTACATTATCCTTATCCTGAAATGGCACACTAACTCAGTAGGGCACAAAACAAGCCTCAATGGAAAAAGATAGACCTACTGTATGTCCAATATGATCCACATATAAGGATGACCAGTCTGTGTATTTAACAGATCAGCTGATGACCCCATATGTGTTTCTGATCAGGTTAATGAACAGCCTGGTTTATTTATTGAGCTATCAACTTCCAGCAGTCAAATAACCTAGCAGGGCCACATATAGTGATAACACAATACAAGTGATGTCTACGGAATTGTACAGTGTTGCCATACTTATATTAACCCTTTGAATTTTGCAGTTGGCTCCTTTGCTTTATGCCCTGCATCGATATGCAAACAAATGCCCCATGAATCAACAGAGACCAGAATCATGGAACATGGTGTTTATAATGGAACCATAGACTCTACATTTGGGGGTTATTTTTCAAAGGTCAAATTTTAAAGCAATGTGAATTTTTTAAAACACTTATAAATTCGATTTTATTGACAATTCGAATGGCATGTTATTTATGAAAAAAATTGAATGCCTAAAATTCAGTCGAATATCCCCGAAAATCGAATAGAATTTGAATCAAGTTTTCCACTAAAAACAAACTTTGTAGTCTATGGTGCATAATTTTTGAAGCAAAACTTGGCAGAATTTTGACTCATCACTACTATCAATATCTTCAGATAGTTCAAGGGACCTCTGCCATTGACTTATACATTAAACTGGCCAGTTTTAAGTGGAGAATAGTCAAATTAGAATTGTTTCCAGGGTCAAGATCTGATAAATTTCCAATTCAAATTCAAATTCGTTAGTGATTTTAAATTCGAATTTGTGAGTTTTGACCAAAACTTGGTCAACTTGGTCCAATGTTTGGTCCCTTTTTCTGCTGATAGCATAACTAAGATACATAAATGAAGTCTGGACATATACCTCAATATGAATAACAACTAAACAAAATACTACAAACTGATTACTGATCTACTCAAACATGGGTGCTTGATCAAGTTGCCTGATGCTTCTAGGAGACAATGGATACGATCTGTCAAATTAAAGGATAAGGCCAGTCAAGGGTTTTTGTTGTTGATGTTGCAAGTAACCTACAAAAAAAGATTTACAGTTACTTTGTTGATTTTCCTCTGACATAAAGCTGACTACATATTGACAGTTTAGCTTACATAGTATGTTTACTGTAGTGAAAAGGAACACCAACTACAAGAAAAAGTAGAAGAAAAGAGAAAGGGAGAAATAAAAAGAGAGAGAAAAAAAACTGTTTTAAAACCAGTGCTGTATCAACTAAACTGTGTTTGTATCCATGGGGCTGTGTGTGAGAACTTCCATAAATTATCCAGCGTGGAACATGGGCCATTTTGTCAGTTAGTATTTATTCCAGAGTTCAGTCAAGGGTTTCAATGACAATATATGCAAAAAAAGTTCTCCTGTGTAGCTGTAATTTTCCCTTCACTCATAGCTTTACTATGTAACCAACAGCCAAAAATAATGTAATATAAATTAAGCACATTTGATAAGCCGGATATGGTTAATGTCACCTACAAAACAAGCAGACACCAGTGCCGGACCAGCCACTTCGGCTCCCGCCGCAGCAGTGTTCAACCAAGTACTCGCATGTGTAACCGCGCGCAACCGGGGACGCACGTGCGTAATTGTGCGTAACCACGCGCAACCGGAGACGCGCGTGCGTAATCGTGCGTAACCGCGCGCAACCGAGGACGCGCGTGCGTAATCGTGCGTAACCGCGCGCAACCGAGGACGCACGTGCGCAAACCACTTTCTCTTCTGAGAGCTCACACACTTGTCCGACTAGTTCCAGCCCTGGCAGACACACAATATTAAAGGTCTCTGAATGATTAATTAGAGGCTGACTTATACATGTAACAATTTAAAACCCACTATTAAAGCACATGCACATTTACTTTTCTTGAAACAGTGTCAAAACAAAGGAATATGCTTACGTATATGCGGATACGCCTCTGTGGAGGTGCCAGGAAAGGTGAAGCTACATCTAAAAGAATCCTCAGTACCTGGATCAAGCTGTATCTAAAGCTTATGCAGAGCAGGGTAAGCAGTGACTGGCTGGAGTGAGAGCACATTCAACCAGAGTGGTTGCAACTTCATGGGCAGCGGAAGTAGGAGTTTTGACAGAATTAATTTTCAAAGCAGCTACTTGGCCTTCTCCTAATACGTTCATTAAGCATTATAAGTTGGCTTTGTTCTCTTCTTCCTAGAGTCATTTTGGACAGTCTGTCCTTTCAGCTTATTTTGATTAGAATGTTAAATAAGCAGCATTTTTTGTCTCCCTCACTTTTTCCTATTGCTTTGGTAATTACCCAAATGTAATTTCTATGCTGCGGGGATGACCAGGAAAAGAGAAAATTCATTCATACTTACCATAATATTTTTTTCCTGGTCATCCCCATAGCAGCATGCCCATCCTAATCAATTCTGTTTTGTTTTTCAGCTTATAAACTAAGACATGAGGTTCTGGAGAGGGAGGTATTTATGCATGCAGGAGGAGTGCATATGTCAACAAGGAGAGCGAACCCGAATGTAATTTCTACATTGCTCCCAACTGTCCCGCATTACGCGGGACAGTCCAGATTTTCCCTGCCTGTCCCGCTGTCCTGGATACTATTTGAAGATGCCCCGTGGTGCCAACTTTTCTTTTCGTGCACTGGGTGCAGAGCAGGGTTATTGTGTCTCCTCCTGCACCTGTCCGCAAGGTCGACCCTAACCCGCCCGACCCGCGGGTCCCGCAGGTATCGGGTCGGCCCGCACATCACTACACAGCGCCTTCCCCCTGTCAGACGGACAGTAAGTAAGAATCAGGGGTGCACCTCTGTCCTACAGCTACGGGAATGTGCAGGGGCGGAGACTGAATTATACTCTCACCAGCAGCAAGTGAGGGATGCAACCAACCGATGCCGAACAGGGTGGTTCTGTTGTCTGGATGTGCTCTGGCGCAATGAAAGGACCCTCCTGCTTCCTCAGTGCAGTGATAGGTGCTGAGGATCAGAGAGACAGGCGGATTGGCCAATCAGCACGCTGAAGGCATGCCAGTTAACTCTGTAGGGGTGGGACTTTGCAAGGGCAGCAGGAGCCCACCCTAGTAAGACGATAGAAAATTCAGTCAGAGTCAGTGTGACAGGCAAGCTGCCTGAGTGACTGAAACTTTGAACAAAACGTAAAGGGGGCTAGATTTTTGTATGGTTTGTCAGCAAACAGTTAATGTAATTTTGAAAGGTGAAAAAAATAAGAAAAAAGGGAAATTGCGCAACAAAAGCTTGTCGAGTATTTTCTTATTTTGTTTTACCTTTCAAAATTACATTAACTGTTTGCTGACCTTGTTCAGGCCAATGAAGCACATTCAATGCAATAGACTAGTTAAGGATCTGCCCAGCATGCCAGGCACTTGAAGTTTAACTCATTTGAGTAAGCCCTAATACTGCTATGAAGAGTAAAGGTCCCCATAGACGCAAAGATTTCAGCGCAATCCATCAAATTATCGTGAGGTTAATGGAAATCGAACGATCGTACATCTATCTATGTTTGCAGGGCCAAGCAGGCAGCTTCCCTCAGTTTTCCTGGCAATATCGTTTGAAATGATCTTTTTAGTTGATGGACAAATCGTACATTTAAACGATCGTTTCGACATAATCGTAATGAAAAGATCTTTTAAAAACCTTTACATCTCTGCCCGTCTTAACTAATAATCACAAATTATATAATCTACATTATCCTTATCCTGAAATGGCACACTAACTCAGTAGGGCACAAAACAAGCCTCAATGAAAAAAGATAGACCTACTGTATGTCCAATATGATCCACATATAAGGATGACCAGTCTGTGTATTTAACAGATCAGCTGATGACCCCATATGTGTTTCTGATCAGGTCAATGAACGGCCTGGTTTATTTACTGAGTTATCAACTTCCAGCAGTCAAATAACCTAGCAGGGCCACATATAGTGATAACACAATACAACTGATGTCTACGGAATTGTACAAAATATTGGTAACAGTGTTGCCATACTTATATTAACTATTGAATATTGCAGTTGGCTCCTTTGCTCTATGCCTTGCATCGATATGCAAACAAATGCCCAATGAATCAACAGAGACCAGAATCATGGAACATGGTGTTTATGATGGCACCATAGACTCTACATTTGGGGGGTTATTTATCAAAGGTCGAATTTTAAAGTAATGTGAATTTTTTAAAACACTAATAAATTCGTTTTTATTCACAATTCAAATGGTATGTTATTTATGAAAAAATTTGAATGCCTAAAATTCAGTCGAATAGTCCCGACTCAAAAATCAAATAGAATTCAAATCAAGTTTTCCACTGAAAACTAACACAACTTTTGTGCATCAAAATTTTTATGACGCGCAACATTTTTTTGATGAGCAACAATTTTTTTCTCCCGTTGTAGTCTATGGTGCATAATTGAAGCAAAACTTGGCAGAATTTTGACTCATCACTACTATCAATATCTTCACATAGTTCAAGGGACCTCTGCCATTGACTTATACATTAACTTGGCCAGTTTTAGGTGGAGAATAGTGAAATTAGAATTGTTTCCAGGGTCAAGATCTGATAAATTTCCCATTCCAATTCAAATTCGAGTTAGTGGTTTTAAATTCGAATTTGTGAGTTTTAACCAAAAAAAAATTCGAAAATTTGAATTTACTATTCGAACCTTAGAAAATCTGCCTCTTGGTGACACTTAAAAGACATTAGAGCTCTCTCCTCAGGGCTCGCACATACCTGTGCTTAAACCTGCGCTCTCCTGCTTTCAGCTTATTACACACATGCATGTGATGTAGAATCAGTTAACACATCCACAATTCCTAAGTCATGTGCATGTGTAAAATTATTTAGCTGGGGCATTGCTCATTATGTGCATGCGTGTGCCCCAACATGGCCACCCAACCAACTCAGGTGCTCTCTCCTCGTGCAAAGACCAGTATTATGTTTGATTTTTGCAAAATATATAATAGTTTCCCCTGTGGGTTCTGCCGCAACTTTTTTGAAACTAAGAATGCTATAAAACACAACACTATTTGTAAAAGGCATATGAATGTGCATTAATGTCCTCTCAAGCTGAATTAATTATTTTAACCTGTGATGCTGTGCAAGGAAAGTTAAGGAGGGTTATGACATTAAGAACTCTGTGTAGAAGGTCACATTAAAAGTTACTTATGAATATATAAAGAAGGTGGAGTTTAACAACACCCAGAGTACTAACACACACCCCTGCACTCTAATTAGCATAGGACTCACAGACAAACCCTTGATTCACCTTGAGACACCCTGTAACTAAGCAATATTTTATATAAAGCCTCTTTATACACGGGCAGACTACTCTAGCAATAACCTACTCTTCTTTACATAAACTATGTAAAAAGGATTAGAATTCAGAGACGTTTTGTCACTCTTAATTAACACTACCAGCACTCTGAGCAGCCATAGAATTTTGAAGAGTCAGTGGAAATTCATCAACAGCTCAAAAGTCATGGAAAAATCACAGTGATATCCAACCTGCCAACTTATTAAGATAACTGCCTGCTGCCAAGAAATACTATACCCTTGTCTTGATTACAGGGAACCAGGGCTGCTTTTATTATGTAGAGGGGGGAAAGGGAACCTTGACAGTGTGTGTGTGTGTGAGGGGGGGGGGTGTTACAAACTGCAATTCCCCAGCTGTTAATAAACTGCAACTGTCCATGCCAATCTAGTGTGAGAACAGCTTGATATACCAGAGGTTGGACATCCCTGATTTATGTAATCCCCTGCCCTGCAGATAGGGCCCAGTCTTTGTTCATTGACAGTCCTCTTTTTCTCTATCTGCAGCCCAGCAATGAACCTAAGCATACAATCCCCCCCTCTATGTTCATATTCTTTAGTTAACCCAGTTATTTAATCCACTTAGCAATTACTGTCCCTAAACTAATTTCTCAAAACAACTCCACCAAATGATAAAGCCACTCACATAAACCCTATTAGTAATACACATGCCCATTCCGGTTTGTCAGCAGTGCCATACTGGGAATAAAAGCCCACACTGGTGGGGGCGGGGAAAAAGGGGCGGGTCGTGACATAAAAGGGGCGGATCATGATGTCAAAGGGGGTGGAGCCATGGCACGATGGGCTGAAGACAGCGAAAAGAATACGTATTGATCAGATTGCGGGCGGGCCAAGGGCCTTTTTTAGGGGTGTTACAAATTTACCGGCAGCTACATTGCCAGTAAATTTGTAATACCGGCCCCAGCTTTGGCAGGTGTTTTAATCAGGCCCGTTCCTGCCATGAGGCAAGGTGAGCACCTTGCCTCAGACGGCAGTGAGCGGCCAGTTACAAGAGGTGGCAAAAAGCCGCCTCCTGTAACTTTAAGAGCCGAATTTCCATTTTTTAAACCGGAAATTCGTCTATGATAGTGCAGAAAGTGCAGTACGCGCTCATTGCACTAGCGATACCGCCCCTTTTGACCCGATCCGACGCTAAACTTTTAAGCGCGGATCGGGAGAGGGGGGTGGCATCCGGGTTGCTGCTTCAGGCGGCAGCAGCCCACGTATTGCCCCTGGTTTTACCGGTAAAATACCGGCCGGGTCGCAACCCTAGGTGTGGGCCCAGGTAGATGTAGAGGCCCCTGAGACAGCAGCCCTAGTGAGCCCTGGACCCCCGTCCATATATGCTTAAATTACCCCCTGCAACAAAAGTCTATCACCAATTTTCACAATAATGACTATGGCACAAAGGCAGTGGAGTAACTAGATATCATTGTGCCCCACAACAAATTATTTTTCAGGCCCCATAATGTCTAGAGCCTATATTTATTGAAATCCTATATGAATTAGGGCCTTTTAGGGCCCCTATACCTCCTGGACCACCTGCAGCCGCAGGGTCTGCTTCCTCTGTAGTTACACCCCTGTACAAAGCGCTTTTTAATCAGTTATGTTGGGGGGGGGGGTAGAAAAACACCTCATAACTTTCCATTAGTATGAACAGGCAGCATTAGCAGACAGGTACGCTCTCTGACTTATGAGCATATGAGTGACATGGAATAGGAGTTTCTATTGTTTTAATATTTGTCCAAAGAGCATGTCGTTGGACCATGCACGGGTCAACAGGAGCATCAGCAGACGAAATGTCCAACCCTGCCCAATCTATCAACTAACCAATATCCATAGTACATGGTTTTACGTTAGTTAGACAGGCAAGCAGACACGCAGGAGCAAAACTACAGAGGAAGCAGACCTGAAGCTGCAGGGGGCCCAGGAGGTAAAGGGGCCCATGAGGCCCAAATGAAGAGCCATTTCAATTTATGTTGTTAAAAAAGCACAACGTCTAGATATGTTGGGGGCCCTAAAAAGAATATTCTGTGGGGCCCAGTATGCATGATACATTCACACATAAACACAAGTATTTTTCTGTAAAATGTTCCCATCCCTCACTGCAGGGCTGGAACTAGGGGAAGGCAGAGGAGGCACGTGCTTGAGGGGCGCCAGGCAAGTAGCTCACCTGCAGCCTATCCCTAGTCCGGCAAAGTGAAAAGTGGGTGCCCTCTCTTAAGTCAACTTGCTTTGCGCATGACCGCACTCGGGTGCGCGCTATTGCGCGCGTGCGTCCTCGGTTGCGCACGCGCGTAACTGGTTGCGCACGATTACGCACGCGCGTCTCCAGTTGCGCACGATTACGCACGCGCGTCTCTGGTTGCGCACGATTACGCACGCGCGTACTTGCTTGCGCACTGCTGCGGTTGGGGGCGAAGTGGCAGTCCGGTTGCATAGAGCAAACCCTCACTGAGAAAACCCACCTCATTCCAGTCAACAAAAAACTTAGCACGTTTAAGTATGAGAAGGAGGGAGGCTGAATAGGGCTGCTGGGTAGTAAATGTAGGCCAGACAGCCATTGCACGAGGAAGGAGTGGGATTGTCAAAAGGCCTATGTGTCTCACAGGTGGACCCAAAAATGTGTCAGTGGGAAACTGGGAATCCCTAAAGCAGAACACACAGACAGTCAGTGCACTCGCTGACAGTGTTGCTGCTGCGCTATAACGCGCCTAGTCATTCACCTTCAACTGCACCGATATGAATGAAGGAAAAAATAGGACAAGCGCGCGCCGGTTCTTACTATTCCCGCCCACATCGATCACTCTACCCGTCCCACCAGCCCGTGCCTGACGTCACTCGACATATAAAAAGCTGCGCTGCTGACATAGGCACTCTTCAAGCCGGGCGGCGCGAGGGTGAGAAAGAAGCTTACACACGAGAAGTAAAAGGGGGAAGCTTCTTTTCTCTCACCCACTGGGGTTCTGTACACTTGTCTTCTCGCCTCCATCTGCCTTGTTATCTCTCTACCAGTAACTCAAAATAATGGCAGGTTATCTGCGTGCTGTTAGTTCCCTCTGCAGAGCATCCGCTACCGCCTTGGGCAAGAACCCTGGTGTGCTCGCCCCGGCCCTCAGCCAACAGCTGCAGCAACAACGAAACTGTAAGTGACCCTTGTGCCCTCATCCCTTCCCAAACTTGCACTACAATCTCTTCCTACACTTGCACTACAATATCTTCCTGCACCAGAATCTCTTCTTACACTTGCACTACAATCTCTTCCCGCACTTGCACTACAATCTCTTCCCGCACTTGCACTAGAGTCTCTTCCCGCACTTGCACTAGAGTCTCTTCCCGCACTTCTTGCGCTCCAGTGACACTTGCTTGCACCTCTTGTATCCAAGTATCTGTCCTGTTGTTGTGCTGTAATCCTGCAGAACAGGTCCTGGCCTTCCTACAGATAGATGAGTGCAATGATAATAGTATCGCTTAGAAATGGCTTTCATTGTGTGCTGGGTGATGAGAGGACTTTAGTGACTTTGTTATTGCTCTTTTTCTGTGGGAATGGGGTGTCCTGTGGTTGTGCTTGTTAGAGCCCATTCATTCCAGGTCAGTCTTTTGTCCTTGTGTTTAGGGCCTCCCGGCTGCCTAATACCCTTCCTGGCGGTGAGAGGATTTCTCCAGCTCTCGGGAGGATCATCTGTAACATTTCATCTGTCACTAGCAAAGGTCACACTGTAACGCTCTGACCCTGTATAATGTCACGCGGACTTTGAGAACAGTTAACCCGTTTGCCCTTTCTTATCCTATTACCGATTTAGAAAGTGGGAAGACCCTGCCCACGGGGCAGATCTTACTGGTTCAGGCACAGTGGAAGTTCTGATGGACACTGTATATGGAGCAAGCGCAGTATTCCTTTACTCTTGTTCATTCCTTACTTCTGCCCAGTAGCGTGCACATTACTGCTTTCTGTTGCATTAGTCCTTTCTCATATAACCTTAGCCCCATATCCTAAATTAAGATTATTCTCTTTAGGTCGTATTGATTTTTACCAAAAAGTGATGTATGGCTGCGATAACATGATTTATAGTCACTAATTATTGGACTGGTTGTCTGTTTAGGACAGGCCTGATGTAGCCCTTGGTCTGGCTAGGGGCCATAATCCTTCAGAGGGTGTCACCCAGTTCCATAGTTTCAACAGAAACCCTGGTCTGTGATTTGTAGTCGTGTTTCTGGCAACCCATGAAACTAGCAAACACTCTTTCCTAAATTGCATTACAACTGTTGTGTGTGGCAGAGGTAGATACAGTAAGACTTAAAGGAGTATAGGATAAATGAAAAAAAAACAAATTTTGTAGGCAATTCTAAGTAATATATGATGTTGCTTTTACATGGTGCTATTATCTTTATATCATCATTAAAAAATATTATCTTTAAAAAAAGCGCCTTTATTGGTGCTGCCTATAGATGTTCTCTGGTCCCTGTCTGTGTTTCAAATGAGGGGTGGGCGTGTCCTAACTGTCCCTGCCAGAAGCACAGTAGGAGGGGGACAGCCAATCACAGCCCTGCAGTCACACAAGCACAGACAGGCTTCAGTTCCCTATCAGGTCCTGATGTAGCAGTTGACCCAAAAAGCAGGCAAGGGTCTTCCGGTTTAGCACCTGGAATCTACATAAGAGGGTAAAGCAGGGCCGGAACTAGGGGTAGGCAGAAGAGGCACGTGCTTAGGGCGCAAAGTTGAAGGGGCGCCAGGCACGGTACCTCTTCTGTCGGATTTCCCCTAGTTCGGACCCGTGTCCCTACCTGCGGCAGCAATTCCAGCCACTCATTCGACTTCATGTACGCGCGCTGCTTCGTGCATGTGCACGCGCCTGTTTGCGCGCACACTCGTGGAAGATAGCAACATAGTCGGCTGGGTTGCCTAGGGCGCACAGCCGACTCGGCCCGGCACTGGGGTAAAGCACTCCTAATTACTTGTATAGTTTTATTAAGGGAGGGAATATAGTATGTGGAATTTGTAAAAAAGCTTGCTAAAAAATAGATAATCCATATATATCTATCTTGAAATCACTTTTGCGTGTGAAAGGCCACCAATGGTTAACTCAGCAGGCAGTTGCTGTCTCTGGGCATGTGACTTAATGTTAAATGGAAAGTATTTGAAGTTTAAATAGCACAGCCCAAGAAACCTGGTGACAAGACAAACAAGTAATGAGCATTTATCCTCGGCATTTCTTTAGTAGAATACGGAGTGGAGTTGCCTGGTTTTAGAATCCATGTTCATGTTTAAGGCACTAATCCCAAATCAAGTCTATAGCTATAGAACGCTTTACTGATGGAATTCCTATACCATGTTTTCTAGAATAATGATAAACCAGGTTAATGATTATCAACAGACTTGTTTCTATCGCTTTCCAAACAGTGAACAGTTGCATGTTCTCTAATCTCATCAGCAGCTTGACACTGTATCTGTTTGACCTTCAGAGCTTTCTCAACACAAAGCAAGGCTGTGGCCTAGTAAATATTACTTGTATCCAGAGACCTTTCATTACTGCAAGTGACGCTACTGTATTAAAAGCCCCGTGACCATTGCAAAAATCCCATTATGCAGTTGGTCTTTTTACAGAGTAATACCGGGCATTTGGCTAAAACGTCAAGTAAATTGTATTCTGGATATCCTACAGAAGTCAAGTCAGCTTTGGAAATAAGTGCTAAAGTAGCAGGCAGCTCTGGAAAAAAATGTGTATTAAAGGGATACTGTCAAAAGAGCAAACAGATTTTTTTATATTCAATTTTGAAATCTGACATGGGGCTAGACATTTCCCAGCTGCCCCTGGTCATGTGACTTGAGCCTGCACTTTAGGAGAGAAATGCTTTCTGGCAGGCTGCTGTTTTTCCTTCTCAATGTAACTGAATGTGTCTCAGTGAGACATGGGTTTTTACTATTGAGTGTTGTTCTTAGATTTACCAGGCAGCTGTTATCTTGTGTTAGGGAGCTGTTATCTGGTTACCTTCCCATTGTTCTTTTGTTTGGCTGCTGGGGGGAAAAAGGGAGGGTGTGATATCATTCCAACTTGCAGTACAGCAGTAAAGAGTGATTGAAGTTTATCAGAGCACAAGTCACATGACCAGGGGCAGCTGGGAAATTGACAATATCTCTAGCTCCATGTCAGATTTCAAAATTGAATATAAAAAAATCTGTTTGCTCTTTTGAGAAATGGATTTCAGTGAAGAATTCTGCTGGAGCAGCACTATTAACTGATTCATTTTGAAAAAAAAATTTTTTCTCATGACAGTATCCCTTTAATTGATGTGTACTGACTTTACACCCGGTTTGTTTTAATAGTTGCGTTTCTACAGTGTAACAATCATAGTTTACTACCTTGCTTTTAAATGTTTTGGTAACATTTTATAAACTGCCGGTCTCTTAATTTGTTCATCTTGTGTGAAGAAATATTTGACACTTTTTTTTATATGCACTGCCCTTCCTATCTGTGCTTATGGGATGACGATTTAAAAAGTTAATTTACAGAACCACAACAACCAAATATTGCATAAGTAAGAATATCATATCCTTCAAGACTTTATAGTTCCTAAAAGAAAGTGATATAAATAGAAAACTAGCCACTTATTTATTGAAGTTGTCTTTTGTGTAAATGTTCCTTTTCTGAGATTTTCCCTTCATCACAAAGTGCTTGAGTTTTTTCCTCAAATGTCTGATTTACTGAAAAATAGTAGCGTTTTTAGAGATTGATTTACACATTTCATGCTTGCCTATACAGTTTGGCTAAATAGATTCTATGGGTCTTTGGCCTCTTTAGTAAATCTAAGCTAAATTTATACAAAGATCTGGACAAGCTGTCTGAAATGAAATGTCCCTGTCATACTTAACTGCTGAGTTCCTGACTCCCTGACAGAAACACTAGCACAAGAACTGATCTAGATTGTGGGATTTTTATAGGTGAGCAATCACACAAGCCTAACATCACCATGCCCAGACATAAAACATGTGCAGTATAATAAAATCCAAAAACTTTAAATGCAGCATTGTTACAATTCTGTGATCCTACTTCTTGGAAACAGTTGGCAAGTCTTTCCCATTTTTTTTTTTATCACAATGTTTTGGGATGAATTGGAACTCCAGTTGTGAGTTGGACCCAATTTAACCCACGACATTAGGCTTAAAGTTCACTAATGCTATTGTAGCTAAATGGAAGAGTCCCACCAGTTTTATGGAGATTTCAGACTTTTATAGATTCATTCGACTGTAGGGATGAGCGATTATTTTTTTTTTATTTTATTTTATTTTTTTTTACTGTTTCAGTGCGGAAATGACGCCCATAGACTGATGCCCACAGACTTCAATTGGGAAAATATTTTTGCTGCACGTCAAATGTTTTTTTTGGCATTTTGGCAAATCAAAACAGGTTAAATTCGCCCATCCCTAGTTACATGACTTTCTGGCCCAAGATGCAAAACTGAACTCAAATGTTGCTCTTCACAATGTATTCTCCTCACATTTGTCCTACAATACAAATATAAAAATCCTAAATATGAATGCTTGGGTCTCTATAACCGTTTCAGACCCAATATACAAAGAATTACCACTCTCTTTTGAAAGCCCAGAACGATGGTAGGCACACTTTATTTTGTAATGCAAACATGTGCTAATCACTGTTACTTTACTTAGGTTTAAATGAATTCTATCTCCTTGTAGAATGCTGGCCAAAATCTAGGTTTCAATATAGTCTCACTACATGGGTTGTTAATGGGACAGTTTACCTGCTTTTGTCAACATTAGTTCAATGAATGTGACTTATTAGCCCTACAAGCAATGTAGCAACAAATTAGTCTCCTGATAAGCCTCTACATAATGAGCTGCTATTAATCTCACAACGTAATGGGGTGCAGCTGAGGGAAGGGACTTCCGATCGTACTTCATACTAATTTGAACACAATCATACAATGTCTAAACATTGTATATGTGTACTTGGTAGGCTTGCATTATGCAAGGAAAAAACTTTAATCAGTGCTGAACATTCAGCTTTACTCTTGCTTGGCCTGGACTGGACCTGTTTAGGTTCACATTCAGCTCCCCCAGAGGTGAAACCACTTGAATTGTGTTAAGCATAACATAAGATTTTGGAATGCAGTGTAACTAGCAACAGTGGATATCTCAGAAAAGTGATGTTTCTATGCTGGTACAGCACTTTCCACGCTTAGCCATAGACGCACAGCTAATATCGTACAAAACGAATTTTCGTCCGATATTCGTTGCGTGTATGGTGGAAAAGGAGCCGACCAATATCTGCAGAAGACTTGGATATCGGTCGGCTCGTCGATCGGGCTGGAGGGAAAATTTTGATCGGGTGCCTTTGAAGGGACCCAAACATTGCCCATTGTTAGTGCTGAATCGTCAGATACAGGTAGAATTCTATTGTTTCTTCCCGTATATCTACCGATTCAGCTCTACACGTGTGTATTGAAACGAACGATCTTTCTTGGAAAGATCTTTTCCAAGAAAGATCGTAATTGTTACGTCTATGGCCACCTTTAACTCTAGAGAAGGTGTGCAAATAGGGTTGCCACCTTTTCTGGAAAAAAATACCGCCTATCTATATATTTATCTTTTTTCCCTATTAATAATATTGGGATCAACCATCATTTTTATTGGCCAGGTGGCAACCCTATGTGCAAACTAAAATACAGCTGCCCTTACAATTGGTGTAACAATGCACTGGCCTAAAATATAGCAACAATGCATACATAACTATTCTAAATACTTTATGCTAAGAGGCAACCAACAACTGTGTGTCTACATACAGTCTCCTCTCTAAGCACAGTGGTCGTATTGCTTGTTCCTAAAATAATAAATTGTTAACCACATTTAACAGTTGCATTTATTGATGCAATTAATGGAACAAATTTCACATAAATGACCAGTCACAAAAACTCCCTTGCCTAGGCATCGTAAAAGCTGAAATGGAAACAGTTTAGCGACTTTAAAAGGGTGGTTCCCCTTTAAGTTAACTGCTTGTATGTTCTTGAACGGCCATTTCTAAGCAATTGTCTTCATTATTTTTTGTAGTTTTTTTTTTTTTTTTGAATTTTTGAATTTTTTTAACTATTTGCCTTGTTTTGACTTTCCAGCTTTCAGAATAGGGGTATTTACATTCCAGTCTTCTTAAAATTAATATGTGGTTACTAGGGTAATTTGGATCCTAGTAACCAGATTGCTGAAAACAAAGCCAAATAACTCAAACCACATATAATAAATAGGTATGCACTGAATCCACTTTTTTGGATTTGGCCGAACCCTTTGCCAAAGATTCGGCCGAATGACGAATCGAATCCAGACCCTAATTTGCATATGCAAATTAGGAGTGGAAAGGGGAAAACATTTTTTACTTCCTTGTTTTATGACAAAAAGTCACGTGATTTCCCTCCCTACCCCTAATTTACATATGCGGATTCGGTTCAGCCAGGCAGAAGGATTCGGCCGAATCCAAATCCTGCTGAAAAAGGCAGAATCCCGAACCGAATTCTGGATTCAGTGCATCCCTAATAATAAATGAAAACCAATTGCAAATTGTCTGAGAATATCACTCTCCACATCATACAAAAAGTTAACTCCGAGGTGATCAACCCCTTCAATATGCCTTATATTGTGTACATAATGTTTTGGCGGCTGTATGATGTGCATTTTCACCCACCATAATTAGGCATTTGTTTTAAAAAGATATAGCTGTGTTCTGTCAGTATCGAGTCTATAGCCCTGTTCTGAGTTGGGGAAGAAGTCTGGGCACATGTTGGGCTGCCAAAGATGGCTACTATCCAAAAGCTTTTCAAAATCTGCTTTTAAGCCTCACACATAGATGATGTAAACGTAACTTTCCCATTGTTCTGCTTCTATAGATGCTGATAAACGTATCAAGGTGGCCAATCCGGTTGTGGAGATGGATGGTGATGAGATGACCCGTATCATCTGGGAATTTATAAAGGAGAAGGTAACATTCGGTTTTATGGATTTGCAAAAAAACTTCCAGAAAGTCCAGAAAGACTACCCTCACCCATGGCATTAACACACAGTTGATTACGTTTGCATATACCTGTGCTGAAGATATTCAAACTCCAAGTAATCATTTAGAGACAGATTAATTTACACTTTATATGTTAAAGGGGAACTAGCACAAAAATAAGAATACTGAAATAAGAAACTTTCTAAATACAATCCATTACATCTTATGTATTGTTTCTGAAATAATCACGTTTATCTTCACTATTCCTCTCTCGGCATCTATTTCTCTTCATTCTGTCTTCATGCAGCAGTTGGTTGTCAGATGAATGATCCAATATATCGTATAGGGGGGCTCCTTTTGCCTAAGATGTATTAGAGCTCACTCTATTAAAATCACCAGACATCATGTCTCTCTACATGCAGAATTTGTGCAAAAGGCAGTTATTTTGTTTGTACTGAAATCCGTTATTTAAGTGAGCTCTAATTCATCTGCTAGGAAAGGAAGCCCCCCTATAAGATATTGGATCATTCATCTAACACCCAACTGCTACATGAAGACAGAATGAAGAGAAACAGATGCTGAGAGAATAGTGAATATAAACTTGATGATTTCCGAAACAATGCAGAATATTTAATTGGTTGTATTTAGAAACTTATTTCTTCAGTTTGAGGAATTTTATATAAAATTTTCGTGATAGTTCCCCTTTAACATACATTGAATTGTTTCTTTACACAGCCTTAAAGACCAATTTACTGAAAGCTGAAGGTCCTGCAAGCATCTATATAAAACAGTTCTACACAAATATAATTATGTTGGGGCTGCACTTACTTATATCATGGCGGTAACACCCCCCCCCCCTTATTCAACATGAATTCACTTGCCAGTCAGCTTGCAGTGCCCCACTGACCAACAGAATGACAGAATTGTTTGTATGCTTCTTCAATCTAAATCTGTTTTTTTTTTTTTTAATCTTTAGTTGATCCTGTCGAATGTAGATGTTGAGCTGAAATACTTTGATCTTGGTCTTCCATACCGTGACCAAACAGATGACCAGGTCACCATAGACTCTGCACTGGCCACTCTGAAATACAATGTTGCTGTGAAATGTGCTACTATTACTCCTGATGAGGCAAGAGTTGAAGGTATGAGCAGAATTATTCTTTGATAGAAGCAGAGTACAACAGTATTGCAGTGATAAAATTACACCAAAATGTCAGTTTGGTAAATTTCTTTCATACACAGAAAAATACAGATGTTCCCTTTTCCTTAAATGAGAAGGAAAGGCTAAAATTAAATAAGCTTTATCAGAAAGGTCTATATAAATACATCAGTAAACCCTCAAAGTAATGCTACTCTGAGTACTCTGTCAAAAGAAATACAGCATTTTCTTTCCTTCTATTGTGTACACATGGGCTTCTGTATCAGAATTCCTGTTTTCAGCTTAAACCTCCAGGGCTAGGGCTTGAGCATGCTCAGTTTGCTCCTCTCCCTATCCCCCCTCCCCTCCTTGCTGTAATCTGAGCCCAGCGCTATAAATGAGCAGGGAGAGACTCAAGTGATGTCACAGCAAACTAATATGGCAGCTAAACAAACAGAGAGAAATTCTAGAGCTGTTTACTCGGGTATGGTAAAGCATTCTGCAGAATAAATAGTCTTATAGCTTGGACTATTGTGGCTAATCTATTGGCAATAAACTGCTTTGGTAACTTTCTTTCTCCTTTAATAGTCCGTTGATGATTACTGTTAAAGGAGAATTCAACCCCCTAGGCGTAAAAATCCCTCCCCTGTGTTGCCGCCCTCCCTCCTCCCCTCTGGCCTACCTGTCCTTCCGGGCAAACACCCCTAACTTGTTACACACCCCTCTGCGCAGGTCCTGTCCACGGAGTCCACATGCGCCATCTTCTCCCGAGCGGTCTTTTTCCTGGATTAATCGGCATCTTCTGGCGCATGCGCAGTAGGAGCATTTACCGGTACGGATCTACTGCGCATGCGCCGTAAGTCAGAATACTTTGTGACTTGCGCAATAGATCCGTACCGGTAAATGCTCCTACTGCGCATGCGCCAGAAGATGGCGATTTTCCAATTACTTTCTATTTTCTATTTATTATTGAAGTTTAATTGTTCACCTTCTAAAGCAGCTATGGGAGGGGGGGGGGATCCCTGAGTTTCAGTAAAGGCAGCTATTGATACAATAGTTGCTAATATTGCACACATGCTGCTGAGAAATGTATCAACTAATTGTATCGACTAGATGTAGCAAATTACAACAGTTCACAATTCTCCTGTATCACTGAGCTGCCTGACAAACACCAGATACACGAACATTAAACTTAAAATGTTAAGAGAACGGTAAAGAATAAAAGCTGGAAAGCAATTGAAAAAAGTATGTTTATGGTGAACAATCTAAAAACAACTAAGCTTCTGGCACTTAGGACATTTTCTCCAACATATATTAGTGGAGAAGCACCCAAAACCACGCCTGCCACCTCCCATTGAGTTCAGTAGAAAGAGACACGGATACATGTGCATCTGACTAGTTTGCAAACCACCTCTATGAAGTGTCAACTGGTTCCCATTCAAATCACTGAGAACCAGTAAGGGTTGTCCATTTTTTTTTGGTCTTGTAAAATAAACTAACTTTAAATCCTCTGATTATGAATTATAGATATGACCTCTGGTTACGGTGGCTGTATATTTCAAAAAGCAAAAATCTTTGCCATGACTATGGCAGCAGCAATACTTAAATTGCTTACTTTCCTATGTATACACAAGTGACTAATCTATTTTTCCAAAGCTTTTCTATTTAAAAATGACATGTTATAGTATATAGTATGTAGCATGTTATAGTATAAAATCTAATTGAGTGATATGGTCCCTTCTAGAGTTTAAGCTAAAAAAGATGTGGAAGAGTCCCAATGGTACAGTCAGGAACATATTGGGCGGAACAGTATTCCGTGAGCCAATTATTTGCAAGAATATTCCTCGTCTGGTACCTGGCTGGACACAAGCCATTACCATTGGCAGACATGCCCACGGCGATCAGGTAAGCTTAATATGGTATAAAGTATTCTACAGTAGAAAATATTTTCGCCACTGTATCATTGCATACATGTCTTGTGTTGTTGTATATTTTTCAGTACAAAGCTACAGACTTCGTGGTTGATCAGGCTGGAACTTTCAAAATGGTCTTTACCCCAGCAAATGGGACTGCCACAAAGGAATGGGAAGTGTTTAAGTTTCCTGCTGGA
Organism: Xenopus laevis; assembly: GCF_017654675.1. Taxonomy (NCBI): domain Eukaryota; kingdom Metazoa; phylum Chordata; class Amphibia; order Anura; family Pipidae; genus Xenopus; species Xenopus laevis. The sequence continues at coordinate 45,976,951 of NC_054376.1, read as the reverse complement.
GGTGTCGGCATGGGCATGTACAACACAGATGAGGTATCTTACAATATTATGTCTAATGTGCCATCTAAATGCATTATATTAGCAAGCTTTTTCTGAAATTGATTCATTTGGCTTAAATTAAGTTTTATTGTGTCCTTGCAGTCGATCTCTGGATTTGCTCACAGCTGCTTTCAGTATGCCATACAGAAGAAGTGGCCCCTGTATATGAGCACAAAGAACACCATTTTAAAGGCCTATGATGGCAGGTTTAAGGACATCTTCCAGGACATCTTTGAAAAGTATGTTCTAAACTTTTCATTGTTGAGTTTTCAGTGGGGATGCTCCCCCCCCCAAAAAAAAACTGTGCTGCGAGAGAACATAAATATATATAATGTATATGTACTGTAACTGTTTAAAACCCTCTCTAAATAGGCATTACAAGCCAGAGTTTGACAAAGTGAAGATTTGGTATGAACACCGATTAATTGATGATATGGTTGCACAGGTTCTGAAGTCTTCTGGAGGCTTTGTCTGGGCTTGCAAGAACTATGATGGAGATGTTCAGTCAGATATTCTTGCTCAAGGTATGCGTGTGTACATTCCTAGCAAGATCATATGATAAAGCTGGCAGTGGTCATCATGGGTGAATTGGCATAAACACTGTACCTAGCAAGTGTCCCTATAATTTATTAAATGCTTAAAGGAGAAGGAAATTTACCAAGGCAGTTTATTGGCAATAGATTACTCACAATAGTACACTATACACTATATTTATTCTGTAGAATGCTTTACCACACCTGAGTAAACAGCCATAGCATTTGTGTGTTTAGGATAGCAGATGCAATATTAGCTTGGTGTGACATCACTTCCTGCCTGAGTCTCTCTCTCTCTCTCTCTGCTCACTTAGCTCTGGGCTCAGATTACAACAGGGAAGGTAGAGCTACCAAAGGTAGCCTAATACAGATGCCCAGGACTCTGAGCAGCATTACGGGGCGACTAATCTCCCTGAACTGCCTCCCGCCGACTAGAATCTAAATCACCGGTGGGATGGCACTCGGAGCGATTCATTTTCCAAAATCGCCCGAAGTTTCCTCATGAGGCGACTTTGGACAACGAAGCGCACCGATTGCCATTGGGGAGATTAGTCGCCCCGAAGAAGAGATTTGTTTCTGGGTGACTAATCTCCCCGAATCTGAGCGTGTGTCTCTGCCCTTAAACATTTGTTAATTGAACCAATCTGCACATACAGCCTGTATTGTAATTATAAAGCTCCCCATAGACGCGACGATTCTTCTTGCCGAACGACCGATTTTAGGGAAGTCCGACCAATCCTTCGAAATTATCGTGCGGTTAGTGGTACTCGAACGATCGTACATCTTACGATTTTTCGGCCAAAATCTGTCGGGAAATTGATCGGCCAGGTCAAAAAATCTTTGTCGTCTCAGTGCAATCTATCTATGTTTGCAGGGCCAAGCAGGCAGCTCCCCTTTGTTTTCCTGGCAAATTGGCCTTTTTAGTTGATGGTAAATTCTTACGATCGTTCTGAGAAGATCGTGGTCTCACAATGAGGATCTGATCTTTTAAAAATCTCAACATCTATGGCCAACTTAAGTGACAACTTTGTCAGCTGTGTGAAACTGCATAGCATCTCAAACTCTTGTTGTGGTGTGTATGTACCCACTAAAGTTTCGCATATTGCAGTAGTTTTTGTATTGATGCTAGCCCTACAGTTCTATTGTAAGAACGTTTGTGGAAGAATGTTTCAACTTGTGGATTTTTTTTCCAACTATAAAATATTTTTGCACATGTTTAATTCTACCTTTATTCTTTAGGCTTTGGTTCCCTTGGTTTAATGTCCTCAGTCCTGGTTTGCCCAGATGGAAAGACAATTGAAGCTGAAGCAGCTCATGGAACAGTCACTCGCCATTATAGGGAACATCAAAAGGTTAGTCTTTTTTTTTTTTTTCCCAGCTGTAGATCTGTCCCTTTAAGAAACCCAACTCAGTTGTGACTACCCAATGGAAGAGATTTGATGGCCTGCACTTGTCTAGACAAGGCTGGCTAAACCCATAGCCCTTATTTGACCAGATTTTTTAAAACCACAACTTTTGTGTTGTATAAAATCTTTCCTATAATAGCGGCTTTCATCTGGGCAGTGACAGTATGTAGGGGATCTGTACCCTTTAATCCTTCGCGGTCATTGCTTTACACCATCACTTTTTGTTTTGATGAATGAGATTCTGTGGTTATAGCTATAGCAAGAATGGATGAATTTAGTCGAACCACACATTTTGTTATATTGAATTGCCCATGTGCATTTTTGGAAAAAGTTGTTATCCTTAAGGGTAATGACAGTGATGCACATTTCCAGGTAACAATCATGTGAAAGTGTAACTAGGCTGTAGTCTCTTAACTTGGAGTTTTTTCCTTCCTTGCATTTCAGGGAAGGCCAACAAGCACTAACCCAATTGCCAGTATTTTTGCTTGGACAAGAGGCTTGGAACACAGAGGCAAGCTAGATGGAAACCAGGACCTAATAAAGTAAGCACTGGTTTCTATTCCCAAATGCACAAATGAGATCTGCCTTTTGCTGCACTTTACTTTTTTTTTAAACTGTCAGTTCACCTCTACTAATCTGAAATCTTTACTTTTCCAGCTTCTCTTTAAAACTTGAAAAGGTTTGTGTGGAGACTGTGGAAAGTGGCATCATGACAAAAGACTTGGCTGGCTGTATTCATGGAGGCATGAGCAAGTAAGTTCTATTTGCTTTTGTTTAATGTCCCAAGCTTTTCCCTTAAAAGGATACTGTCATGGGAAAAAATGTTTCTTCAAAATGCATCAGTTAATAGTGCTGCTCCAGCAGAATTCGGCACTGAAATCTGTAAAAGAGCAAACATTTTTTTTTTTATATTTAATTTTGAAATCTGACATGGGGCTAGACATATAGACACATCAGTTTCTCAGCTGCCCACAGTCGTGTGACTTGTGCTCTGATAAATTCAATCACTCTTTACTGCTGTAGTCAAAATTGGAGTGATATCCCCCCCCTCCCTCCCTCCCCCCCCCCAGCAGCACATCAGCATAACAATGGGAAGGTAACCAGATAACAGTTGCCTGGTAGATCTAAGAAAAGCACTCAATATTAAAATCCCTGTCCCACTGCGACACATTCAGTTACATTGAGTAGGAGAAACAACAGCCTGCCAGAAAGCAGTTCCAGAAAGTGCTGGCTCTTTCTGAAAGTTCATGACCAGACAAAATGACCTGAGATGGCGTCTACACTCCAATATTACAACTTAAAAAAAAATACACTTGCTGGTTCAGGAATTACTTTTTATATTATAGAGTGAATTATTTGCAGTGTAAACCGTTTAATTTAGAAATAAAACATCATAAAAATCATGACAGAATCTTTTTAACTAGTACATTGGCAGGAGAAAATGACCTATAAAAGTGCACAGTGCAACGACCTTGCTTGCTGTTTAGTAGATGTTTGGTGTATATTGTAAACATAATAGGCTACACTCATTAAGCCTGTCTAGTTTAGCTTGCTACGTTTGCCTAATTAAAGCCTTCTATCTTCTCTCACCAGCGTTCGTCTTAATGAACATTATGTAAACACAACAGACTTTTTGGATGCCATCAAGAACAACCTCGATAAAGCACTTGGAAAGAATTAACCTACCATAGCCCATTAACTTTTTTTACCTCATTTTTAACCGTTCAAAATAGGAATAGCCAAAATAGCTTGGCTTTGGAACAAATGTAACCCATTTAATGCTGGATGAATTTTCAAACACCTTAAAGAACCACAACTGAATGGGACTGGTCCTTAGAGTTGCCTATGTTTAGTGATGGACCTACATTTTTATTACACCTTTATTTTGTCAACAACCTCTTTACCTTGATGGTGCCGTGTACAGCAAATAAATATTGGTAAAGACCAGAAAGAAGGTGTCTTTCTCTACACAAACTGTCACACAACAATTGTAACATTACATGAATGGTGTACAGTACAAACTTTATACCAGCAACAGTAAACCCTAGTGACTGCTCTCAGACCAGTAAATGTTTACTGCTGATTGGCTGCTATAGGATACTAAACCTCATTTAAAATGCAGTAAACTTTTTTTTTTTTATCTCATTTTAAATTGTGCATGTGATTTATGACTGGGGAGAGTGAGGTAGTCATGTATAAAAGCTTTGGGTTTTGTGTTAATAGCCTTAAGAGTTAACTGCCTGTTCTTATAAGAGTGCTTATACATTGGTGGGCTCATTGACTTTAAGCTGGCCAAACATGGGCTAATAAAAGCTGCCTGCTTTGCTCCTCCAGAAAAAGTTGGCAACTTAAAGAAGGAAAGCTACTGAGACAGATTATTGGCAATAGATTAGCCACAGTAGTGCAAGCTATACCACCATATTTATTCTATAGAATGCTTTACCATACCTGAGTAAACAGTTTTAGAAACTCTCTGTTTGTTTAGGATAGCAGCTGCCATATTGGCTTGGTGTGACATCACTTCCTGCCTGAGTCTCTCCCTGCTCACTCATAGCTCTGGGCTTAGATTACAGCAGGGAGGGGGAGAGGAGCAAACTGAGCATGCTCAAGCCCATGAGCTTTAAGATGAAAACAGGAAGTCTGATACAGAAGCCAATGTGTACAAAGTAAGAAATTCTGTGTTTCTTTTAACAGAGGACTCAGAGCAGCATTACTTTGAGGGTTTACTGGCGCATTTTCATATAAACCTTTCTGATAAAGCTTACTTAGTTTTAACCTGTCCACCTTCAACCTACCTTTGTATGGATTCCTTTAAGCAGCATGGCTGGTTTTTTTTTTTTTTTTTTTTTTTTTTAAAAGGGAAAACATCAACTCAATTGATATACTCCTCTTCTGGTAGGCCTGGGGCCAAACATCTGGATCGTCCTGACTTGTCTTGGTGTTTAGGTGGTCTGGTTGGGTAACTATCACCAAATGTGTACCTCTTCTAGTGTGTGCCCAGCTCTACCTTATTAAACTGTCAATACAATAAGATAAGTATTTGGTTAGGTTTCAAAATTAGGGGAACCATGTAGTGGGTTGAACTAAATGTTTAGCATTAGACAGGAAATGTGGGCAGCGGTCAGTGACTTAAATCGATCCATGGCATCAATGTTTTCCTCTGGTCCAACTGTATCTGAAACAAGAGATTTGTCTGGATTACCATTTCAGTCACAACTTGGCACACAGTATCTGTCTGTATGTTTATTAGATGTCTAGGGGGACACATTATTATACAACTAGCTATAAAATGGTGCTGTCAAGGTGTCATTATGTAAAATGCTAAAGAGATGCTGCCATCTTCTGGTTACAATACAGTACAATGAAACACTATATAATCACAAGGAGCAAGATTGCATGATCTGCTTTACATGAGTGTAATCATCTTGTGATCAAGTGTTTCATTGTACTGTATTGTAACCAGAAGATGGCAGCATCTCGTCAGCTTGCAGCACTACTGGATTTGATTCAGTGGTGGGTTGTGAATTGAAAAGTCTCTACTGTTTGCTGTTCTGTATTTCAGGTGCTGCAGGGAAGCCATCATGGATTTAGACAATTCTATCAGAGTGGCATAGCTTTGCTCCTTCTAGTTTAAAGGTGGCCTTGTGCGTTTCTTCTCATTGATGTAAGGATACTGTTTGAATGAATCCCTGCCCAGAGACATGCTACAACTAATAGGCTACTTGGAGGGTAATCTGGTCAGTCAAATGTGAATTGAAGAGAAAGATAAATAAAAGAATGGAAACACAAGGAAGTAGGAAAATAAGAACCAGAAGGACCCGAAACGCGCCTAGTGATGATGTGTCAACTTGTTCTTATGCACTTTTCTAATGTCCTTAAAGTGTTACTGACACAATTTATTTTCAAAATATTAATCTAAATCAAAAGTTAATAGGTCATGTTGATCATTTTTCACTGATAGTTCTGCTTTTGTAAGTAATTGTCACTTAAAGTTTCTTAACCTGACTGTCCCTTCTTAACCTGTCAGAGTTTCTAATGCTAACAGACTCCTGCTGCACAAATATGGCAGCCTCCCTCATGGACGAACAGGGTAGTAAGAAAAGTAATGTAAAAACATCAGGCGAATACTTTATGACAAAATTATAAATAGCATTCGGACAATGTTATGATTGATAATAAAAAAAGGTTATTTTCTGATGTCAGTATCTCTTTAATAAAGGTGGACTTTTTTTAGATACACTTTGGAGATGTGGTGCATTATTCGGTTTTTGATCTATACAACTTTATTGGGACCAGCACTCAATATTAGTGGAAGCACCTGATACGCAAATTGGGGGCGGAGACGTGGAGGCACGGCTGGAGTGATCGAAATGCTTTTATTCAACGTATCCCCCTGCACTTAAGCTCATGCACCCCTTCACAGAACTTTATTTCAAATCGTAGCTGGGCGGCACGGAGTGAAGCCGACCTGGGTTGGTGGGGGCCCATGAGGTTATCTCTCAGTGTCCCACCGACCCAGTCCGACCCTGACCCCAAATCATTGTGTCTGCCATTACCCTTATATCATGTAACTGCTGGTCTCTAGCTCCACGGAATTATAAGAGGAAACGGATTAACCTGCTTAGACTACAGTGTAATCTGTAACAAACCATCTGATGTTTTCAAACAGCTAACCTACCTACTGACCTACCTACTGATTGTTTGCTATGGGCTACTTGACACACTGACCATTTTGAACATTACCCCGCTTGTTTTCAATTGTTCTCCGCAAATTGCTTTTCTAGTTACTGATAATGGATACATTTCAAATGTGGACAGATTCAATAGTGACCTGGCTAGCATCTTTTATTTGATAGGGATGGACATGAAACAAATTCAAAGCTCTGAATTACAGAATGGCTGCCCCCCTCCCTATAAACTCCATTTTATCCAAATAATTTCCTTTTTCTCTGTTATAATAAACCAGTACCTTGTACTTGATCCAAACTAAATAATAAATAAATAATAAATAAATAATAATAAATTGAAAGCAAAACCAGCCTATGGTTATTTTTATTATAGAATGTGAAAAAAAATGTCAAAGTGAATTTCCTCTTTAAGCTGAAATAAACAGGGGTCAGATGTAATGTATGATCCTTTTACCTAAAGGCTAAAATAGGAATGTGGCTGCTAAAATTGCAGTTGTGATCTCTGTGTGTAAAGACTTGATTCTAGAATAACTAGTCCTGTTTAGTTCATGGGTGAATCATTACAGCTGTGTTTGTTGCAGATGTTCTATGGAGGGTGATGAGAACTGTATAGTATTTACAGCCACCTATAAGCACAAATTTGGTTGGGGATATAAGGCCAGGTCTATAAGAAGGTGAACATTCCCTAAAGGAGACATTCTCTTTCACTTCCCGCTGCCTCCTTTCCCAGATAGTGGAGCAGGCAGCACTCAGCACTGTATGAACCAATCAGCAGCTAGGCTGACCTGATAGGGAACTGAACACTGCTTTTGCTTGTTTGACTGCAGAGCTGTGATTTGTTATTCCCCTCCTACTGTGGCAGGGACTATTAGGACACGCCCACACCTAATTTGAAACATGGACAGGGACTATAGTAGATCTATAAGGAGCTCCAGGGGCCATTTTTGAGGAGAATATTTATTTTTAACCCCAAGTAAAACCAGAACTATGTATTGATCATTATTGCGTACACAATTAGTTTTTTACATATCTTATATGTCTCCTTTAATGTTGTTTGTCTCCAATCAATTGGTATGCTGGGGAACGTACAGAGAAAGAATTTGGCTGCAAAACGTTGGGAACCCTTGGAAATATGTCAGCAACTGTTCGGCTATAGAGGAACTTTTTAAAGAAGCAAGAAGCCCACGTAACACACCATTTCTTGCTTTTAACTTCTTTATTGAAACATATTAGACATTGCTGCATTTCACTCATAAATAAAACTCCATTTTTTTTTATTTGTTTCATTATTGCCAAGTAAACATTTAATAAGAAACTAAACACAGTAGATCTCCGCACAGTGGAATTCAGAGGAATCTTATAACTGTACATTGGGTCCAGGAAGGTTCACAAGGACATGTTTTAGTTTAGCACAAGTTTTATTATATTAATGATGTGTGCCAGAAGAACGTGGATGTTGTACCCCACGCGCACAAGGTGTTTGGGCTGGAGAGGGGGTGCGACACTCAATGAGTTTGTATCTATAATAGCATTCTGCTCATACATTAATCTCGCAAACTGAGCCATTTTTAATCAGTATATAAGGCTTGAAAAAATGAACCAAGTTTCTAGAACAAACAAGAAGACTCACCACATCACATGGGATGCCCCAACCATTCACCTTGAGGAGAAACCCCAAACCTTTCTTGCAAAAATGAGCTGGCACAAACTGAACCTCAGTCAATAAAGGTTGTCCATTATTTTATTAAAAGCTTCAAACTGCCTTTTACATAGTGTAGATAAGGTCTGATGCGTTTCACGTCTACTTTAGTCTGCTACATTGTCCCATGAAGACATGAAATGTGTCAGGCTTTAACAACACAATATTCAAGGCTGTTTGAACATTTTAATAAAATAATGGATAGTATTTATTGAGTGAGGACAATTAGTCCCGGCTCATTTTTGCAAGAATGGTTTCATTAGTAATCAAACCTATCTCTTATGTAAAATACACTCATTGCAAACTGCTCCAATGCTCTACACAGTGGCTGGCTAAAGCAAGAACAGGGTTTCTGGTCAACTGGAAAATCATTTTTGGATGGTGTCTGGAGACTCCTTAGGCCTAGATACACTATACAACTTGTTCAATGCAGAAACCCTTTCATATCTATGGAAGTTTTACAGCTCTGTTTACACTGCCGACACTATTACTTATATAGCTATGTGGTATATATGCCAGAACTGGGTCACAGTGATGAATAAATGCAGTTTTATATAAGGCAACAGCTGGACTAAAGACTTGATTAGTAGGATGATAATAAAATCCATAGTAATTATAAGGAATAATTAGAGAACAACTTGATAAATGACACCAATGTGTTCTCCTTAGAGCATTAAAGCTCATGCCATTTTTCCTTATTACATCCTTACAGTGATACCCAGATATTCTAATAACATATATCCATATAATACACAAAAGCCATGAATATCTTGTGAATTATATCCTTATAAACGATGAGTTCTGATGTCATTTCTGTCACATGACTCACTGAAACTTGTGTATTATAATAAATAAAGTACCCCCAGTTGCAAAACATGAGGATATTAGAAGTTACCTCGGAGTTCCATGACCTGTATAAAAACACTCGGTTTTCGGCCTCATGTTTTTATATGGTCATGAAACTCCTCGGTAACTTATAATATCCTTATCTTTTACAAGAGAGGGTACTTTATTCACTATATAATATCCAAGTGCTACCAGTCTGGTGATAAAAGTGGGCAGCCTGGTACTACGGGTCCAAATAGTTGAGTTTTTGGTTCTGTGCTGAACTATAACAAGAGGTAGTTTGTTCTGTAGGCAGCGTTCCAGCGGATGAATTTGGCTTTAGAAAAACATTCATGTGACAGTGAAATTCCCTCCTAGGAGAGCTTAAGTTAGATCACGCTTTACGTTTGCTGGAAAATACAGGAAATTGGTTAAAGCACAAAATGACTTTCCAGTGCACTATGGGGATTATAAATAAAGGTATGGGAAATCATTTAGTGATGAAATACTGTTACATGTATAAAACTGTTTGTTACACACTGCCCTATAAATGTGTCCAACAAGGAATGTTCTGAGCATATAATGTAATGGATGGATCATATGTTAATTCCCTTGTTATTAAAGGTGGTCATCCACAAATTTTCCTGCGACCAGAGGTCGTTGGTTTTCTCTACTGACATTTAGAGCTTAAGCGTCAGATATACAGGAAGAAACAAAAGAATTCTACAATTCAGCAGTAACTTATGGTCGATGTTCAGGGACCTTTAACATTTTCTGCCTTGGCCAATCAACAAGACGACCAATATCCATGTTTTTTGCCAGTATCTGTGTGTGGCCACCTCAATGCAGGATTGAGACGTGCTATTTCTAGAGATTTAACCTGGGGAAAGAGTATGGACTCAGCATAAGAGAATTTTTGTAAAGCACAGCATTGAGTGAGCAACTCCCAAAAGCATAAAAATAATATTTCTGTAAGGGGACAGTATCATTATTCCATTTATATACTATGTGCAAATAAACATAAGGAAGACCCAATATCCTATTAACTATGATTTTTTTCCTTCAGTTGACACGTTATGTCTAGCGATGGGCGAATTTGTCCTGTTTTGCTTCGACCAAAATTTAGCAAATTTCGTGAATTTTGAGGCCTGCATCAATTTTGTGTCCAAATAAAGTTGAAGCAAGCAACTTTACTGACGCGCGTCCAGAATTTTTTGATGATGTTGAATTTCCGCAAATTTATTTACCGGTGGCGAAACACAGACATTCATCGCAAAATCGTGCCTGCCGAATTGATTCGCCCATCACTAGTTATGTCAATCAAGTATTTGTCTAAGTAGATATTTACTGAATCTAGCTGCCTGTGCAATCGTTTGGCCTAGACTGGTTCAAAATTGGGGCCTAGGTGGGTCTGTTGGTTGATGTGGCCTTTATCCAGTTCGTTTTCTAACCTGGTCAATAGACATCTGGCTGATTTTGAGCAAGATATTAATCAGGCAGTCAATAGATACGGCTCCATGCACAGAATGAGAAGCTGCTGACTCTGGAGGGATCAAGCCAGTCTTTATTTATCACATATGGCCACTTGATACACTTTTGTATATGCATTCCAGAAATTGGACGGATATGCTGAGGGTTTGCCAGTGTGTTTAAGTATCCAATCAGAAAACAGTGGGCACTTGTATTCACATGTGTAACATGTACACACATATGTATAGTGGCCCTCTTTATATATCAGTGTCCTGTGATCACTGCACGGTGCAGCTAAACAGGTTACAGACTTATTAACCTTTTTTTCCTGTGCTTACTGATGTAACATTGGCGGGCAATACTAAAAGCATATCACAAAAGAGGGCACAAGTCCTTTAGAAAATAACAATATACATTCTTTATGAGGTACTGTAGAACATGACAGAACATATCACATAACCACACTGCTGAAAAGCAAAGTCACAATCATGTAGCGCCAATACAGAGCAGGGCCTGGGCCTCCGTCACTCTGCTCATACACAATATAAAGCTCTGTCTCATTTGGTAGGAATTCTTAGTGATCGATCTTTGGTCTAATTTATCTCCAGTGTATGAAGGAGCCGACACAATTTTGACTAAAACAGCTGTAGATAAACGAGGGACTGGGAATACTTGGAACCACAAATGTTGCAAAAACTAGTATTTCATGGACTCCTACAGCAGAGGCATTCTGGGACCTGTAGTTTTGCAATATCTGAAGCAACAAAGCTTGATATGCCACAAAGAAACCCTTAAACAATAAGATACAATCATCCCTTATGACAGAAGTCAGACTTTTTGGGTTTAGGCCCCCCTGTACCCCCCTTTTATCTGAACTTTGTACACAGGCATACCTGATTCCAGAGATTGCATGGAAACCATGATAGTTAGATAGTAGTACAAACCATTCCACAACTCCCCTTAGGCTCACAGTGTCATACAACCCCTTCTCTTACTCTGTACCATACTAAGTGATGGATTGAGTCTTGATCTCTCTCTGCTTTCCATAGTGGCTGGTAAATGGATTGTCTGCAAAGCAGAGGGACTTCATGTCTCAGAAACCATTACTTGACATTGTGAGAGTTAGATTGGTGGGGGAAATGGTTCCTGCAAGCCTAAAGGGATGGCTATATCTTGGGATGGCTTGCCCATAACTTTGGGATATTTGCTGTTAAAATCATCATTTACAGCAGCCTTATACAGAACACCAATTTAGTCCTTCTCAGTAATTTCTCATTCACGTATGATACACTTTAATGCCCATAACCATTGTAGGCCACAGTTCTATCAGAACAGACAAATGTCTGTGCAATGATACAAGTATCAAACCTTACTGAAGATTTTCAAATAATTTATATACTTTTGTCAAAAAATGGGTGGCTATAATAAGTCCCTTTTATTTCTTATCGAAGCCCTGGCAGAGAAAAAGGTTTAATCCAGAATAATATGTGAGAGATCTGAGTTGAAACTCAAAAACTCGGTAACTGGAGGCTGTGAACCCCTTCCAATTGTTATGTTATTTGAACTGGACGTCAAAGGTCTATTATTGACCAAACTGGCTCAACATTGTTCTATGCATGGTCGGCAAATTATACGTTTTTTTGCCCAAAAACCAAGAACAATCTGATTTTAATTCTTTGGTCTTGCACGAGAATCAAGTTGACCCATGACAGTGTAAGCAGATTTATACAGTGATCCACTTTGCATGGCCACCATGATCAAATTATCTGGCCCACCAGTTGTGTAACATAATTGACTGGCTATGGATCTGTCTGTGGAATGATTGCATCTGGATATGTAAGACCTACTACCTACATGAGTATTGGTTAAGTGCTTTTCTTGAGCAGTTAGACGTTTGGTACTAAGGTTACAAAGATGCAAAACTATGATGAGTGGGAAATAGGTGTTAATGGCACAGTAGTTAAAATGAGGTTTCTGTTCCAGTATCCTTAACCCTCACTACTTCCCTGTTTTGAATTTTTATCTTTAGCAAAAAGCAGTAATTCCACAAGAGGTTGCAATTCCATATTTACATAGTATCCTCTTCTTTGTGTTGGTCGTATGGTTGTACAGGGATGGGGCAGATAGCAGAATTTAGATCGCTGCCTTTATCCCATATTCACTCAACTGTCTCATAACCTGTGCAGCTACAAAGCATGAAGTTTAAGTAGGTCAGGCTCGAAGTCGGACCAGTACAGAGGTAGAAGTCAGCAGATTACACTGCAGTCCCCTCACATTGTCACTAGCTAGGGCGTCTGTGCCTCTGATGCTGTAGGTGAAGTATGGGAGCCTTATTACCTGCTATAGACAATGGAGTTAGTTAATGTGCTACCAGCAAGTTTTTCCCTTTACTCAGTGACAACTGCATTAAGGTGGCTTCTGGGTTTAATTCACATTCTTTAACTCCAATTACATTCCAACCGCACGTAAGATGCCCTCAGTGTAAGAGTGTAAAGCATCTTGAAAGTAAAACAGGAAGAGTAGCTGCTCCTAAATGATTTATGTGGTGGGGAGCTGCCCTGTGTTTCAAGACTGGTCGGAGGTCACCCACAGGCCAAGTAACATTAAACACAAAAAGTTGAATAAACCAGTGGCAAAACTACAGAAACACAAAAGTCATTTTGGTGCAAGTCCCTCACAAGGACTCTTCTAGTGTCGTACAGTACATTTTCTAATCAAGGCAAACAGGTGTCTCGCTGCCTAGAAAACTTGGCCAATTACTATCCCAAAACCATGTGAGTTTTCATCCGGTGCCTCATTTCTCTAGGACATAAGTTCAGAGGAATACTGGTTGTTTTGTTATAGAGGTCAAGCTCTGATTTGTTTTCCAGCAATGAAAGAATGAAAAGAAAGACCATCATGGCCAAGTATCCCATCTGTATCAGAGAGCTCTGTCTTCACATGAAGAACGATGTGTTTCAGCTACAATACATTGTAATAAACCATTTCCTTCATGGTTTGTTCAGTCAACACATGGTCCTCTGCAGTATTCACTGCTTCTCTGTAGCCATAGGAATTTTCTTCATAACCCTCCATTTCTTGATGACCATCCATATCATTAGCATCTTGGTCTGGTAGGTCCATCATGGGATCTGCAGAGATGTACAAACCAGGTTAAATAGTGCACAAACACACTGCTCTGTTGCCAACTGCTCTCCTTATCATATGTTTGTTTCACTTCTGCTGTAGTGTCTAACACAGGGGTACCCAACCTTTTTTACCAGTGAGCCACATTCAAATGTAAAGAGTTTGGGAGCAACACAAGCATGAAAAAGTCACTTGGAGTGCCAAATAAGGGCTGTGATTGCCAATTTGGTAGCCCCTATGTGGACTGGCAGCCTACAGGAGGCTCTACTTGGCACTATACTTGGTTTTTATTCAATTAAAACTTGCTTTCAAGCTTGGAATTCAAAAATGAACACCTGCCTTGAGGTCCCTGAAAGCAACATCCAAGGGGTTGGAGAGCAACATGTGGCTTGCGAGTTATTGGTTGGGGATCACTGGTCTAACACTTTAGCACCTATGCTAGTAGTGAAAGAAGTGCTTGCAAGGTGCAACGACTAGAATACTTTAAGGTTGGTACCAGAAAAGTGGTCTTCAGAGCAACCAGCATTAACTGGCATGAGGCGAGATCTTACCAACAAATGGCAAATAACCCTTAGGTGAAACGGTTTCATACTGGGGGGAAAATGTATGTACTATAACTTGCTTTTTAATGCAGTATTTAGGTTCTTGTAAAAAATCTTAAAAAACACACTGTTTTACTTTACATGTCAGATACACACATGTTGAGATAAGCATTTACTAGCTGGAGCAAGAGATATGTTAGAAACCTCTCCATTTACTACGGTACAACCGCAACCTCACTAAATTGTTTATTTAAATGGCTATACTGTATAAAATGTAATATGAAATCACAACCATTTATTTCCAGGGCTAAAGCTGATGACATACACTTGTTTGGACTCACCTGTAGGTTCACTGATTTGTATTTGGAGCTTGATCAATGGTCAAGCAATTTTAGGTGCAATCACCGTAGTAACATTTATCAGCCAAGTGGGAAAACCTAAATTCAATTTAGTTATTGGTAAATTTGTACAAATTCCACCATACCTGAGCTTTTGAGCCTGTGTTTAGTCAGCTATTTTGCACAATTACTCTGTGATATAAATACAAGCTTGGCCCTTCATTCTACAAGAGTGACAGTTGTGATTATGTGTGAAACAACATTAAATGAATAAATATGCATAACAACACAAACCTCATTTTATGTACCATACCTTGGTTGTCTAAAATTATATCCATAACGCCATGCTTCACCTTCATGTGACGGCTCAGATTTCCCTTCAGATTGAACTTGCTGGAACAATAGGGACACTTGAAGGGTTTATATCCAGCGTGCAGGTGCATATGACCCAGCAGGTTGTACATGCGGTTAAAGGACTTCCCACAAACCTATATATGAAAAACAAATGAATATTGTGGAAAAGACAATGGTACTAATATGATACTTGTTACAGAGGCCTTTTTTGAAACACAACCTTGTGAAGGTTGAGCAGAACACAAAGTACAATGTATGCAATGCAGGGATCTATAGTTAAAGGAACAGTAACACCAAAAAATTAAAGTGTTCTAAAGGAATGACAATATAATGTAGTGTTGCCCTACATTGGTAAAACTGGGGTGATTGCTTCAGAAAAAACACTATAGTTTATTTAAACAAGTTGCTATGTAGCCAGGCCCGGACTGGCAATCTGTGGGTTCTGGCAAATGCCAGAGGGGCTGCTATAAGGTGCCATAGAAAGTCAGTATTTGGTGGGCTGGTGGGGGGCTGTTTGGGCCTCTGTGTACCTGAAATGCCAGGGCCTATTTTAATATCAGTCCAGACCTGTATGTAGCCATGGGGGCAGCCATTCAAGCACAGGATACACAGTAGATAACAGATACGTTCTGAAGAATCTCATTGTATACTACAGAGCTTATCTGTTATCTGCGGTTTATCCTGTGAGAATTACTATTCTATCCCAATTTAACTTTACTCCACCATGTGTGAATAACACCCTAATATAATACTTCAAAAAATATGTAGGTGTAAGTTAAAGGTAACATTTCTATTTCATGGATTTGTGTTCCGTCTACTCCACTGGGACAATAGCTGTCCAAACCAGCCAGCCCTCCAGCTGTTATCCATAACTCCGGCATTCCTGACCATTCAACAGAATACTGTCCAGAAGCTGTACAAGTGGATATTCAATAGGTACAGTGGCTGCATAATTTGTATGCAAAACTCAGCACATTTTCTGCACAGGGTATTTATTGTAGAAATCTCTCAGTGGACTCCCTTAGACCGAGAATATTTCATAGATCAGTCACCGTATTTTATATCGGTATGCTTATTAGACCGAGTCTTAGCATATGCAGCTCAGTACATATTACAATTTACATGTTATAATGTTGTACAGCATAAAGAGGCCAGTACTGGCCTGGGTATTTGAAAGAAGTGGTCCCACTGGTGGTGTTTGATTTTTCACAAAAAAACATGCAGTGGGCTAGAAGTCCCCCAAATTGTTTTCAAAGGCTGCAGATGACTGGTCTGACTTTTCTTTGTCTGATGTGGACAAGGAAAATTGGTCTTCAAATATATGTCCCTTTTATTTAATTACCTTTTCAAATATTATTTTTCTTTTTTTTATTATTTAATTACCTTACTGTTCTGGGCCTCTTCCTCCAGCAGCCTGCTTGGAGTCATGCTCTATATAAATGCATGTAGTTACTATTAATCAGTTACTTAGAGAAAATCTAATGGCTTGGGAAACGAGCAGCATGCCATTATTTAACAGGATCTGATAAGCAGGAGACATAAAAACAGGCATTCCTAACTGCAAGTCTGCAGCTTCTTACAGCAGCTCAATTCCATTTCAAGGTCTGACCTCTTTGTATTATTCAGCAGAGCAATGTAGGCAAGAGTCGCATGGAATAATAGGAAGGGGAAATGCAATATGCATTTATTGTACATACCGTATACCAGGTGTGGGAGTTAAAATACATACAGTATAATTTATAATGACAATTGTGGTTCTGCCTTTTTATGAAGATACATATTGAGGCTTACACAGTGATATTTTATATTATATCAATACCTAGCAATATATTTGTGCAGCCTTGGCCTTGGGTGAAGCCTTGGTTTTCTGCCATAGTTCTGACCTTTATTTGGTAACATCAGCAGAGGAATAGGTCAATTGCAACATACTGCAGTGTGATAAAACCCACCTAATAGCTCTTGCACTTTTTCATGGGCTGCACCTAATTGTTCTGTTACTGAGACAGATATGAGCTAAGCACATTAATCTCTACATTTTAAATAAGCAGAAAATATCATCCTGCTGGCCTAGGCCTTTTTTTATAGGCATTTTATGAGAAACACTAAATATTTATGACTAATGGGAGGGTTGATGCTATGTAGTATTCTATTTGAGGATCAATGCTCCCATTGAGGTAGGCTCTCAGTTATATGTATAAACAGATATATTCAGTAATACCTTGTGTAAAAAAATGATATGTCCCCAATGCTTTGATGTATCTATATAATGAATGATTAATCCTGCAACTGTCCCTTTAACCTCACTCGAGGGACTGAAGGACAGAGTTTTGGGTCAATACCAGGCAGGGTCCACTTTAAAACAGGGGAGCTTTATGGCAGAGGTGAACCCAAGGCAAAGATACCATCTAGGACAGGCCCGGACTGGCAATCTGTGGGTTCTGGCAAATGCCAGAGGGGCTGCTATAAGGTCCAATAGAAAGTCAGTATTTAGTGGGCTGGTGGGGGCTGTTTGGGCCTCTGTGTGGGCTGAGTGGGCCACTGTGTACCTGAAATGCCAGGGCCTATTTAAATTCTCAGTCCGGACCTGATCTAGGATCACCTTTAGGAGTAACCCACCCCCTGGCGAAAAGCCTGTATTCTGTTCAATGACACTGGCACAATGATTATCATTACTGCCCCATGTCACCGTCTCTTGGATTCCATCAGTGTGGATGCTGCAGTTCTTCATATGTTTGGTTGGGATTACTCTGGTCTAGTTCACCCCACAGTCAAACCTGAGTGTGTGGATCTTTGGGTGGGGAAAATCAGACTGCAAGCTCCAGCAGCACTAGGACTTGTGTAAATAATGACATGTTTAAAATATGTAATATGCTAGTGCTACATAAATAAAAAAAAATAAGGACATACTAAAAAGGGCTGTTTTGTCACGGTGTGTGAGTCATTCAAATTACAACAGAATGCTTCTCATGTACGTATCAACAAAAAAAACAGAGCATAACATCTTTAAAGTTGAGACTTAATTTACCCTAGGCGTTTTAGTCCCGAGCTTTAGTCCCTATAAAATCCCTTGGTAGGCCTTCAATACAGACTGAGTGTGGCTTGTACCTTGCATTTGAAGGGCTTGACAGGGGAGTGGACTATCATATGAGTCTTCAGCGTTTGCTTCTGCACAAATGTCTTAAAGCAGATATGGCACTGGAATGGACGGACACTGGCATGGATCAACATGTGGCGCTTCATATTGGCATGCAGGGTGAATTCCCGCCCACATACCTCACATTTAAACTCCTTTACTCCCTGAAACGGTAAGAACACAACAGTTAAACATAATTGCTTTAGACATAATTAAGCAAAAATAATTAGAAAATCTCTGTATATATATATATACAGATATATATATATATATATCCTTCAAAACGTTGGATGCACGAGTGTTATGGAAATAAAGGAAATTTGAACACTTGAAAACCTGGTGTGCTGGTCCATTTTGAAGGACATACATTACTTTGACCAAAGCACCCACAGAGAAAATTAAAGGAAAGAGTGCAGGTACTATCTGGACATATATATATATATATATATATATATATATATATATATATATATATATATATATAATGCGCTGCAGCATCCATAAAACATTAATTTAGTTAGCTTGTATGGACACAAGAGGGAGCCAAAAGGTAGTACCATAATAGGTAGCCAACCATCACCACTAATCTTACACTGGCCACAGACGCAAAGATCCGATCGTATGAATCAATGTACGATCAGACTTTCCCATCTCCTGACCCGCCACTAACCATTCAGATCAAAGTCTTACCATTCCGACCAAATAAAGTAGTTAAAGAACAGATCAGCCGATGTTCTGCCCCTGACAGCAATCGTACGATAGACAAAAGTAGTGACAGTCTCCCACTGAAAATCGTACGATCGGCAATACACGCAGAGATATTACCCGCAGCCGACAGAAATTTTCTAACCTGTCCAATCAACCAAACGACCGATCTCCGCCGGACGAATCCTCGATTCGTACGATGAGATCTTTGCGTCTATGGCCAGCTTTACTCTAAACTTGCACCAAAGACAACCGAATTACAACAGTGATTATTAGCCTTTAGCCCTCAAGCTTCTAATGACTTACAGCAGTCCCCAGTACACTTACCTTGTGAGTCAGCGAATGCTGCTTAAGATGGTGGATCTGGCTGAACTCCATGCCACACTCTTTACAAACAAATGGTCGAACATTCTGGTGCTTCAACATATGGTTTTGCAATTGACTTCGGTAGTGGAAGGACTTGTTACATTCTGTGCACTGGTACAGGGTAGGACCCTGGTGTGAAGAGATGTGACGTTTCAGTTGTGTCAGGGTGGCAAAGTCCAGGCCACACTCAACACAAACATGGCAGCGGCCATTCTCATGCTTCACTTCATGAGCTTTTAACTCGCTTGGATATGCAAAGCCACGACCACAAAATCGACAGCTGTAAGGTTTAATGTCTGTATGGAGTAGCATGTGCCTTTTTAGGTGGCTGGTCTGTGTAAACGCCTTATTACAAACCTCACATTTGTGTGGACGAGTGCCTTGGTGCGTGAGGAGGTGTGTTTGCAGGTGGCTTGGCTGTTTGAAGAGTTTGTTGCAATGGGGGCAGGAGTGAGGCTTGATGCCGCTATGACCCAAAATGTGTGTAACAAGATTGTACTTTGAGGTATAGGATTTTTCACACAAACGACATTGCCACCGCTTTTGGCGGTCTCCAGCCTCCACCAAGTAGGAATCATCAATCTGAACATTTATATCTAGCCGGTCTAGTTGAGCCTTTTTGTTGCGCTCAATAGATTCAGCTGTATCTGTTTCAAATTCATTAGGCTCGTGCCATACAAAGCTTTGTCCGTGGTCTTCCGTTTTTGGGGATCCCATGGCTGGATCAACTGTGTCATTAGGTGGAAGCAAACTAGAACCAAAGCTACATTGCCTCCGGGTGTTCTCCATGCTGGGGTTCCCTGGAATCATTGGAACAGAAGGAAGAGGGTATGGATTCTGCATTGGATGTTGTAAAATGTGTTGGTAATCTGTCTCTGTCTCATGACGTTGTCTCTCCCTTAAGTGGCGATGTCTTCGTGGCCTCCTGTGAAATGAACCAAGGTCAATCATTTTCACACTACTGCTCTGCACAGTGGTTTCACTTGCTTGCTCCTGGACATTCTGTAATGGCTTTCCTTCTGGTTCTTTTTCTTCTTTATCAGGTTGAATGGTTACCTGGTATATTTTGCCCTCTTCCTCCTCTTCAGTTTTTTCATATTTAATTTTTGGCACCACCCTTACTGGTGGCCTTTTTTTCCTTCTTGTGTGCTTTTCAGAGTCCAAGGCCTCATCCTCTTGAGGTTCAGCTGCAACCCTTGCTCCCGAATTCAGGTAAGCCTCACCTTCTGGTTGCTCGGCCTCAATGGGCCCATTCTCTGAAAATTCACTCCTAGAGCCTGGGAAGAAGCCATTCAGACTTATGGTGGCACCAAAGAGCTCATTATCTGACACCAGCCCAAGAACTGCTGCTTGTGCTAAAGACAGCACCACCACTGCATCCGTCTGAGTGCCAAATTCTGTAAACCGCTCCATTTTACATACCATCAAATCGCTGTACCTTCCCTGTGAAAACACAAGACTGATATTAATATTACTACTCAAGCAAAATCATTTGCCTAGTACAGAGACATCCACCCACCTTCACGCCTGTTGTTACTACAATTCCCTGAATCCCCTAATGTCTCTCGGGGGATGCCTGGATTTGGAGTTCAAAAACAACCAAACATAAGACATCCCTGTTCCATTCCCTGATAACATCAATCAGTTATTAACACAGAAAAGATGGTTATTTTACACTTACTGCATCGAAAATATGCGAATATGAGATGTTTTGTGGTGGTTAAAAGGTAATAGAAATCCCTTATCTAGTGACACACACAAACCGTAATCTCATGTCATGTCATGTTTTTTCTAAGACAAGGTAAAAAAAACTGCAGAGTATAAATGCCAAGTTTGCCATTATCCTAAGGGCTCTGGCACACTAGGCTTTCGGCTTGTATGTGTCTATTTATATATTTTATATTTATTGTTGGGAGTGCTACAAAATAGACCCTCACATAGGAGCAGCTCCACCTCCCGACATTTCATTATCTAGCTCTTTGCAGGCTATTTTATCACTAATGAAATGGAATGATTATTACTCGGATAAAGAAACATCCCTGAAATCAACTTTACTGTCTGCATTAATGGACTATTTAAGAAATGTATCCACAGAGACTGGTTATGTCTAACAATTTAATAAGTAAAAATACAAAATCTTTAGCTCTTGAGAAACTGGTCATTAATGTGAAAATAAGCTCAAATGCTTCCCATACACATTTCAAAAAACCATTAGGCCAGAAATAAAAAAAACTGCTCCTGAGACAGATGCAAATGTATACCGGCAATATAAATTCCACAAATTCAATCAGGAGTGAGTGGGTCATAATCCTCAATGTCCTCATTTTGGCACAAAACAAGATATTTTTAATAATGTTCAACCATTAATGGGATGAACTTCAAACTTTACTTTACGGGGCCCAGGGGGTAATTAATGAGCAATTTCAACATATATTTTTTAAAAAAGACAACCTCTGGAATTATTTTGCAGTGGGGCAAAACATCTAGTTATACCACTGAGGGGTCCCCAACCTTTTACACTCGTGAGCTACATTCAAATGAAAAAAGTGTTGGGGAGCAACACAAGCATGAAAAAAGTTCCAGGGGTGCCAATTAAGATTTTAATTGGCTGTTTAATAGCCCCTATGGGGACTGGCAGCCTACACCTGTATGGCAGTACACCTGGCTTTTATGCAACCAAAACTTGCGTCCAAACCAGGAATTCAAAAATTAGCACCTGCCTTTGAGGCCACTAGGTGCAACATTCAAGGGGTTGGTGATGTTGCTACCAAGCCACTGGTTGGGTATCCCTGATCTATTTAATTGGAAAGAAATATAGTAGTCAAACCTCATTAAAAAAGTTACTAGAAGTATAAAAGCATCATAATGGAAAATGCATCTTTATAGATGTGCTGGCAAATATTACCTTGCAATTTACCAAACATGGAGTAGATACTTTAGGGCAAGGGGTGCAGCTCCTCTTCACTTCCTTATCTGCTAATGCACCATGTATTGGCCGACCGTGCACCATGTGCAATCACTACACCAGCTGATATTCACTGGCATGGGTATCAGTTTGGAACTGTAGAGCCACCATACACATGCTAAAAATCATGTGGTTTTATTAGTACTTGTATAGCTAGCTATTTTTTTATTCTAGTTATTTTATAACTTCAAGTTTGTTTTTTTTTTAACTCCAAAAATAAATAAAATGCACATTTATTGCTAGAATTAAAATTTATAGAAGAATGTGATAATACCTGTATGATTAAAAAGACATCCTGTAACAACAACTAGCGATAAAAATGCTGCTACTATAGCCAGGTTAAAGGATTTCTCCATTAGTTAAATGAAAATGGGAAAATTGGGTGGAACGCTGGGGATTTTACCTGACAGATGATTTGCCCATATGATACCTTTTCTGTCGCTACACGTATATGTGTATTCTGGTGTGCCAATCCCAAAGCACAAGCAAGAAAACAAAGCCAGGAAGGTCAAGACTGCACTGAGCTCATTAGATTCCTCAGTGAGTAAAGGTGCTGCATAAACACGACTTTCGAAGAGTTCACAGCACATCAGAAAGGAAGAGAGAAACAGTTAAATAGTAAGAGTATGGTAGAGCCAGACAAAGAGGGGGGAAAAAGTCAGACGGAGGAGGAGACAGCTACAGAAACAAGGGACACTGTCACACAGGGAGGGAGGACAAGAAAACAGAGAGAGAGAGACACACAGAACTGACAAAAAGAAAGAGGGAGGGAAAGGAAACAGAAAGAAAAAGAAGAGGAGAGGAGGAGGAGGGAGAACAGACGGGGGGGGGAGAGAGAGAGAGAGAGAGGGAAATGGGGCAAGATATCAACAAATACAAGCACAATTTTTATGGAACATAGTTTTAGTGAAGGTAAAAGGAACACTTCCTTCTTCACTTTACAGAAAGTGAAGAAAATAGAATATTAGGCTGTTCCAAAAAATAGCAGTGTCTTCATTTTTCTTTACAAACACAAACATTGACTGTATAAACTGAAAGATGTTATATTTATAAAGCTGAATAAGAGTGTGCAAAGAATTGGATTTTTTTTTCACACTGCAAATGTCTATAAGAGCTTTTTAAATATGGCAAAAATCGCAAATTGTGAATATTATGTGCACACTCTGCGTTTGAACTACGCCACAACTTTGGTGGCGGAGAAAATATTAGCAAAACAGTTTTGCAAATTGCGAATTTACGTTATGGTCAACACTATTTTAACGCTCAACAACCTCGCACAGTGGGCGCACTCACGCAAACACCGGTCTCATTTGCGAAAATCTATTCTCATTGCGAATTAAAAAAAAACGTAAAGACGGGCACAGCAGTGCAATATTTTACCATTCAAGAAAAAACATGGGCAATACAACCATTTGCAAATAAATATGCGCTGCGCAAACTTTATAAATGACCCCCAGTATATACAGTACATGGAGGGGAACTGTGTGCTTTTGCTAAAACAATACTTACACAAAGGTGCAAAAGTTGGTGTAAAATAAATGATGTATTTAACAAAAGCCATTCATTACAAAAAAGCTAATCCGCATATTTATAGAGGTGTGTGCTAAAAGAAGGCAGCACTCAATGCTAGGTTTTACATGCCTTTATTTTAAGCGATGACCCATTACCCTTGGCTGCACATTTGCATAGAAATCATTAAAAAAAAGTTAAAGGTCTGTGTGATTGGTGTGTTCGTCCAATGATAGACTTGACCTGTGGCTCAAGAAGACCTTTCATGTAGCCAAATTTTTCCTTGCAATATTTGCCAAATCTCCACTGTTTGTCATTAACAGAAAGATCAGCTCATATGACAATGACCCTTAACAAGATCTTTGCCCAATTTTGCCATTCAGGTGGTGAGTTTCACCAGGCTGGTCCAAATGTTTAGTCAGATAATAAATTAGCAGACCCAAATGGAAAGGTCCACATTCATGAACAAATATAGTCCTCTTCACAAGATTCTCAAAACATATCTGGCTGAACCCAACCAGATAAAGAATACTTGCATGGCGAATTTAAATTCCAAGCATCTATTCTTAAACTGGGCATATATTGCAAGAACCCAATTTGCATACCTATTTACTGGGACCAATTGGCCTTATCTGCTAATCAGGCCTACCAGGAGAGATGCATGTTGTTTTGGCATCTGTCCAACAATTTTCTAACCTACCCGATAGATATCTGTCAAGCAGACTGTCTGAAATCCTCTTACCAATAAGCTATCAACTTTGTCTAGAGGGGCCATTCAGAGTTTTCATCGGCCTGTGTATGGCCATCTGTAGACATACATTTATATGGCTCTTAAAGGGATATAGACACATTTGAGAAAAGTTTGCCATTTCCTTACCTGTGTGTAAGTTTCCACCACTGTTTAGGGTCACAGAAGTAAAGAATTTAGAGCTGCAGAAAGGCAATTGCTAATTCTTAACATGAAAAAATTTATTTTCTATTATGTCTTGGGGAGAATACAGGAACACTTTTATTACAGTTAATTAAAGGGTTTACCAAATTTCACAGTGCCTGAATGATCATTCATGGCATAACAATATACTAGTAGTAGTGCTATAAAAGATTAATTTCCAAAAACAAAGCTTTTTTTTTTTTTAATAGAACAAAGTTTTTTGTATATAGTATGCCAACTTAAAATGTATTCGGTATAGTAAAAAGCCACTGTATGATGAGTAAATACTGTACATATCCTGTGTCATAACGTAAGACTTCTACTGCAAGCTCATTTTCTTTCAATACTCATAATACCCAAACCAAATATCCATAAATCAACTGAAAAATATTCATTACATGAGCTGTCTGGAAAACAGGAACAACCTGACAAGATGCCAAATCTCAATAGCCCTCATTCACCAAGATCAGGACAAGTTTGCGCAGAGTAAGTAACCCCTTAGCGTGTAATCAGATGCACCCATCATTCTAACTGCACTAAGCAAATCAAAGCTAATAAAAATGGAGTGGGTGCTACAGGTTACTGCACCTGTGCAAGACTATTTTACAAATGATGATTTCATTAAAGAATTTAACAGTTACAGGTCACAAGTGATAAACATTAATACTGTGCTATAAAGTTTTCTATGTACAGGCCACAATCATATCACATGTGAAGCATGAGACTAACGGGCTAGAGGTTTCATTAGTAAAACTGTAACCGTTTACAATACAGTGTAGTAATAAGTACTTAATTTTTATATATGGATGCCGTCTTTGCTTGAGCTTCTCTCAGACACTAATGTATTTGGGTCTCTCTCTGACACTTGCTAGGGCAGTGACCTTCATTCTTGTCTTTCCTTCCTGAATTCCATCCCTATCTTTTAATATATACTTTGCTGCAGCTACAATGTATATCTGCTTTCACCACCTTGCCTTCACTATAAATGTACATTAACGGTGCTAGCATTGCTTGCCCAGGTGGCTTTGTACAAAAGAATTTATGCTTACACATTCTTAATACATTAACTCTTATCCTTAATCAGGTCCATCATTCCAGACTGCTGTGAGTAATTACAATAAAACAAGACAAATTCCAAAGCAATTCATTTGTCTGATCAATGATAGCCATATAAATTAAAAGTATTTTTCAGTATTTTTGTAGGCTATAGATAGTAGAACTTAAGCTGCTCCCAAGAAAATAGTTACACAAAAATACCTTCCAAAGGATCTGGAAACAAAAGAAATGTGAATGTTCAGGTGGGTGAAAAACTGTTCTCAGAATATATATATATATATATATATATATATATATATATATATATATATATATATATAGACAAATACATATATATATATATATATATATATGTGCAATTCCCCTTGCTATGAGACAGAGGGAATGAGAGAAGTGCAAATATAAGGAACAGAAAGATATTAAATAGAAGAAGGAGGAGGCATTGTCTGTGAGGAGGGGGGGTAAGAGAATAAAAAGGAAGAGAGATGAGGCAGATAACAGGAGAGCGAGGAAAAGGGTGAGGGAAAGCAGTGGAGGGACAAGAGAAAGAAAAAAAAGATGTGTAGAGAGGCAGGCAGAAGAGGTAAAAAAGAAACAGGATAGGAGGGGGTAAGTGATGGAGGAGAGACTGCAAGGGGGGAGTATAAGTAAGTGGGGGGCACAGAGAATGAATAAGAGGATGAATATGTAGAGAGAAGAAAGAAAGAGCAAGACTAAATGAAAAAGCATTATTATATAAGTACAGTGGATAAGACAGCGAGAGATGGAGAAGGGAGGAGAAGGTGGAGAGGCAGGATGAAAATGATGACAGTGAAAAAGCAATGGAAGTGGAGAAAAGCTAAAACAGGAGATGTATTGCTGGTATAGGTATGAGTTGTGGGTTGTCAGGAACAGGATGGGGGGGTTGAGAAGAGAAAGTAAAAGAGAAAGAGCAATGATGTTATATGGATTGACCCTGATCTGTGCTCCTTGGAACTCATGTCATGCATTTGATATTGTCTCAGACTGGAAATGTACCACTTTCTTTTTCATGTACTTACAAATAAAAAACACAGTTTAAAAAAAAAAAAGAGAAAGAGCATGAGTGAAGGATAGTGGAAAATAAGTATATATAAATGGTGGTCTTAGAGAACACAACAAGAGCTGGGTCAGTAATTACCAGTCACATACAAAAGGTGCTGCATGAGAGACCGTAAGAGGGGCTGCAAGGAAATACTGAAGGTGAGACAAGAGAGGAGAAGGAGGCTGGGGAGTGCACTGAGAAAAGAGAAAAAAAACTATGGAAAGAAAAACAAGATCAGACAAAAGCACAGAGAACAGAAGAAGAGTAGGAGGTTGTTGGTAGGGGAGTACAGAACAGAAAAGACAGAGGTCAAAAGGAAAGGGTAAATGAATGGATCTGTGTAGCGCAGTGGGTCCAACAGGTGGTTCTGAGGGCATATGTGGCCCCTCTATGACAAAACCTCCATGCTATATACAGAAGACTTAGTATGCGCAGATACAGTGTGTTTTATGTATGCAAATAAAGCTTTAGTATATTTTAAACCAAACTCAAAATAATTATGCTAAATACAGTAACTACTCTACATATATATATATATATATATATATATATATATATATATATATATATATATATATATATATATATATATATATATATATAGCATTGCTCAAACACATAAATCTGTATTCACAAGATTACATATGGATAATTTGTTTTGCACTACAGGGAACTTGAGCCACATTTACAGTTGCTACTCTTTTGGGGGAAAAAATCAGCCTCCCTATCTATGTTATAGTTCTTTCCTGTTAATATATCTGGCTTCCAGTCCTAAGTTTTACATCCTGGGCAAGCAAAAAACTTGGTAGGTGGCAAACCTAGCCACATCATGTGAGGCCCCTGACCTCTTGCAGTTTCTTGATGCTTCTTATCAGTCGTGTAGGAAGATGGACACAGACAGCGTGTGACAGAGCAAATGATAAAATATGGGTCTAGCGAAAGACACAAGCAGGGGGAGGGCAACTGGAGAGGAGGGTAAAGCACCTTGATGTGAAGAGGAAGATAGCAATGGGAGACATGGGGGAGGCAGGGCACTGAAGGAGGGGAAGTAAGGAAAGAAATGAGGAGACATGGAAAGAGTGTGCTCTAGAAAGATAAGGGGAATGGCAGACAAGAAGGGGGCAGAAGAGAATTATCCAGATAAACAGGAAAAAGACAGAGGGGTGGGGCATACTAGAATATCCTTAAAACAGAGAGAGGAAGGAAAGAGTGAGAAAATCCTGGGGAGGAAAAAAAATACAAGCGGGATTAACTGTAAAGAGAAAACAACAGCAGGGGTGGGAGGAAGAAAGGAGGAGATGAAGGGGGAGAGACAGATGGAAGATAGGAGAGGGGGAAGGGAGGGATGAAACCAGGAGCAAAAGAGATGTGTGGAGTGGTGATGGAGAGGAGTTATAAGCAGACAGACAGTAAGCTGATACAAAAGCAGCAACTAAAGGGGAAGGGGAGATAAAGAGTTAAAGATAGGGAAGCTTGACAATCACCGATAGCTGAAGCAGTACTAAAATAAAGGAAACAGACAGAACCAAAAAAGAAAATGGGTGAGAAAAGTGTTAAAGCAAAGTTTGACATTGTGCAAGCCCCTGAGCCATGTCATCTCTTCCGCATAGCAATTCAGGACAGGGGTAAACTGACAGTTAACCATGTCTCTCTACATACCCTTGTGCCTCATCCTCTTGTATCGGCTGTCACCAGACTCACACTGGGCAAGGCCCTGAGACACCGCTTTATAATTGTTATTATAGTTTGGTGCCTTTATAGTTGTTACAGTTCTGCAATTGATTTGTGTAGTCTAAACAATGTAATTTCCAAAGTAACGTATTTGCTCAGTTTTCAGAATGTGCAGAATGAATGAATATCAAATGAAATATTCATAAAAGGAATTTTAATTACCTTGTGTTAGTAACCCTTAAAGGCAAGTGCAGGGATGGGCTAGCAGGTTGCTTGGTTCTTGTTTACGAACAGGTCATTAGTTATCCTGTAATAGGATATAGCATAAATCCCATTTTATAATGGAATAAATAAAGCTGTTGCTTTATAAGCTGATAATAAAAATACATGGCACTACATTAAACAGCAGCAAAGACACAGAAGTTCTTTACATGTGCTGGCATTCAACTGAGCATGCTGGGAGTTCTTCACAATACTTGAATGGCTATGGGCTTGAAACATGAGAAGAAAACTGAAGTGTTAACATGATAAGTTTTTAAAGACATCCAATCCCTTTCAGACTGGCCTGCTAGTGTTCCAGAGGATCCCCCAGTGGGCCCAGTCTGGGGCAATTCCCATTCTTCCACCATAAGCCCGTATATTATGTATACCACATGACCCTGCTATTTCTAATTGTTGTGAGTTTCATCTTAAAAGCAATTTTGGCTCAGGGTATTTCACCTGGGCAGGGGGTCACAATATTGCAGCTTATCCTCATATAGGGGTGTCAGTTCTTGGTGTTTTGTTTACAAATTGTTATAGTTACAATGTTTATGAACAGATTATTATTACTGTAAATGCTATTCCCGTCACCTACCAACAAACAGAGGCTGCAATAATGCAAAATTGTGCTGATTTAGGAGGGAAAAGTCCTGTATTATGATTCCTAAATAGGATGGGAAGTATTTTGTGCATGTTTGGGATCTGCCCTAAATCATCCAGTATTGTTCAAATGTGGGAAGGTGAAGGGCCATCATTTGGGCAACACTAGTTGCCTGCATACAATAATATTTCCTAGTAGTCACTGTTTCACTTGGATGATTATTTAAGTGGTTGCTCAAACGAGAAACATTATGATAGGTCCCAAACAAAATTAAAGTAAGAAGCCTCCCTGGGCTCATCTCAATATATTTACAGAACAATTATAAATAATAAATTAAGCAAATGTAGCCCCATCTAATACATAGAAAATAAGCTGAGAGGTTTAAAACATTCCAGTATTCATTCATTATCTGCCACATGTTGCTCCAGTGATGGTTACCATACACTGTACTCCGTATTCCTTGCACTGGTACTTGAAACAGTTTGAGGATTCAGTTAGTTTCTTTCATTGTGTCTTTCTGTAAGCCTGTATAATCACCTTACAAACTTGCTGCTGCCAGAAAAATGCCATACCAATGCTGTACAAGTGTAGAAGGTTAAGAAGAGAAGAGTTTAGGGTGGCGGTTGGGTGTGTGTGAAAGGGAGGGGGTGATTTCGTGTCTAGACAATATGCTAGGAGGACTTGATTCCCACTTTGAAAATCTCTCACAGAAATAGGACATGACTTTTTCTTGCCCTTTCCCTATTTCAAAGATCTGGCAAGTCACTGCTTAAAAACGTGTCCTGTTACAGCTAGGATTGAAAGGACTACCTTCAGATGGGAAAAAAGAAAATATTTTAATTGCAAAATACAGTACATAAATAATCTAAAAGTGTTCAACTACTTAACAAAATCCAAAATAATTTGTATTTTACATCTGTATTTGCACCCCACTAACAACCCTTTGTATTATTATTAAAGGTAATTGTCTAAAAGGCAATAATGAACCCCAAATATATAAATTTTCCAAATAAAAAGGACCGGCTGCTCTAAATCTGAACAGTAAATAGCACATGCAATAGAAAAATACTTTGCTTACACAAAAAAAAGCTTCATATATACTGAAGAAATTAAGAAATATTTCTCTGAAGTGCATTCATCAATGAAAAAAGCTCACATGAAACTGCTTCTATAATGAAAGGCTCCTTAGAGAGCAGAAAAGTAACAGTACTCAGTTTACCATAGATTGATTTACATGCTGAGTGCAGTTTTTTATTTATCTTAAAAGCCACCAATTCTACACATCTCAAGTCACACTTGTGCAAGAAGTCCTGAGCTTGAAAGCACAAACACATGCCACTGCCCTTAGAAGTGATTGATAAAGCACTTTGTACTTTTTGAATTTCTACTTATTTTAGAGAACCCTCTTTCACTTTAGGGTCTCTAAACAAGGTTATTGAGTACATTGAACAGTCAATCATCCTGCTATGGTTACAGGTTTACAGTATCTAGCACAAAAAAAAGTGCTCATCCCAAAATATCACACTTCCTTTAAACTGGACTTCCAGGATTATCAAATTTTCCATCCACTGCACTGGGAACATTACGGTGAAAAATGGACAGGTGATATTTTATAATAGCATAAAAAAAGACTTTCCCACCAAAGCTGCCCCTATGGGATAACATAAATTACCAACCAGGGGGAAATTACATTTTCCTGGAAATTCAAAGGACAAGACAAAGTTGCATTGGCATTAGAGCAGCTCAGGATGTTAAAATCATACTTTTATTAGCTTTGTTTCTCTCTCTTTTTTAACTAACTTCTATCAAAGCAAATCCTGCCATGAATTATTGGCTCCTTGCTTTGAGCCTGTTCAGTTCAACACAAGTAATAAGTTTGTATCCTTTCTGCAGACCTGTACCCTACCTACTAATGATATATTGCCTTTAGCACCAGTGATACCTTAAAGGGATTCTGTCATGATTTTTATGTTGTATTTTTCATTTCTAAATTACACGGTTTACACTGCAAATATTTCACTCTACAATATAAAATTTCATTCCTGAACCAGCAAGTGTATTTTTTTTAAGTTGTAATATTGGAGTGTAGGCAGCCATCTCAGGTCATTTTGCCTGGTCATGTGCTTTCAGAGAGCCAGCACTTTAGGATGGAACCGCTTTCTGGCAGGCTGTTGTTTCTCTTACTCAATGTAACTACATGTGACATAGTAGGACCTGCTTTTTTCTATTGAGTGCTGTTCTTAGGCAGCTGTTATCTTGTGTTAGGGAGCTGCTATCTCATTACCTTCCCATTGTTCTGTTGTTAGATCGCTGGTGGGAGGGGGATGATATTGCAGTACAGCAGTAACGAGTGACTGAAGTTTATCAGAGCACAAGTCACATGACTTGGGGCAGCTGGGAAACTGACAATATGTCTAGCCCCATATCAGATTTTAAAATTAAATATATAAAAAAAGATTTCAGTGCTAAATTCAGCTGGAGCACTATTGACTGATAGTTTATTTTTTTTCCATGACAGTATCCCTTTAAGTACAGAAATCAGACCATAGGAAAACAGAGGAATTAAAAGACTAAAAGAAAATCTGCAGTTTGTTAGTATTAAACTTCCATTTGCAACCTGTATAGCGTATATACATATAGTAAATATAGACAGCTTAGAAACATGACAATTTATGAAGTCCATTCATATCATCAGTTTTCTTAGAAGTACTGTATTAAAGGTTTCCTATACAAACGCCTCCCTTCAGTTCCAGTATCTCTGTGCTGAGGGAGAGGACACAGCAACTGGAAGGATAATCATAATCCCTTGCAGTGCATTAATCAAATCAACTGCACTTAATCATTATCCCTGTAAGGTATTACATCTCTTTCACTTATGTGCATGGTAAGGTAACCACCCTACAGATAACATCAGCAATTGCTATCAGTTCATGCTGCACAAAATCATATTCTTTCTAAAGCCAATAATTATATACTGTACTGTATATACCCCCTTTATGACATGAGCTCATTCAATTGGGCTTATACAGAAAATATGCATGCATACTATTTGACCATTGTCCTATACCCTTTAAATTCACAAAGTGAGCCAACCCCTCTTGAAATCCTTCTGCTTTGTGTAGAATCTGTGCGAGCATACCATAAACAGAAGTCCACAAATCGATCAGATTAAGGGTTGTATGATGGAGAGAGTGATATTCTAACACAATGTGCATTTGGGTTTTAGCAATCGGGTTGCTAGGGTCTGAATTACCTTAGCAACCATGCAGTGATTTGAATAAGAGACTCAAATATGAATGGGAGAGGGCCTAAATAGAAAGGTGAAAAATAAAAAGTAGCAATAACAATATATTTGTAGCCTTCCAGAGCATGTGTTTTTAGATGGGGTTAGTGACACCCATTTAATAGATGTCAGAGTCAAGGAGGAACACATTAATGAAACACTGTACTGTATTATGTGAATTATGCAATTTGTTTGCATTGCAGATTGGTGCTGGCTTCGTTACTGGAGCAGGCTTGAGGAAAATATTTCCAAGAAGAGGCGAGAACATAAAACCAAAGGATACAAGCAATTGTTTTACTTCCTACATTTGTGTAACAAAGTATTGTTTAATTATAAACACATAAATAATTGTTTCAATTTTTTTTTTGGACAGTAACTCCCATTGTGACATTTAATCAGCTGACAACTCATGGAACATCTTGGCAGTTTTTATTTGAACTTGCATATCATAGGCTGATCGCAGGGGGCAGTTTAAAAAATTTTAAACTTGGTCCAAGGACCCTTAGCAACCAATCAGCAGGGAGCATTTTTACTATTCCCCAGATCAGATGGTGTGTTATTAAAATTGGGGCAAACGTACCTTTTATTATATTACCCTATAACATTCCTGCTACCCATATACTACAAGCTAAGCAGCCTGACCATTATTTGTACATGCACCTGTCTCTATCCTAATATTCTGAGCCAACACCACTACAGTCAATAAAACTGCACAAACCGCAGTAGATTCAGTACATTAAAGTTTTATTACATCCAGTGCAAGTTATAGAATTTAATTATTTGTAAATTCATATCCCTTTTACCCAGCGTAATCCCTGACTTGGGGTCTCATCTTTCTATACTGCCAAAATCTCTTTCTCACTGGCCTCCAATATATTCATCCCCATCAAGTATAATCTATCCTCAAAGCGGCTGCCCACAACAGCTTGCCCTGTTCTAAATCACTCTCTGCCCCTCTATTCCTGAAGTCCCTCTCATTGGTCTTATCATACTGGTGAGTAGATGGCCATCTTAAAGGGGTCGTTCACCTTTACATTAACTTTCAGTATTCCATAGAATTTCCTATTCCTAGCAACTTTGCACATGGTCATTATTTGTTATAGTTCTTTTAATTATTTGTTAAAAACTATTGCTGTATGTACTGTGAGCTTACAATTTTATTATTGTCCCTTTTTATTAATCATTTTTGTATTCAGTCCCTCCCCATTCATATTCCAGACTCTCGCCCAAACCCCTGCTTAGTTGCTAATCCAAACTGAAGAGCTGTTGAAAAAAAAGTTAAATAATAGAAAAAAAAAACAAAAAAAAAACAACTGGATATCAATGTCTATGTCATACTAAAATTTAATTTAAAGGCGAACAACCCCTTTAAAAGTAGCAGGCAAGTAAATCTATAACCAGAGTCATTTCACAACCCTAAGGCTAATGGTACAGGGAGCATTATGACTGTGCTGCAATTCAAGCACCTGTAACTGCTTCCAATGGTGGAAAATGTACCTCAGCTTAGAAATGCTTGTGTATAAATAAAATATGTGTGTAAATAAAATGCAGTTTTATTTTAGTTTAATCAACTTTTCATGATAGATTAACCATTTTCAATGATTTTAAAGTTGAATGCAATGTATATTTGAAACTTGATTTGTGCTTTCATTCTATATGCAAAAACCATGATTTCTATGTATACTTGATGTGCTTCTTTTTCAAAGTTCAGCATGCTGAATACCACAGAAAAAAACTATAATTTGTAAATTTGTAGGGTCATAAAAAAAAAATTGTAATGTACCTGTATATATTTCATACCAAAAACTTGAACTTGTTACTATTTGGCAGATTTTTGGTGGCTTTCTGCTGTGTCTCAGTTGAGCACATTATGAAATGAGCGATCCTAACATTATAGTGCAGGGATACGGTAAGGGAGAAATGAATAGAAATTAACTATTCGGTTCCAGATTTCATAATTAAATGACAACAAAACACATTCCATAGAGTACACAACCTAGATCTTTAGTGGGGTACACAGAGAACAGTCTAAAGTCAAGCGCAAGCCACAGACTTCATCAATATCAGAGAGAACTTTCTGTCCTCCAGTTCAGAACCAATTTCACCAGTTCCACATGCAGATGTTAAATGATAAATGACAGCTGGGAGACAAGGCGGCCCTATAACATAGTGTATAGCTGAATATTTTTTACCCTTGAAAAGGCAGAATGACTTTTATGCTATTACATAGAATGTACAATAGCTGTTCCATTACATTTCCACACATGTTGTTTTCAGTAGGCCAAATACACTCTTAAATTCACATTTTCAGGCTACTAAATGTCAATGTGATTGCCCTGGGAAAAAAATTACCCCAATGTAGACCAGGGACTAGGCATTGGTCAGGCAGGTAAAATACTGGTTAGGTAGAAACATCATTGCCAGTTATGACCCCCAGCACTCAGCTAGCCAACTGGTTAAATTGCAACATCTAGGTGCCTATTTATAAAGTTGCAAAATAATAAGGGGGAAAAGTTACATTTCTGCAGATATTTCCTCAGACGTGCATTGACCAAACTCTTGACCGCACTTTATTCCAATTAAAATTAATGAAAGAAAGTGCTGTACAGGGAATCTTTTTCCCTTTCACATATAGGACAAAAGTGTTGAACATCCTTTTTCATTTGTGCTCTTACTGTTCATGTCCCTTTCTCCTTCCTTATGTTGCTCTTGGAGTTCCCTCCCCCTCAGGCACCTTTTAGGTCTGTCTTCCTTTCATACCTCTCTCTCGATCCTTCTTTCTCATTCTTTCTGTTACCTTAGCAACAGCTATCTTATTTCTCTGCATCCTGCATGTCTTTCCTCCCTCTTATCTTTCTCTTTTTTTCCCCTCCTTTCATCCATCTCCACATCTATTTCAGTGTTTAAACCTCTCAGCCTTTGTCAGTCCCTTCTGTGTTTCTTCCCCCATGGGCCTGCACATGGAATAGGAACTTCATTAGACAAACACATAAAAAAAAACCTTCTGGTTGGGGTCAAACATTGATAAATAAAAAATTATACAAGACTTTAAATGATACATTGCTAGCTGCACTAAAACATAATGACCAGCTAACTGCAACCGTAATGCTATACATCCCAAAACCCTCCTATAAGATAGTGCTCCAAGAGAAAAAGTCTGAAAAACTGGAGCATTGGTCGTTTACAGCATATATGGCATCACTGCTTCTTTGGTCCATACCAAAGGGCCAACTGTATTTGTTCTCCAGATACTATCTAGTCACAAAACCTGTACCATAGTCACACCTAAAATCTGTGGTAAACACAGCAAGTTCCAGTAGGTGAAATATATACCCAGTGTTCCCTTATACCCAGTGGTTGGACAGCAAGTCAGGTGGAATCCAACCATGAAGAACATGTGAAACCACCCACAAAAAGTGTTGTCGTTAAATTGACAACAATAAAATTACTCCATTCATAAAACTATTTTCATTCTGTTATTTTTGGTATGGTACAAACAGGCAGATATATTCCAGTTTGTCCAGTCTTACCTGCCCTTAAACAGAAAGTAATGCTATGAAATATGTAGCACTGGGAAACTGCTCATCTTATTATGTTCTACATTCTTTATATTATATGTGTGTGTGTGTGTGTGTGTTCCCAGTGTTTCCAAGGAAGCTTACATTCTCTGTTACACCCAAAGTTAAGTCATCATTATGAAAGCGTTTCCTGTGAATGGCAATTCAATTGTCTGTTTGTGAGCATCCCTGAACCTCATTACTGTATGTGAGAATCCCTACCAACAGGATGTGAACAAAGAAGAGCTAGGTACACTATGGTGGGGACTGACCTGAATGATGAACAATCTCTGCAAAGCACTTTGTAAAACTTGTTGGCATTCTTTAAATCAAATATAATAAATTAGTCAGGTGTTAGTCTGCTCATCTATCTAACCATTAGGTTGCATGCTAGTCTGAGGAGGGGCATATACTCATAAACTGACCAGGCTGAACACTGGGTTAGCATGTGCTGGAATGAAGACTGAAGATTATAATCCGGACAAAACAGAGTGAGACTGTGATGGACCAGCTTGCCAAAGCTAAGATGAGCTACAAAACTTGTCTACAATCAGTTACCTGTTTGGTAGTAACTTTAATGTGGACTACATACGATAATACTTTGCCCACCAGCACTGGTCGTTCCCACAGAGTACCCAGAAATTAGCCTAGTATAAAACATTCCCTAGAGAGGATGAAAAATTAGTCCTGGACAAAATAATAGTCAACAAAATTTTGCAGCCAGTCCATAAGTTCGTCAAGCCCTTCAAAATTATGTTAAATGTTACATTTTAGATGCTATGGTGCAGCACCCCACATTTACAGGATTGGCACCTGGATCTTCCAGGGTACAACTGCATGGAGAAAGTAATATTTTGTTAATTAGATATTCCAAAAGCAAATTTAGAAATAAAATTTATAATAAACATTCAGGCTGCCTCCAGCAATAATACACTACAATACAATGTAGATCAGGGGTCCCCAACCTTTTTTACTCGTGAGCCACATTTAAATGTAAAAAGAGTTGGAGAGCAACACAAGCATGAGATGTCAAATAAGGCCTGTGATTGGCTGTTTGGTAGTCCTATATGAACTGGCAGTCTACAGCAGAGTCTGTGTGGCAGTACACCTGTTTTTTATACAACCAAAACTTGCCTCCAAGCCTGGCATTCAAAAATAATCATCTGCTTTGAGGCCACTGGGTGCAACATCCAAGGGGTTGGAGAGCAACATGTTGCTCACGAGCTACTGGTTGGGGACTACTGATGTAGATCATACATGAAATACATGCTTACATTTGTAACTAAACCAACTTGTTCCATTTCTACATACTCCCATGACTGGATAGGCTTCTGAATGGTTAATATGGAACCCTAGTTTCTGGATGTGAAAAACAATCAGCTCATCATTAAAAACAGGCTAATTTCCTACAACACAGCTAAAACCCACCTAATTATGGCAAATGCGATTCTGCAAATACTACAGTGCAAAGTAGTAAAATATCTTATGAATACAGGTATGGAATCGATTATTCGGAAACCCATTATCCACACAGCTCCAAATTATGGGAAGGCCATTTCCAATAGACTTCATTTTAATCAAATACGGAATTCCTTTTTTTTCCAGTAATGATAAAACAGTAGCTTGTAGATTATCTCAACTAAGCTGCATGAATCTATTTTGGTGGCAAAACAATCCTATTGGGTTTATTAAGATTTATATTATTTTTTATCCGAGTTAAGGTATGGAGATCCACATTATGGAAAGGCCCCTTATCAGTAATGGTAGAGGTAGCTGTAGAGGAAATCGCACACCCACGACACCCGTCCAATATGGTAGTACCTGGTGCCCGGTGATGGAGGAATCGGCAAACCTCTAAAGTAGATACGAAAAAGCACACCGGCACACAGGATTTGAAGCTGCAGGGCGAGCCCTTGCAATTTTTTAATGCAGTGCAGGTGCAACGTTTCGGGGTCACGCCCCTTTGTCAAGCATAGTGCAGAGGTGAGACAGACAGGTATATATAGGCATCAAGTTAATTACCATTTGTAAAAAGTGACAGTGCAATCAATAATTAATGATTTAAAAGTAAAGAGTTGTGTTACAAACAATTTTTTAAATATATAGAAAAAAATTTTCTTTTAAAATTTAAGAGAAAAATACAAGAGAAAAATACCATATATTAAAACATAATAAACCAGTAAAGAAATCCGACAAAAAACTGTGTGTAAGTCCATAATCCATATTTGAATTCCAGAAAACAGTCCAAAACAAGTGTCCTTATCAGTAATACCCCAAGTACTAGTCATTCTGAATAACAGGTTCCAAACCTGTGATGAATATTTGTTGCTAAACATACAGTTTACGAAATTCAAGCTATTATAGGTGGCTTTTACTACTGCTAAATGTGAAGTGTCTTAAAAATACCGACCTTATTATCTAAGTTATCTTTCTTCACTATTCAAAACATTGGCACCAGGCATAATTTTTTCTGGCCAGGTGCCAATCATAACCATGACAGCCACACCACTGCCTCTGGAATTGTAGGGATTTCCATAATGTGTCCTGTTACTAAAGGTGTAGTTCAGTAACAGCCTGAGGGGCACACATTTTGGCTCTTCAAACAAATATATATATAAAATATATTCATATACAAATACATACCTGTAATATCTGCAAGGTTGTATGCTTTAAACCAGACAGAAAAACAGATATCCAGAGTAAGGCACCATGTTTTGTAAAAAAAAAATCTCAGCACTTATAGCAGTGTGTTGCCACCCTAATGAGTGACGTTGTTCAGCAGCAGCTGAAGGGCTACAATTTGGATCTTCCTGAACCATTAAAAGTGCAAGGAAGAGGGAAGAGTTGTGGTATGTGAGTCAAAGAGACCAACAATATTCTATAGAATTTTTGTGATCCTTTATTGGTTATATACCAGGAAACGATGAATTAATAACTTGTTTATTTTGTGTTACTGTGTAGCGTCAATCCTGTTTTTTCAGTTTTTATCCCATCCCCCATAAAGTAGTGGAGGGAGGCTTAATGTAAGAGAGAGAGAGAACACACACTAAACACCACAAGAGAAATTATAAAAGGAACTAAATGCAGGAAGAAAATGAAATGAAATAGAGGGGGGTGGCGAAAACACAAAGGAGAGCAAATGAAAAAAAAAGATGGAAAGAAATGAAAAAGAAAGGGATTGTGAACTGTACCCAGATGAATGGTGTGGGGATAAAAGAAAGGTTGCCTGAAAAGAAACAGCCACATAATAAGAAGAAAAAGAGCTCTCCTTCAGAGGCAGTGCCAATCACAAGTACAATGAGGAGGATTCTTTTCTTTTCTCTTCTTTCTACATTCTGCTGTTCCAAAGCCAGGCAAGAAGTTGGGAAACAGGAGAGTGGGGGAACATAAAGTGCTCAGCAATGTAAAGCAAATAAGATATAGGAATACATTGATGGGAAGGAGGGAAATTTTAGAAAACAATGTTATTTTTACACAACTAGATGGGTTTTCTATGCAGAGGCATAGAACATTGATAAGGCCAGGGCTACCAGTTTACTTTCTGACACTGACTAGAACACGGTCCCTATCATGTACATGTCATGTATTAAAACGGGAGGGATTTTACATTAAGACGAGTCTGTGGTCGATAATAAGCCCTGTAGAGTGTGCAGCCTGATTATAGACAAAAGTAACTTATTCATGGTCATAAACATGAAACTAAACTTCATGAATCATACACCTTTGATAAATGCTTTCCACAGAGATGTTTAGTACGGGTATGGGAACTGTTATCCAGAATGCTCAGGACCTGGGGTCTTCCGGATAATGGATCTTTCCGTAATTTGGGTCTTCATGCCTTAAGTCTACTAGCAATTAATTTAAACATGAAATAAACCCAATAGGCTGGTTTTGTTTCCAATAAGGATTAATTATATCTTAGTTGGGATCAAGTACAAGCTACTGTTTTATTATTACAGAGAAAAAGGAAAGCATTTTTAAAAATTTGGACTTTTTGGATAAAATGGAGTCTATGGGAGACAGCCATTCTGTAATTCGGGTTTTGCATAAGGGATCCTATACCTGTAGCTCTACACCATGCACTGACACCAGTCAAAAACAGAGATTTGCTATTTGAGAAACTGCAGTGACAGACACCTTGAAAACAATAGGTATGAGCCAATCCAGTATTTGGTTCTGGATATGAGCAATTACCAGCACCTACTACAGGATTTAAACACTTCCTTAGCCTAACTAAATCCAAACCCTTAAAAAGTCAATCAATGTATGTACAGTTGAAGGAAACATTTTTCCCCATAGAGTGCAATTTTTTAAAATATATTTTTAAATATGCCCACTAACCATTGGGGATTAGATTTGGCCTAATTGTAAATACCTATGCGGTATTTGATAAAATGAGAAAATCATGGAAAACAAATCTAAATTGCAGATGTAAATACCAGGGAAGCCTGCATAGCTGAATAGTTAAAAAGGCTCAGTGGTCATAAATACATCCAAGCCCCAGGTCTATAACAAAGTAGCATTTTTTGTGTGTTTTTTTCTAAAATCATATTTCAACAAGAGCACCTTAGTCTAACAACAACATGTTAATAATCTCTTCTTGTGCCGTTTCCCAAAAGCATAATTCTTCCTTTGCCTCATGCAATGTAATGGCTGCATCTTGCAGAATCAGCTGTTCCTTTGACAAACTTACAAAACTAGTACTGTGTGTAACAACTAATTCCTTATATTCTCTGATGAGAAATATACCGGTACATTTATTTTTATGGCTGCAAAAATAGTTTTGTCATTTGCAATTGCAGTACCACTTCTCACCTTTTGGGCAATAGGTTTATCAGACAGCAACAGGTTAAATACTACCAGTTCTACTTCTTTTACAAATAAAAAACCTGTTTAGACCATGTTTTACTCCATAAAAGAGCATTGCAACACCTTGAAACGTTAGGAGGAAAGCCATGGGCTAGTGCTCCCTCTTTTGATAATTATTGGTATGAAGAATGTCCATGACAATGTCACAAGGCACCGTTAAGTAGGTCTTTCAAGCATTTGTTTGTTAGGGAATCTGCATTGTACAGTGAGCCCTCTGTATGGATATGGATTCCCATGAAGAAGGGAATCTATGAAATGGACAATGTGATCTGAAATGCAGTGAAGAAAGCCCCAGTCAGGAACTTATGTTAGAATCCCAAATAAAAAGCAATTTCATTTGGTAAGGTACATGGCTTATGGTATAATACAAAGCAGATCCTATAAAAATAAATTCAGTATCCTGTCATAATGAACCAGCACACCTCTCCTTCCAGCGAGGTGACTCCTGACTCCATTCCCGGTATCTCATCTGTCAGAAACCTGTGCAAGTGTTCACATCTCTCACTGACAAATGGCCAGAAGACAGTGTCTCCTCTTCCCACCCAAGAATAATGCATTGTTGCCACTGGATCTGTCCTGTAGCTTGGGAGTCTTTATTCTTAGCAGCAGACAGAAGACAGTACCCAAGGTATAAGGTGATACCATTTTAAGAGATAAAAGTCACTAAAATGCTGTCTACATATAATACACAACCTCAAGGCCTTCATATAATTTTTGCGAAGCCAATAATTTCTATTATTTAGGGTTGTCACAATTTAAAAGAAAAAAGTCTTATACTTTTATTTATATAGTAACAACATATTCTGTAGTGGTTTACAGAGACTCTGCATCATTCCCTGCCCAAGAAGAGCTTACAATCTAAGGCCCTATCACTGTTCAAGGTAAACATTATATTCAGAGCAAAAATAAATTCTCTTTACAGCACTGCTGCCCGTTAATGCATGTGACTGATTTACAGGGAGGAATACAACTAAACTTAAAAAAAAAAGAACTTAAAAACTATGTAATATTATGAAATCTCTGACTATGTTAAAGAACACTATAGTATGTACACCACTTATGTTATGCAAAAATATAAATTTGGGGTAGTAGATCCTTCAGGACACCAGTGACTAACCTGCACACATATTTTTACAAAATCCACTTATTATACTTTTAGAAAATTGAGTGAATTTGGTATAAGCTGCTTATAACACAATAAAGCTCCTCCTAATGAGCAGAACTATAGATGAGAAACACCTACAAAAATATTTTATACCACATAACGATTACAACCTGATCCCATTTTGAACATTTGAATATCAATACACTGAGCTGATGCCAGCTGCCACAAATGTTATGCTGACAACAAACGCTCTTATTTGTTGATTTATACACTGAGATTGTAAGCTCTTGGGGGAGTGACCTACCCAAGGTATATAAACAAAGCACAATAAGAATAACACTTTCTGATTTAACATGTATAGTCTGTTGTCATAGACAAAATGTACTGCAAATCTTTTTACTATATAAAACAATGCCTACCCGGGGGCATTGTACAAACACACACATGCTCTTATGAGAATATAAAAAGTTTCAATCCATTTGCGGAGAATGATCCAAAGAAAAATGCCTTGAAGAGATTTCAGCTGCTGAATATTTTATGGGAATAAAAGCAGTATTCATTGTAATATAACATTGCCAGCCAAAAGGTTAAATTCAAATCGTTTTTTAGATTTACAGGCTATAAAGCTTATAAATAGGATCTATAAGTTTTGTTGTTCAATATAGTAGTTTTTCCTTATTATTTAGAGTTATTAGCCTCTAGATGTCATGGACAGCAGCACAAAGCCAAAATTAATCAGCCGGATGATAGATATGTAGATGGATAAAATTCTAATAAGAACAATTACGTGAAATTGTACCCTATTTAAATATACACTGTATTTATAGCTTATCGGCTGTATTTAGGAGAACTAAGCCCTAGAAATGAATATGGTCAAAAATTCCATATTTAATATACTGAAATTATTGCACCAGCCTAAAGTTTCAGCTTCTCTATAGCAAAAATGATCCAGGACTTCTAATTTGTAACAGGGGGTCACCATCTTGGAAAATATCTGCGACACTCACATGCTCAGTGGGCTCTGAGCAGCTGTTGAGAAGCTAAGATTAGGGGTTGACGCAAATTATCAAACAGAAAATGAGATTGGCCTGCAATATAGGCTGATGCTACAAGACGGATTATTCTGATGCACTGGTTTCTGGGCTGCCATGTATTAATTATCTGTATTAATTACTAATAAGCCATATAGTGTGACATTTCTATTCTGTATATACAGTATATCGTGAGTTGGTCCCTAAGCTTAGTAAGTGACAGTAGCACAGAGCATGTGCAGTGAATCAGCCGAAAAGAAGATGGGGAGCTACTGGGGCATCTTTGGAGACACAGACCTTTACTGCTAAATGTTTGTGGTTGCCTTGGGCTGGTACAGAAACCCAAAACATAATGTACAACATTTCTAGCCTACTTCTTTAGTTACCCTTTAGTTCACCATTACAAATGATAAAAGATTGAAAAAGCTTGAA
This sequence comes from Xenopus laevis, assembly GCF_017654675.1. Taxonomy (NCBI): domain Eukaryota; kingdom Metazoa; phylum Chordata; class Amphibia; order Anura; family Pipidae; genus Xenopus; species Xenopus laevis. The sequence goes on along the minus strand of NC_054376.1, from coordinate 45,933,393 downwards.
GGAAGGTCCATTAATACCAAGGAGACACAATCAAAGGTGAAGTTCGCCTTCATGTTAACTTGTATTATGTTATAGCATGTCCTTTCTCAGCATCACCTCAACCAGTCTTCACTATTTAAAGTTTTTTTTTTTTTTTTTAATGTCTAATTGTCTTTCTCTTCTGCATCTTTATGACAAATGGGGACACTGACCCCCCATCAGCCAAAAAACTATTGCTCTGTGGGGGCTACAGTTACTTTACTTACCTTTTTATTAAGGTCTTCTCCTGTAAATCACACCATTGCCTGGTTGCTAGGGTAATTTTGAATCTAGCAACCCAATAGCTGCAGAACAAAAAGCTAAACAAGAAAAAAACAAGATATATAGTCTCAAGATATCACAGTCTACATCACATCAAAAGTAAATACAAAGGTGAACTACCCCGTTCTTATAGATATGTAACAAATGCCTCTTGTCTTATGCCAGCAGAGATCTGCAATTAAAGTTTTCAGTACCTACAAATCTTCTAAAATAAAGTAACGTGAAAGGGAAGAATATATGGTGTGCATGTTTCCAGAAAATATGCTTTAAAAAAAAAAAAAAAAAAAATAAGAGAACAGGAAAGATAAATTTAGAACACTGCAAAGTCATCCATCATTGTGTACTCTGATTTCCTTCTTCAAGGAAATGATCATGAAACGAGAAAGATTTTCCTCCTAGATTACCCACATATTCACACACATCTATTACTACCCAGAGCCAAGCAAAGGAGCAAGGCTGAACGTTTCATCTCCCATTTATCCAACAGCAAAGGTACTGTCAGTCTGATCCATGTGAATACTGATAGCACTGAGGAATGATGGGTTCATCTGCATCATACTTACCCCCATATACACCTGTCTAAAATAGGAAAGTAACAGAGAGATGTACCACCATGGGATTTAGCTTTATTTTCGTACAGAAGGATGTAAAGCATCATTGTAGTCTGATTTGTTAAGAACAAAAGTTGTTTTAATTCCTCATCCCCAAAAAGTGAACCCCACCCACACACACAATCCCTGGCGGAAAAAACAGCCAAGATGCCATTAAGTACAAGGTCATGTTCTATATTACAGAGAAAAAGAAAATCATTTAAAAATAAAATGTGAATTTTTTGATGGAAATTGACTCTGTGGCAGATGGCCTTCTGTTAATTCTGAGCTTTCTGGAGATCAGATTTCTGGATAAGTGCTCCCTCAACTGTACAAGATTAATATTTTTATCTGTAGGAATGACTGGGGGGCAGGTAAATTTTTTGATATGCTTTCTCCCTAACAACCATAAATTGCCATAAGTATTAATTTATCCTATTTTTGTCAAAAAGTGACTTGCCTTATTAAATTAAATTGCTGTATATATATATATATATATATATATATATATATATATATATATATATATATATATATATATATATATATATAAAAAGATGAGCTGCTTCCTTTGCGGTCATTTATATAACAAAAGAAAAGAGCTGCTTCCTGTTCTGAAGAACAGGAAGTAAAATAAACAAAGGAGAAATAAATATTTCTATAAACACATCCAACACACATTGACAACAGAAACTGCAGCCTTTAGTAACCATGACATGAACTGGATGTGCCCATGTCATCAAGCTACTGCACAACAGCACATGTACAACATACCTCCCAAGATTTTGGAAATAGAAAGAGGGACAAAAAGATTTGGCGATCGGTGAAAATGTCGATGAAATTTTTGACCACGTAAATTTTTGTAGCCACACCTCCTAATTACGATGTTAATTTTACAAAATTTGGCAAGTGATGAAGGTTTGAACAAATTTCTGTGTTTTTTATGTGTTTTTACAGTTTTGCTAATGAAGGCGAATTGCCCTTTAAGCTGCAAGTCAGTCTCCCCAAGAGAAATACTTATCTTAAATTGTTACTTTTGCTTCTCTGCTTATCTTAAATTGTTACAAATGCTTCTTTGCTGACCTTGAATTGTTACAATTGTTTCTTTGCTTATCTTAAATTGTTATAAAAGTATCTAAGTGCACCTGGTGGCTGTTCTGGGCTCTCTGCCAAAAGCCAAAGAAACTTTGTATTTTTTTCTGGCTTTTCAGTGCAGGAGATCAAAGAGAATGTCGAGACATTTCAATAACTGTGGGCTGAGCTGTCGAAATCCGGACTCTCCAGCGAAAAACTGGACTTTTGGAGGTATGGTATAACAGCAGGCCAAGAATGTTAAAAGTACAGCACTTTGATCCTAAAACTACTGTATATCTTATTGACACCCAACTCCTAGAGATTGCTCCTCCATTGTTCCACTGTTGATGTAAATATTTATGGCAGTTAGCAGTAGGGATGCACCGAATCCACTATTTTGGATTTGGCCGAATCCATCTACCGCACCGAATCCGAATCCTAATTTACATATGCAAAAAGGAAAAAGTGGAAAAAAATTGCTTTGCTTCCTTGTTTTGTAACAAAAAGTCACGTGAAATCCGGCCCTCTGCACAATTTGCATATGCAAATTAGGATTCGGTTCAGCCAGGAACAAGGATTCGGCCAAATCCAAATCCTGCTGAAAAAGGCCGAATCCCGAACCGAATCCTGGATTGGATTGTTAGCAACAATACAGGTTTTTCTTTTAGGCTATGGCCAGATGACTGCAGATCTCAGGCCAAAAATCAGCTCCCCTGCTGCTTCTCCACTCTTGCTGTTCCTGCACCCGTAAGCCTGGGTGCAGGTAGACACGGCAGATTTCTCAGTCTGCAGAGAATACGCAATTGTCGGCATCGTCTGGCGCTAGCCTTAATGGTATTAGGATTTTTGACTGGTATTACATTGGCCAACAGTTCCTTATGTAGCTGTGGCATTTTTGTAAAGGTCTACAGTATACATATACATTTGCATTATCGCTGGTACATTTCCAGTGACAAAGAGAATCAATAAAACCTGGGTTTAATCACTTTGCACCGACTATAGTAGGTAAAGGAGTCATAATCAGTAGAGTAACTAGGTGGGGGTGGGTCCTGGTGCGGGCCGTGCAGCCGGGCCCACCCCCTCGTCCGTGCACATTTATTTTGCGGCTGCAGCGCGCGCGATCTGCTGGGGGTGGGGCCCTGTGGGGGACCCTGGCCCAGTTGCACCCCCTTCTCCCCCCGGTAGTTACGCCACTGGTCATAATGGGGGCAATGCTGGTATGTCACAAATAAATATTACATATATACAGGGCCATGGAGGATCAAGGCCATTCTCAAGGGAATAGTCACTAATGCAAATTAGTTTTGCACCTAGGCCAATACACCACCAATGAAAAGTAAACTCCAAACAATCCAAGCCATAGCCTTCATGATCAATTTAGCACTTTTTCTTAATTTGTCCTTTATAATTAAAAAATCTGCTTTAAATAAACTATATACCTAACTATATTTGGTAGGGATTCACCGAATCCAGGATTCGGTTTAAGATAGGCCAAGATTCAGCCTTTTTCGGATTTGTCAGAATCCAAAAATTCAACTGACTTTTCATCACACAAACAAGGAAGTTAATTTTTTGCAAGCAGCTCGTCCCCCTCCCCACCAGTTTCCTAATTTATATATGCAAATTAGGATTCAGATTCAGTTCGGTATTTAGCTGAATTTTTCACAAAGGACTCGTGATTCATCCGAACCCTAAAATAGTGGATTAGGTGCATCCCTCATATTTTGACATATAAAACAAGGGAACAGCTGGGTTCCTATATCCATATAGTTATTATGTATTTTGACCTTTTAAAACACTTTAATATTTACTATCAGGAAGAGTCATTTTGTGAGTGTATGTAAGTAAAAAAAAGTGTGAAACGCATAAGGCTGTGTACACTTTAAGTGAATAAACTCATCTGATTTCACCATGTCTTCTACGTAGAATTACATAAATGCCAGCTAAAGTTTTTTTGACTTTGACATAACAACCCTTGCTGAAGACCTGGGGCATGTGCATCTGGACCCCATATTATAAGTGAGAAATATTTACCATCCTACATGCATTTCAACCTATGCCTTTTCTCTTTTAAAATGGCAATACTATGCCACATGACAATAGAATTTGCCATAGTCATGCCAAATTTAATTCACAGCCTGCACTTCAGGGGACACGGGCGTTCATTGCACATTGGCAGAGAACCTTTTACAACAGGAAAATAATGCAAAAACGATTGTATTTGAAAGTGGATTTACTAAACTAGTGAAAAAAATGTTATTTAGTGCATTTGATCGCTAATTGCATCCATGTAGACACCAAGTGGGACATGGGTATTCACTTACAAGCCCTTTAATTGCATGTGATTCTACCTTTGTCATGAAATACTGGCTCGCTGGCAACTCTAAATTCAGAACGTGCAGGTGTAATGTACAACCAGGGCCCAGTACTTACTGCCTGCCTTGCACCTTGTTCATATTCAAATTCACAGCCATATCATTTTTATCATCGTAAAAAAATGCCAAAGTCGCATCCACTGATTCAATTTGAATGATATCAATAAAGTTCAATACCACGTGGTGCAACTGTAGGGTATAGTCTCCTTCATAAGTAATCCTTAGTTTATCATAGTTTCATATGCTAAATGTTATAAAGCAGGATTATATAATTAGTGGACTTACAGTATAATGACAACAGCCATCATGCAGACACACACACACTTTGGATATTTCTGCTATAAACTGGACACATAATAGACCCAAACTTCAATTTGTGCACCACAATCCCCAGATTAAACATCTTCACTTTAAAGCATCTCCCAGCCACAGTGGGGAAACACGCACATGCAGGCATCTTTGATTTAAACTACAGTATTCATCACTTTAAAATATGCATCCTTTCCTAGAAGTTTGTCTGCTACGTTGCACAACTTATCCAGGCATGCCTGCCTCTATGGAAGGAGGCAGTATAAATCCAAGAAACACTGAATCATGAAGAAATAAACATATCTGTGACTCTTCAACCACAAGAATATGACGGTTGATAGAATTTTATTTCTAAATGTCACCCCATCCATAAATATCTTGCTGCCATAAAAAAATTGCTGTAGACGTTGCAATAGGGCAGTGGAGCACTAGTGATTCCAAGGCCCTACATTGACAATTTCCAGTGTTTTGTTCTTGCAGCTAATAGTATCTCTCTAGGTAGGAACAAAGTACTCAGTATTGTCCCCCATTCTGTTGTATGGGAACATGTATATAACACCGTCTTATATTGCTGGAGATATACATGCTGTAGTGAGCAGCCATCTTACTTGCTAATGCATATTTCAGAGGCATGGCTGACATTGCTACTGCTAAATAGAGTGCCTTAGCCAAGGCAAGCATAATGGCAGTTCTCACTCAAAAGTAATAAAACGTTCTTCTGTAGACTTCAGAAATGTAGTCCTACATAGACATTATTAAAGTAATGCTGACTCTACAGGTTGTCTTTATCAAAAAGTGAAGTTAGAGGCTGAATTTCACTCTAGAGGACTGTGGTGATCTCGAACTTCACTCTTTGATAAATATACCCCTATATCTTGAGGGTAGCGCTTTGTTTTTTGGATCTTCAGCAGCCAAATCTATAGACCACTCAACACATAGAAGCTGCAGTTGGGTTGCTGCCCTTGATTCCCTATGGGAGTAACCTGACTTGCAGTGCTCTTTGAAGAGTTGTTTCTGTACATTTTGGCAGACCTGTATATATGTATTATCCCAACAGTAGGCAATTCCATAATCACATCTATAGATTATGAATGGTTTGAGGCATAGTGGGAACAAATTTTCCCTGATCCTGTTTACTAGATATCACACCTGCCTTTATTTTGGCAGTCCCTAGTATAACTTTGAATAAAGGTGGCCATAGACTCAAAGATCCGCTCGTTTGGCGACATCGCCAAACAAGCGGATCTTTCCCCGATATGCCACTAACGGCATGGCTATATCGGGGGTAATTCGAACGTTCGGCCGAACGATCGAATTACGATGCGCCAAGGGGCTCAGACGGGCCGGTCGGTTAAAAATCAAACCTTCCAGATCGATATCGTGCCCAGATATCGATCGGGAAGACCCGTCGGAAGCCCCCATACACGGGCAGATAAACTGTCAAATCGGTCCAAACGACTGATATCGGCAGCTTTATCTGCCCGTATATGGCCACCTTAACTAACATGCGGTACCCCATTCCATATGTATAAATTAAGAACAAGCCCTAATTACAATTGCTGTTTTGGAATTCTAACTCCAGAATGCACAGATAACTTCAGTCGCCAGGGAATGCAAACAGATATTGATCAGGGGTCACAGACTAAACATTCATCCCAAAGGCAGTAGGAAGAACAGCATCATGTGTGTTTTGACACTGATCCAATATAGGTATGGAATCTATTGTCCAGAAACACATAACAGGGGGATGTCATTTTCAATATTAATTTATATAAAATACAGGATAGTGTTATATATATTCACATATAGTTTAATCGTCCCAGTGCTCAGCAACCATAAGGAACTCCGCTAAGTCCCCAATCATAGATGATAGTCCAAGAAGTAGAAGCAGCACACGGTTTAGTAAATGCTAAAAAGTGTATTAAAAGAATCACATCATATATGTGATGTTTCTGGCATATCTCATGTGATAAAGGGCATGTGACTTGCCCGAAACATCGCATATACAGTATGATGTGATTCTTTTAATTGACTTTTCAGCATTTACTAAACCGTATGCCGCTTCTGCTTCTTTGACTATTATATATATATATGATGTCTTGATAAAGGTCCTCGTGCAGGACTGAAACATCGACTTACACCATTAAAGCTTTGCTCATAAATTAAGTCCCGTAAGTGCTCTGTGTTATTTATTCAGATAACCTTAGAGTTCCATGTCCTGTATACAAAGTACTTTATAATTGATGGTAACTAAGCTAGCACAACTTCCTGTTGGGTAGGTTTTTGTAATGTTTTATTGTTCTTAGCAGACTTAAGGTATGGTGATTCAAATTACAAAGGACACCATATCAGGAAAATCCCCAGTTCCCAATCATTTCAGATAATGGATCTCATATCTTTAATATAATGTATAAGGGAAAGGTCACACCTGGAGTTTCTGGGAGATTTAGTCGTCTGGTGACTAATCACCTCTTCTTTGGGGCGACTAATTTCCCCAAATAGCTTCCCCCTGTCTTCCGCCTGCTATAATGAAAAAACTGTGGCATGGCACTTGCAGCGCTTTGTTTTCCGAAGTCGCCCGAAGTTGCCTCGTGAGTTCAGAAAACGAAGTGCTGCGAGTGCCATTCCGCAGGAGTTTTTTTTTCATTTTAGCAGGCGGAAGCTGTTCAAGAAGATTAATCGCCCCAAAGAAGAGGGGATTAGTCCTTACCCTAAAAATTTAAAGTAACCCATTTTGTGTGAGAAAAATCACACTTATCAGTTTGCTACGATACAACTGAAAAGATCCTTTAGCAAGGTTATCTTTCCCCTATATAACCATCTTGAGCCAAGGGCCAAACAATCGGATTGCAACAATGGGGATACAGGTTGTCGGATCAAGGACACATCAAAGAGCCACAAAAGGATTTTTAAACCTGCTAAACCGATATCTGGTTTTTGTCCAGATATTGGTCAGGCAGGCCCTATTGTAGGGCCCCACACACAGACATAAAAGCTTCCAACTTGGTCTGAAGGGGCAGAATCAGCCGCTTAGGGTACAACTAAACTAGCGTCTTCAACGCGATTCCGGCCGATCCGACGCAGTGCGCCAAAACGTAGGTGTCAAGTCGGATGCGACAGAAAATAAGGCAAGCTATAGCAATGTCGGATGGTGTTGCAGTGTTCATCCGACGTGACACGATTGTCGGATCCAGACGCAGCGTGCAGTCGTGTCGCATCGGATGAACGCTGCGAGACCATCCTAAATTTGTATTTTTTACCTTATTTTCCGTCGATTTGATGCCTTCGTTTTGGCGCACCATGTCGGATCCACTGGGAATCGTGTTGAAGACGACCTGGTAGTTGTACCCTCAAGTACATGAGGCAACCTATAGTCAGTAAGATCGATTGGTAGGGTTACTGGAAATGTGTTTTCATTTGATGTGTTATCTCAGCCATCATTACAAAGCACAGCACCCCAGTAGCGGCCGATGTGTGAACCGACAGCTCTTTTTTAGGAACAGAAGTATCATAAGTATCCCATTTGATAATTAATGAGTGACTCAACCTTTGAGAGTACACGCTGGTCAGTAACAGGTTAATGGCACAGGGTGAGTAAATAAAGGAGGAGAGGCCAGGCAAAGTAGCAATTTACGGTTTAGTAGGGAAATTGGCCCATTCAGTGTCCGCCACCTCAACCAACACGAGCGAGAAAGTGATTGTAGATATGTCAGTATTATGTGTCACAGAGTATCCCAGAAATAACCTAGCTGTTGCACTACAACTCCCAGAATCCACTGCCAGACAATGACAGGAGGGCTGCACGGTTACCTACCCCTTAAGCTGGCCATAGATGCAAAGATCCGATCGTACGAATCATCGTACGATTGGACTTTCACATCTCCCGACCCGCCACTAACCATTCAGATCAAAGTCTTACCAGTCAGATTAGTTAAAGAACAGATCAGCAATGTTCTGCCCCTGACAGCAATCGTACGATATCTATGTCCAACCAAAGCTAGTGACAGTCTCCCACTGAAAATCGTACGATCGGCAATACACGCAGAGATATTATCGGCAGCCGACAGAAATTTTCTAACCTGTCCAATCGACCAAACGACCGATCTCCGCCGGACGAAAAATGTCGGGACTCTCCACACATGGTCCGAAAATCGTACGAATCCTCGATTCGTACGATCAGATCTTTGCGTCTATGGCCAGCTTTACACTGTGTTCCCAACCACCACAAGCAGAAGCACAGAAGATAGTTCCTCAGTCAGATCAATCATTCATCTCATTGCACACGCCGACTTAAAGCAATATAGTTTCTTCTAAACCAAAGGGGCTGCTAAGAATGGGGGGGTTCATGGGAAATTTTTAATGACTTCAGCAGAAATTCTGCCATGAGAAAGGTTTGCATCCCCGGGCAACCGAACACTCAGTGACGTAGACTTCGATCTTAAGAGCAGTCAGAGTCAGGATAAAGTTTGTCACCACCTAATGAAGCCAGGGGGTGGGGGCAAACTTCCAGTCACAGAATGAATGCGCAAGAAACACGTGCAGTAATGTTTAAGGGGGCAGCTCCCACCTTCACCTTTCTTAGGTTGTCTTTCCCTCTCCCTTTTCTCCTTCTCTCCGTTCTCCTCTCCCTACCCCCTCCAGACGCCATCTCTTCCCTCTATCTCGGTGACACAAGTGAATGTGGAAGTGAAAGAGAAGACTACATGTTAGCGGCCGATACTCCCCCCACCCCTGTGCAAGGCAATGGCCAGGTCCTTCTGCCGAACCTTCCTAGGGGGTGCAGGTACCATCAATGGGGAACACGGGGGGGACCTAAACATTCTGTGTTTTGTGACTGCGCTGCCTACGGAAGGAAAGCAACGGGATAAAAGAAAAAGTGTTACGTACCCTGAAGGTGAAGTGCAGGAGGATCCAGGTCAGGCTGGGAGTAGCGGGGTATTTTGCAGGGTGTAAAAGACAAACACTAGGCAGGCAGTTTATGTTCCACTGAGCTCTCTTGTCTTTCTTTCTCTTTCTTTAGCAGGAAGGAAGATGGGAATGAGGCACGGCTGACGTGAATGGATGCAAAACAGCTCCTCCTAACCTAACCCTGCTTTCTCTGTGTCTGTGTGTGAGAGAGAGAGAGAGGGAAAGAACTGAAAGAGAGAGAGAAAAGCACCACCCAGCAGCCCTCTATCTATCTTTTGTTTTCTCACTTCCTCCCCTCCTCCACCAAGTTTTCTTTCTCTAACCAAAGACTGGGGATTTTTTTTTTCCCTTTGAAACTCTACTTGCCTCATTACAAGCAGAAGCTTTTTTTTCCTATTCTTTCTGTTTTCCTTCCTCCTTTTCTCTTTCCTCTTTTTCAGAGTTTTAATTGCAGCTTTTGTTTTAAAGTTCAGGGTTTTTTTTTATGTAACCTGTTAATTTCTAGTCAGAACTTCCTTGACATCAGCCAGATATATTTCCTTTGCTTTGACAAGTGTAAGCTCAGGACAGGCGTAATCAGCATCTTGCAATTAAAGGGTAAACTAAGCAGTTTACAAGAGGCTGTTTTTCCACTTTTTCATTCTAATATAAAATAGTGTAATCATGATAATAATTTTGGTTATATAGTGCCAACATGCTCTGCCATTCTTTACAGATATGTCACATAATTACCTGTCCTAGCACACCTTAGAATTTATTTTTCCCCTGACTCACCAAAACACACAAGGTTGGCTTTCATTACAAGTCTATAAAGCTGCAGGTTTTTCATTAATGGTCACCTAACTTTAACTTGCTATACCCACAGGCAGCTCAGAGGGTGTTACATTTGAACTTGTTTGAGTATGGTCCCATGGAGTTGGAGATGAACATTTTCCTGTATTCGTAGTTCCTGAACAAATCTTCTTGTTGGGGGCAACAAGAAACTACCCGTGCCATGTTATTGAAGGGAATACTCTACCACACCTCCATTCCTCATCCTTGCACCAAATTGTTAAATGAGGTGCATTTCTTTTGAGGGAACAATATGGCAGCCACATGAGACTAATTGTTAAATGAGACGGGGGTAAAAGAATAGCAACAGATTATCATTGGGTCTCTGCAAATTATCTGGTTGTGTGTGCTGCTAATCTTCCCCCGTCCCATTGGGATGTGCACAGTATATGGCTCACAGAAGTGACTATTGCTAGAGACAGGAACCAATCAGCAGCTAGCAGGACTTGATAGGGAACTGAAGCCTGTCTGTGTTGTGTGAATACAGGGCTGTGATTGGCTGTCCCCCTCATACTGTGCTTCTGGCAGGGACCGTTAGGACACACCCACCCCTCATTTGAAACACAGACAGTAACCAGAGAACATCTATATGGAGCTCCAATAAAGGGGCTATTTTTAAAGGAGAAGGAAAGGCTTGCAGCACTTGGGGGTGCCAAATGTTAGGCACCCCAAGTGATTGTATTGACTTACCTGAAACCCCGGGCCGGTGCTCCTATCAGCAGAAAACTGCACCGGCCTGGGGTTATACCAGTGAGCACCACAGAGCGATCTTCTTCCGTCTTCCTCCTTCATGCAGCTGCGCATGCGCAGTAGAATGAAAAGCCTAACTTTTACTAAAAAGTCGGCTATTTCATTCAATTGCGCATGCGTTTACTCCAGGAAATTTGAAGACGGAAGTGGATTACCCCGGGCTGGTGCAGTTTTCTGCTGATAGGAGCACCAGCCTGGGGTTTCAGGTAAGTAACTATAAGGCTAGGGGCACACGGCGCGATTTCGCCGCGATTCTGCGCTGGGCGAGTTGTCGCTGCGGTTTTTAAGCCGAAATAGCTTTGCTAACTTTGGTGCTGGCGTCAATGCAAATCGCGGCGAAATCGCTGCGCTAATTCACACGCGGCGATTCTTTTTCTACTGTCGCCCGGAAACGCCCAGCGAGGCAACTTCGGACGACAATAGAAAACGAATCGCCGCGTGTGAATTAGCGCAGCGATTTCGCCGCGATTTGCATTGACGCCAGCGCCAAAGTTAGCAAAGCTATTTCGGCTTAAAAAACGCAGCGACAACTCGCTTAGCGCAGAATCGCGGCGAAATCGCGCCGTGTGCCCCTACCCTAATCATTTGGGGGTGCCTAACATTTGGCACCCCAAGTGCTGCAAGCCTTTCCTTCTCCTTTAAAGATAAAATATGTTTTTAGCATGTAAAAGAAACACCATATATCACTCATAATTGCCTACAAATTTGGGATTTTTTTTCATTTATCATATATGTCTCTCTTTAATGTCTACCCAAGAAATGAGAAGAGCCAAATAGAAATACACACAATAACATTATTTTATTTATACAGCTATTCAAAGAAATTCTGTTTTCAGTAATTTCCTTTATAGTATAACCATGGATCTCAGATTCACTGTCTGTGGTTGGATTCCCAGGTTCCAGGATAGCAGATGCACGAGACATTCAAACTTGAGGATTGTGACATATGTAGCAATCCCCAGATGCCCTAATTGTCCTTTATGGGAATCGCATAAAAAAGTTGGTGTGGTGTGGGGAGACACAGAGAAGTAAGAATCTCCACCCACTGGGGTATATATATTTATATTTTTCGTTATTCCAACCGAAACTTGTCTTGATTATACCCTTAAAGCAATTTGAATGCAGATAATTTCAAATTCATCTCATCCAATCCTTCAAACTCCTGTGAAAACTTGAGCAAATCCTCACCTGGCTTAAAAGGGCTATGGCATGCTTGAGTGTATTGACCACCTCTATTTGTAGTGGCAATCAAAATGTTGTTGCTTATTGGCAAGTTTTCAAGTACTAATAGTGAGTGCCAAGCAAGATGTGGTCCTTCGCATTCAAGTTAATGGGAAGTAATTTGAGTGGCCAGGGTTTTGGTCACCACAAATAGCAACAATCAGAATAACACGTGTTATAGCTAACCTCTGGCTGCTTAGCTTGTTGATAGACTTAAGCTTTGTTTTCTGTAGTTCAGCAGTGGGTGTCTCACCATAATTCACCATCAATTATTAAAGGGGTAGTTCACCTCAAAAAACACAAATAATAAAAAAATTAAAACCAATTGCAAATTGTCTCAGAATATCACTCTCTATATCATACTATTAGGCTGTATTAGCCTGCACTTTTGGTTGGGGATAATATATTTTGCCAACAGGTGCCATTTAAGATGGGATTCCAGGAGTATCCAGTAGAGAGAATAAAAGCTCTCTTCCCAATGTTCACCCAAGCAATGCTCCATATTGCTCCAGACAGTGCTATAGTTTGGGAACTAGTCTAAATGGTTCAGTATGCCATAACTGATATATTTTATATTGGATGTGTCTTTTAAAGGCTGTGTGGTGCAACATTCAGTTCTAGGAAGACATGAATGTACTCACTATTATCTCTACTCGTACTGCAAAAGATTCATAAAATATTCATAATGCAGCAATATCTTTGTATCTAATGATCTATCATCTATGTTGTACCACTTGCTTACATATTTCAATGTATTTTGTTACATTCACAAAAAACGAAATATGTTTGCATAAGGTCACTAAAATGTTGTCGGTTGTTCACTGGGAAAAGCAGTTTCATATTCATTTTGGCAGAATAAGGTTGCTGTTTGATTGCACAGGGAATGCTTCTGTTTGCTATTTATATAGCATCAACATATTCTGCAGTTCTTATAGACATTATACGTCCTCAGTGAAGCTTACAATCTAAGGCCCATATCACATTCACACACATTAGGTTCAGTTTACTCAGGCACCAATTAATGTTTTTGGAGTCTGGGAAGAAACCCAAAAACCTAAGGAAAGGGTTGGTCCCCTAAAGCTTGTGCAACATTTTGCTGAATAAATTATCTAAAGGCTTTGCCGAATTTATTGGTGTGCTTCCTGCTGGAAATCGAATATGGTGACTGGTTTGGAGGTAGCCTGAGGAGCTGAATGCACCCGCATGAAATAAGTGGTGTGCTGAAGAATTGTATATTGATAAGAAACCCAGACAAGTACAGGGAGAACTGATCACTCCTTGCAGATAATGCCCTAGCTAGGTTTTCTTCATGTACTTTAAGGACTTGAAAAATCAGATGATTTTGTAGGTTACATTCATATAAACATAGAACATTTTTAAAATGTTCACAAACGTAAGCACCACTGTACATAAATAAAATTCAACAAACCGTTTGCAGCACTTTGTTATGCCTAATAAATGGCAAGTTGAAAAAAAACAAAGGATACTACCATTAAAATTCCTTAGAAAAATCTGCATATACCTGTATTAGAAAAAGTTAAAAACCACACAAACAACTTGTGACATTTCTGGCCTCATGTGCATCATCATGTTAATAAATGGATGTGAGGCATTTTGAGTGCCAGTGTCCTTTTATATTATATATTGATACTGTGCAGTTTATGTGACCAAATTCGTTAATTCCCTACTGTTTTAGAAAATCCTAGTAACTATAACCTGTTCCATAGGGGTGGGATGGGGGTTCCTGTCTTTGGTTATAGAAGGAGAGGGAACAGATTGCTCTTCCTCTTTTGGATTCCACTCCAGGTGAATGTACTGGGAAATCTGAAGCATAGGGCCCAGTAAGATGTTTAGTGCCCTTAGCACTGGCATAACTACCATAAAGCAGATCCCATGTCCCCACAGGTGTCCTGGACCATGGGGTCTGCAGTATGGTAGAAGCTGGGAAAAGAAACCCTGTGAATTAGGTGTACACTAAGAATAGCAGATCCTGTAACAGCAACATGTTAGGAGTGGTAAGAAAGGGAGGGTAGCTAGAAGGAGCAGTTTTATGCTTGACCAAGGAGATCTAGTGTTGGTTAGTTCCTCAGGAGATACTCACCAAGTGTAGGTACTCTGTAGGGAATTCTGTGGGTAAATCCTTGGAGAACCCTTGAGTCAGGCCGCGACAATGAGAGCAAACCCAGATCTGGGCCAAATGTACTGGTGCCCTAGGCAAGTACCTCTTGTTCCAGCTCCCATTCACCGCCACAACAGCCCCCCTTCTACTCGTGAAGAGAAAGTTACAGTTCAGCCTCCTCTGACCCCTACTCCATCTGTTGCAAGGGCTTATCTAAGGGTTGTAAATGTAACAGAATATTACAAAGGGTTAAAAAATATTACAAAGGGCTGTAATAAGGGTTGTAAATGTAACAGAGCTGCTGAGAGCAGTTGTATTCATGCAGTACAGCCAACAAAGGGTTAAATATACGTAACAGCAAAAGAACATAAATGGAAAGCTATACAGAACTCAGAGGTGGTGATATTTAACATGTTTCTCCTCCTTAATGCCCAAGTAATAGTAAAAATTAATATTTACTTCTAATGTGAGTCCATATTTGAAGTTAGGTACTCCACCTTGTTGGACTATACGGTTTCATACAGCTTACTGGATATTGGGGTAACTTCTTCTATGAGGGATTTTCAATGTGCAGCTGTATAATTTAAAGCAAAACTGTCCCACTGAAAATAGTTGGCAATACACGCACAGAAATTATCGGCAGCCGACTGAAAACTTTTAACCTGTCCCATCGACCAAACGACCGATCTCCGTGGAACGAAAAATGTCGGGACTCTCCACACATGGTCCGAAAATCGTATGAATCTTCGATTCGTATGATTGGATCTTTGTGTCTATGGCCAGCTTTATTTCTCATAATATGATTTAACAGCAGTGAAGTAGTCTGCTAGAGGAACCTGCAAGCTGCAGTTTAGCAACAGCTATGGTGCTGCAGGTTGGACTCCTTGGTCTTGCTTTTTATGAAAATATTTGGCTTACATAAATAATAGTGAGTGATGTAACTTTCTATAGTGCTAATTATCAGACAATGAGAGCTTATTATAACAATATTATTGTATAACTAGCAGAGATAATACAAGAGATCCAATGGTAATCCGATCTGTTTTAAATGAACTTCCATACCGACTTAAAGGGGTTGTTCACCTTCAAAACACTTTTTTCAGATTGTTCACCATAAACAGATACTTTTTTCAGTTGCTTTCCATCTTTTATTTTTTCTGTTATTTTTCATGTTTAAAGTTTAATGTTTCTGTCTCTAGTGATCCAGTCTGGTAGCTCAGTGATCCAGGAGCATTCTGAACTGTTACAATTTGCTACAATAAGTTGATACAATTAGCTGATACATTTATCAGCAGTATCTGTGGAATATTAGCAACTATTGTATCAATTTTAACAGCTGCCTTTAATGAAGCTCAGGGATTCTGTTCTGCAAGGACAAAGATAACTAATGTATTAACTAAATGTATCAATTAAACTGACATGGAAAAACATGTTTTTTCAAAATACATCAGTTAATAGTGCTACTCCAACAGAATTCTGCACTGAAATCCATTTCTCAAAAGAGCAAACTAATTTTTTAATTTTGAAATCTGACATGGGGCTAGACATTTTATCAGTTTCCCAGCTGCCCCAGTCATGTGACTTGTGCCTGCACTTTAGGATGGAACTACTTTATGGCAGGCTGTTATTTCTCCTACTGTAAATTAATCAGTCTCAGTGGGACTTGGCTTTTTACTATTAAATGCTGTTTTTAGATCTACCAGGCAGCTGTTATCTTGTGTTAGTGAGCTGCTATCTCGTTACCTTCCCATTGTTCTGTTGTTAGGCTGCTGTGGGGAGGGGGAAGGGAGGGGGTGATATCACTCCAACTTGCAGTACAGCAGTAAAGAGTGACTGAAGTTTATCAGAGCACAAGTCACATGACTGGGGCAGCTGGGAAATTGACAATATGTCTAGCCCCATGTCAGATTTCAAAATTGAATCTAACAAAATCTGTTTGCTCTTTTGAGAAACGGATTTCAGTGCAGAATTCTGCTGGAGCAGCACTATTAACTGATGTGTTTTGAAAAAAATATGTTTTCCCATGACAGTATCCCTTTAAAAACAGCTAAAGAGTCAGCGACCACCCCCTCCAGAACTGCTTTAGAAGGTGAAAAATGTAACTTTACATTTCAATATTAGAAAAACTATCACAAATAGAAAATAGAAAGTAATTGGAAAAATTCTTTATTTCTGGTGAACAATCTGAAACCAACTGAACTGGAAAAAACGATTGAAGGTGAACAACCCATTAAAGCATCAGATAGAAGAGGGATGGCACATCTTGAAAGATGGGAGGAAAAAATATACAGTTATCATGTTTCAGTATAGACACGCAACAATCCAGCTATTGTGAAAATAATTTAAGGCTAAAAATGCAAGGAACATTTGGAATATGTTTTTAAGGTTTTATTTTGAACTCTAATTCTTCCCAAATTTTCAAAAGGCTCTAATTTAATTTTAACCTATACATTTTAGTAATAAAAACCTATACCATAAAAAATCATTTACATATGATGATGATGATGATGATGATGAAACCATCAGGATAATTAATTTATTATGCACCCTCCCACTGTATAAGTAAATTGGATCCTGAGAAAGTTATTAAAACCTTTAAAATTGTTGTGTTAAAAATTCACCAAGTTGTGTGAAGGGCACAGTTGAGCTAGGGCACAGTACAGGTATGGGATCCGTATCTGGAAACCCGTTATTCAGAAAGTTCTGAATTACAGAAAGGCCATTTCCTATAGACTCCATTATAATCAAATAATCAAAATCTTTTAAAATTATTTCCTTTTTCTCTGTAATAATAAAACAATACCTTTTAAGTGATCCTTCTATGTAATTAGAAACAGAACTAGCCTATTGGGTTTATTTAATGTTTACATAATTTTCTAGTAGACGTAAGGTATTAAGATCCAAATTACAGAAAGATCCATTATCCAGAAAATCCCTGTCCTGAGCATTCTGGATAACAGATCCCATACCTGTACATACAAAAGTATGTAACAAGTGCAACAGAACATGGAGAGAAGTTATAGCAATGATATCACTTTAAACCGTGATCCACCTTTCCAGATATGTGAAAAAAGTATAAACGGCCATATATCAAAATACTTATTGTGCACTCAAAAATAGGTGACCGCAGGTTAATCCAAGGGTACGGGAAGATGGAGGCCCTGTCTATATATAAATACTACCCACTGCACCCAGTGTGCTTACAACCTGCCCCCATTTTGTCTGGCTAAACAACCATGTGGTACCAATTTACATATATATAAATATATATAAACTGCCAAAAAAAGGAAAAAATATCCAAATAATTCTAAAGCAAGTTTAAAGCTGCCAAAAGTTTTTTTTGCCCTTTCTCAAACAAAAAGTAAAAAATTGTGTAGGCTAGGCAACTGCCTGACGTGTGTGTTCCACCAGTGATTTTTTTAACATGACAATTTTAAAGATTTTATTAAAAGTTACATTTTAAGTTTCTCAGGATCTGATTTACTCATACAGTGGGAGGGTGGGTAATAACTGAATTATGTTGATGGTTTCTGTCTCCATCATCATATTTACATTTAATTGTTGATTCGGATGCACGTCACTATGACACACTATTGAAATACAGTCTGGTGCAGAAATTCTTTTGCAATTCACTATAAAAATCATGACAGAATCCAGTAGCATAACTAAGGGGCAGATTCACTAAGGGTCGAATTTCGAAGTTAAAAATACTTCGAAATTCGACCCTCGAATTGAAATCCTTCGACTTCGAATATCGAAGTCGAAGGATTTAGCGCTAATCCTTCGTTCGATCGATCGAAGGATTTTTCGTTCGATCGAACGATTAAATCCTTCGAATCGAACGATTCGAAGGATTTGAATCCAACGATCGAACGAAAATCCTTCGATCAAAAAAAGGTTAGCAAGCCTATGGGGACCTTCCCCATAGGCTAACATTGACTTCGGTAGGTTTTACCTGCCGAAGTAGGGGGTCGAAGTTTTTTTTAAAGGGCAAGTACTTTGACTATCGAATGGTCGAATAGTCGAACGATTTTTCGTTCGATTTCGTTCGAATTCGAACGAATTTAACCAATTCGATGGTCGAAGTAAAACCTACCGAAGTCACTCGAGCTAAGTGAATCGGCCTCTAAGTGTTACTGGGCCCCACAGCAAATTAATTTTATGGCCCCCAACATATCCAGAGGTTGCCTGTTTTACCAACACATATTTAAATTGCTCATTAATTAGGGCCACGTGGGGCCCCTATATCTGTTGGGCCCCCTGCAGTTGCAGAGTCTGCTTCCTCTGTAGTTATGCCCCTAACAGAATTCCTTTAATTCCTTTAAATTTTCACCTTCTTATGCTTTTCTTAAATAGTGTGGGGGGATCACCAACTCTATAAGCTGTTCTAAATTGATTCATTAGATGATAGAGTTCTTATTTTGGCTCTGCTAAGCAGAATCCCTAAGTTTCATTAAAGACAGCTGTTATCATTGATGCAATGATAATAGTCTACAGATTAAACAATAAATACTTTATTTCTGGTGAACATTTGAAAAACAACTGAAATGAAAAAAGGGTTTGTAATGTAAACAACAACTTTAAAGTTATATTTGGAGCACAATGTTTTCTTCTTTTGCGCTCAAAGGTGGTCAGGTGATGTTCTAGATCAGGCCATAGGCCTAATTTATTACAGCACATAGGCCTCATTTATTACAGCCCATAGGCCTCATTTATTACAGCCCAGGTGCAAGTACAAATAAAGAGAGCAAACCACAAAGTAGAGGAGATTTATAAAGTATAGATTGGGAACACAATTGTGCATACTTAAAACTACATTTTTGTTGCTTATTAATAAAAAGGAGGACCCCAAAAGTAATCAGTGGTGATGAACATTTTCTGGCACTCACCCACAAGCACTAGCTCTATTCCACCTTCAAAGTTATCTGCTTAATGGGTGGTGTAGGAGAAACTATGTTCTTGATGTGAACCAAGTCTTGTGATAATTGAGAATTTTTTAAAAAAAATATTTAGTAAGTAATTTACTGACTCCAAAGTCAATTCAATCTGTTACATCATCTAAGATGGTGGTAGATGGAGAATTCTCAGTGTACATTATTTTGTTAAAATGTCTACAACTATTTGTACAACTTTTCGTCCTTGAAGAGGGTTTCCTTGGCCTTAGATAATAAACCTAAATGGACAGCCAGTGCACGTCAGTAGACTGGATTATGAGACAACAGCACTTAAATGTTTTTAAAAACTTTACATAATTTGTTAATCCTTGCTCTTCTTTCTTACAAGTCACTCCTAAGGGAATCGTTCTGGATGACTTTTGTCGATGTTCTTCTATGACAAACACAGGGTAAGTAAATTAGTGTTTCAACATATTGCAATTGTTTGTCTCTGTTTTTTTTTTTTGCAAACCCTTATAGTACTTAAGATGTATCATGATTAGCTAAATCTCTCTTTAAATATTTATTTTCTTTGAATTATAGGCCTGGTATTTTACATTTGAGAACATTTTTCCTTTTAAGGTTCCAACCACAGTGTAGTGATTTTACTGTAACTTATGAACCTTTTTTTATTTTTTACTATTTTTATTATATTGTTCCAAATGTAATCTTCATACTTGTATCACTCTCAGATCCATTAATCTCTCTTTCTCCATCTCTTTTAGTAACCCATTTTCAAACACAATACTCTTTCCAAAATGTATTTTTATTTTCCAGAATCTCATCTGTATACATTTTTTATCCTTTCATAATCCATGTCTTGAAATAGTTGCTAGCCACTCCTAAATTGCCGCAAATTCACTGGCTCATGTTTTCATGAGAATGTTTTTAACATTAATCTATATTGTAAGGTTCAGTGAGAAGAAGCCACTCCTACATTACAGCACTTTCATTGCAGCTGCCACAGTTCTGGGGTGGAGCCCACCCCATAACCATCTACTCCAATATTAGCCAACACTGGGCATCATGCGCCTAATTTGTCAAAACGGCCACAACGTTACATGCGTTTCATCACAAAAAGGACACAGTTGCTCTGAATATTTCCACCGTATGCCTGGCATCAGTTCGGGTGTTCAGAGCACAAATGACATCTGCATATGATTCCTTGGGCAGGAATGAAGACTGGCGTTGAGCACAACTACACAGAAGTGCAAAGAGCATGTTTAAACACAATCACCTTTAACAAAAGGGATTTTGGTCGCAATTCACTGCAAAGGGAAATCTCAAGTAGGCCATTGTGTCTGTGGGCGTAAATGAGCTCTCATGTTTTATAGCTATGTTATGTAGAACAGCACTTACAGTGATGATCTTTGAAAACTTTTTATGAGCATAAAGAAGACTTCTGTGCTGAGGGTGGGGATGTAGTCATCTCAAACACAACCAAAGCAGCAGAAAATGGTCTTGCAGGCATGTGTGGCCTTCATACACAATAGAAAGATAAACAGATAGAGAAAAATAGCTATAGGCAGGGAAATTAAAATTAGTAAGGGATTGGAGATGCCCGAGGGAATACAATGTCTTATAGCTATGCTATGTAGCACTTAGATAATTATCTTTAAAAGCCTTCAGGGGGAATAAAGAATACTCCCAGCAATGGCTAAGAAACCAGCTGACCATTGCTCAGCTGCAGACTATCCTTAGCTCAACACCCACCACATCCTCTACAATTAATAATTACATGACATAGGGGCTTATTTATTAAACCTCAAATTTTTCTACTCGAGTTTATGAGGTAAAAAATTTGAATTTTTCGAGAATATAAAACTAACATTTTCCAAGATTTATTATACTCCGAAGCTGCTAAAAATCTGAAACTGAAAATACTTTAGCTAAATCCTTAAGTCAGGTAAAAGTCACTTGCAGGTGGTCCCTTTTACAATTGGTAGATGTTTTTTGCCTTCATGATGTTCGAACGTTTTGGCCTGTTCAACGTTGGTTTCCGTTCAATAATTGGAAAAAACTGTGTTTTCCATTCATTCAATAATCTAAATAATTCACATTTTCTGTGGGACAATTTGAAAAAGTTGCACAATTTGAATTGTTGCACAATTTTGCCGAGACTTTCCCACACTGACAATTTTTAATACAAATTATTAGTAAATTTAGCTAGATCGTGGTTGGTAGTTAGGTCAAATGTTTATTATTAAACAATGGGAAAAATGTGAGTTTTAATAAATAGCCCCAGGATGTGTATATGGTTTGGAATTAGGAGGAATAAGTTATAACCATGAGTTTAAATGAGAAAAGATATTTGAGAAACACATTCTCCTTTCATAATTGCTCTACATAGGTAAAGTGGTCATATCCAGTGATGGTTTCAATTAAAAACTATGAGCTGTTTAACCCAACTAATATAAAAGCATCAAATAATCATTTATTTGTCACCAGCAAGCTGCGGATTTCTTCCATTTAATCTGGGAATGCCACTACATATTGAGCTTTTGGACACAAGTCGTAAACTATCTAGCGGACAATCTTGACTTTCCGAGAATAATTTCACCTACAGTTTGCCTTTTGGGGGTTCTAGAAGAGATAATCCCAGCTAAGTATCCTCGAATCTCTTTTCGTATCCTACTCTTTTATGCGAAAAAAACTGTAGCCCTTCACTGGATGGGTCACCTCTCACCCTCTCTTAGTGCTTGGATACAACTGGTTAACAAAGCAGTATCCCTATATAAGCTCACCTACGAAGTTAGGGGAACACCAACAAAATTTGATAAAATTTGGGGATTGTGGAATGACATTGACCCGACCCCTCTATAGCAAGTCTTAACCAAGTCCATCTCCTATTATGAAATCCTTCATGGTTAGCTATCCTACATATCCTCGAAGGTCCCGACCTAGCCTTCAGATGTAAAGTTCACCTGAGTTTGATAGTGTCCATCTCAACTGCTCGATCACTGTATTGTGTTATGCTTGGTGATAGCCTGTGCCATGTTTTCATCCTGCCAAACTTGTACAGTTTAGTCTGCGAGTGTACTTATTTGTTGTATGTCTGATTGCTGTGTGTTTAAAAAAAGAAATAAATCTTACCTTTAAAAAAAAAAAAAAAATCATTTATTTAAAAAGTAGGTAGAATACATTAAATAGTTGTAGTTTGATTGAAGAAGGACCATTATAGAATTTGTATGCACCTCTTGGACCTTTTCTAATTGTACCGTGTTCAGCTGTGCCTATATTTTGAATTTAGAAATCCAAAAGTATTAGATTATTTCAAATTGTTTCCCTCACCAGAGATACAAGCTAAAAGAGCCAACACTATCATGCCCCAGATTGCTCATTATGTATTTTCATGTTGCATGGTATTGCCACATGTTTTGATGGAGAACACAGTCTTGGTATGATTGATACCGAGACTGATACTACAAGACTGATACTACAACATTTTACAGCATTTGTAACTAAAATATAGAGAAAGAGTGCATGAAGTAAAAAATAAAGAAAGTAGATTGTGTAGACTACAAGCCAGCTCTTTGGTATCTCTTACTGGATACAATGGTGATATGGGTTTCAGAATTAAATCTCTCACCATATGGACATTGAGTAAGTGTGTGAGTATGCTTTCCACTGCTTCTGTCAGTGTCTAGAGATCATTAGCATTAAAGGAGAATCCAACCCGTAACTAAAAAAAACCCTACCCCCTACCCTACGTAGACCTCTTCTCCCCCCAGCCTAGCTGCCCCCCACCCTGGGAAATGCCCCTAACTTTTTACTTACCCATCTGTGCAGATTTAGGGATCGTAGATCACCGCAGCCATCTTCCGAATTTTCATCCATTTCGGCGCATGCGCAGTTGTCACAAACCGGTAAATTGCTCCAACTGTGCATGCGCCGCTTCGCCGGTCTCAGTCTTAGCTTACCAAAGACCCAGAAAACCGCTGCCATGAACTGTGATCCCTGAATCTGCACCGAGGGGTAAGTAAAAATGATGGGCAATAAATGGGCAAACTGACAATTTAGACCTCTAATGCTATCTTTATCATATTTGCCTTTATAATTATGAATGATAGCATAACACAAAACTTGTCAAGCATTTTCAAGAAAAATGCCCTAAGCACCGATATATAATTAACAACACACTGTGGCACTGCTCTTCTTTGCCAGTTAACCACTGGCTTGGGTTGTATTATATTAATAATGTACCTTCCTTAAATGTTTTCTGGTCACCTACCAGCTGAAAATAATTTACAAAATCTTTTCCTGTCTAAATGCCATCATAAAGGGGCGGTTCACATTTACGTTAATTTTTAGTATAGAATGCCCTGTTCCTAGCAACTTTATCGTCAGTCATTATTTATTCTTTATGGTTTTTTAGTTATTTGCTTTCCACTTCTACCTCTTTACAGTTTTCAAGTGGGGGTCACTGACCCAAACAAGCAAAAAAAAACTATTGCTCTTTGCTATAATTTTCTGTCACCAAAGCCACATTTAAAAAAAAATGTCACTAACAACAACTAAATTACATTTTGTAATGTAGGAATTTCCTACATTATCACTATATGTTCAATAAGATTATTATATACATATTTTTAAAATATATTTAGAGAAATGATAAAGACCATAGATTAATTAGAGCAACTCACTGTGCTTTTATGAAGAATCAGTCATGCCAAAAAGTGGAATTATGGTCACCAGTGAGAGATGAGCCAGAAAAAATTGCAGCTATTACATCAAAACAAATGCAGCTGTGCTTGTACTTCAATTTTAGTCCGATGCAATTGCACTGAACAATTTCTGGTTGGTGTTATGTCCAGCATGAGAGTTACATGAGCACCATGTGCTGCAGAACAGGAGGCAAAGGAAAGCAAAAGTGCAGAGTACACACATATGGAAGTGCAAGGGGTGCATGTAGTTGCAAGTACCTTTAATCAATGGAATTTTTGGGGCCATGGCCAACTGCACGGCTTGCTGTGGTAAATGACAACAAATACTGTATGTCCCAGATACCTTTTATAGTAAAGCAAGGCTACTCCCATGTCTGTTTAATTCTTAGTTTAAAGGATGATTAGTAAAAAAGCTTCCCATTGCAGCAATTCTATTACAGTTTGTTGATGAGAATTCAGATCTACTCATCAGAACTGCTTCAATTAATGTAAAATGCTTTTTTTAACAGATAGAGGCTGTTTTTCTTTTACAGAATTTACTCCACACCCAGCAAATTTGCTTCTGCATGTCTTTCGTCCCCTCAATAAATAAAAACATAGATTTCATCTCACCAGAACAGACTCGGAATGGCTGAGTGAAATGGCCTATATAGCATGCACATTAAATAAAGGCTGTCTGGTATATTACTAGATACACACATTATTACGCCTGCACACAGTTTACAAGCAGTAAATTATGACAGTGGCTTTAACATGCAATAAACTCAATTTCATTTTAGTATTGGAAAGAGACAATGGTGCTAATGAATTTGACATGTTATAGCAATTCCTTTTAATAAAGGAAAAAAATTACACAAATGAGACATATAGGTTGCTTTCAGTGCCATAAAAGTTCAGTAAATAAAACATACCTGCTTAAATTATTCTGGACTGGCGCATGTCTGCAAAAGCAAAATAATATAATATATTAACAGTGCCCCTAAAGGGCAAAATATATTAATACATGTGAAGGCTGCTAGCTTTATTTATAATTTTTAAATTAAGCATTTCTGGGGTTTGGAAGAAAAAAAAGTCATACCCAAAAATTGAACCTCCAAACTAGCTCACATTTCCACCATATTTGCAATAGTTCATTTGTTGTTCATCCAGTGTTTTGTCAGCAGCCAGACCAAAGGTTCTAAGGGCAGTCTAATGAACAAGGGTGGAGTAGTCCATTGTTAGGCACAGAATAGGACCCTGCTTGCATGCAACAGCTCTTTTCTATACACCTTTTGTGTGCACTGAACTGCGGATTGAGTTATGCTGCAAGTTCACAATGTGCTCTCATGAGAGGAGCCAGACTTGCTGTGAGACTTCTCCATTTACAGCGGCAGAAGTGAACCTGGAGCATATATTCAGTAACAGAAAATGGGCAACGGCTATTTATGCATGAGCAAATATATATTGTTGTATAGTAAGTTCCAGTGTGATTGTCTGGCTGCAGTTTGTACAATACAAGAAAATAAAGAGCCACGGAACAGCTATTAAAAATGGTTGTATGAAAGAGAGGTTATTCTTAGTATCACACAAAAGGCAAACATTCCAATCATAAGTATTTGTAAGCCTGTTAATTAAATGTGACTGTCACCTGACCGCCAATAGAATGCACAGCCCTTATAAAAAATGTACAAGACTTGAATTTGTTTAAAATGCAGTGCAAACATTATTCATTTGCTGAACATAGACTCTCTTCAATACATCAGATGGCATTTTACAGAAAAAGGCATATATTTATAAATGCATGCCTCTGCTTACATATATTAATATATATGTATTCTGCATCTTAAATCACCTCTAGTAATGTGGTGAAAACATGTCTAGGTAACACAGAGAGCCATCTCACTAAAGAGCCAGGGGATGCACCAATTTTTCACAGAGTGCACCGGGCACCTCTGCTGTTTTTCTGTCCTGAACCAAGCCCTTTTGGAATAAAGGCCTTTTAAGAATAAATCTCATGTGTGGTGCTGTCTATTCATCGATTTTGTCTACTGAACAGGTGGAAGTTGCCACTTGAGACTTGCACCCTCATCTAACATACCCTAAGGGTGAGTGCTGATTTCTAATCTAGATTACCTCTGAAGGTTTCTTTGCAGGGGCCCTGGCACACTCTAGTTACTCCACTGCTTTCTACCACCATTTTTCAACTGAGCACAGTGATAAAGAACCTCATGTACCAAAAGCCTATAGAGGGTTTAAGGGCAGTGGCACATAGGACATTTTTGTTGCCCTGTTATATTATGTAATAATATGAAAATGCATAAGGAAACATTTTCACACAATTTTGTCATGTGCCTTTCTACAATTCAGCAAATCATCTCCCTGGCTGTGTGTACATGTTGTGATGCTGCCCTGCATTTGTGCGTTGTAACATCCTTTTGCTGCCAGAAGAAGAAGGAGGCAAATAATTCTATAAAAACTATAAATAAAATTATGAACTTAAAATAAATAAATAAATATGTACAGAAAGGTAAAAATAAATACTATGTTAAGACAGACATCTGTCTAAGGTGCATTTAATAAGTAAATGTATATGTTTCGACTTACATACAAATTCAACTTAAAGAGATACTGACACCAGAAAACAACTTTTTTTAATATCTATCATAACATTATCTTTGAATGCTATTTAGAATTTTGCCATAAAAGTATTTGCCTGATGCTTTTACATTACCTTTCTTACCCCTATGTTCCTCTATGAGGGGGCTGCCAGGAGTCGATTAGCATTAGAAACGAATAGACAGAGATGGGACAGTCAGGTTGGCAAAACAGTCAGGTTTAGTAACATCAAGTAACAATTACTTACAAAAGCAGAACTATCAGCAAAAAAACGATCTACATGACCTATATGTAACTTTTAGGGGCAAATTCCCTAAGTGGCGCAAATTCGCTAGCGCCAGCTTCGCCCACTTTGCAACATTTGATCAGGCGTAAATTCACCAGGACAACACTAATTCCCTAAAATGCGAAGTTGCATCCAGGTTGCCGAACATTGGCGAAGTTGTGCTAGCATTACTTTGGCAAGCAAAGTGAAGTTGCGCTAGCGTTGGCTAATTTGCATATTGCGGGAAGTTAAAGTTGAATGGACGTATATTTTACGATCTTTTGCAGGCTATCAAAAGTAAAAGACGCCAGTATTTTTTGGGACTTGGGACAAAAAATTGAGGAAGTCCTATGCACTCCACTGCACTTCGCCTGCTCTGAGGTGGCAAAGGCAAATCTGGTGCAAGCAGGGGCGCGCCGCCAATGAGGCGAGTTGAGGCACTCGCCTCAGGTGGCAGCGCCCCCATGGTTGCCAGGGGCGGCAAAAATGCCGCTCCTGGTAACTAAGAGCAATTAACTAAGAGCAATTGGGTGGCAAAAACGAAGGCCGTCTCGAGCGGCAAATTGGGTAGGATCTCCCCTGGGCGCAAGAGGTAACGTTCAGTAAAATCTGCATCTTACTGAATTTGCGGAGTTACGTCCGTTCGCCAGAGTGAAAATTCGCCTGGCGTTAGAGTGCGAATCTACGATAGTGTCCATCTCCTTCGCTAGCGAAGTGACACCTCGGTATAGTTATGAAACGACGTCACGCTGGCAAATTTTCGCTAGCGTTAGTCACTTTGCCTTTAGGGAATCTGCCCCTATATGTAGATTAATATTTTGAAAAGAAAATTTTTAGTGTCAGTATCACTTTCAGAAAAAAACAGTGGCGTTTCACGGGCTGCTGCCTGATGCCGCCCACCTCCCACTATGCACTTTCAACTTTTAGAGTAGGAGCGGGTCCAGGAGGGGCCGCATCCAGGGGCGTAACTATAGAGGAAGCAGACCCTGCGGCTGCAGGGGGGCCCAGGAGGTATAGGGGCCCCATGAGGCCCTAATTCATATACAATTTCAATAAATATTGGAGAAACAAGTCAACCTCTAAACATTTTGGGGGCCTGAAAAATAATTTGCTGTGGGGCCCAGTAATATCTAGTTACGCCACTGGCCGCATCACTAGTGCTATTGCGCTCGCTGCCCTAGCAAAGCCAAATTTCCGCCACTGGTAACTGGCTGCTCCATGCCACCTGAGGCATGGTTCTCACTTTCCTCATGGCAGGAGCCGCTCTGGAACGAACCTACAGACCCTATATTGTACATAACCCGGGGACTGCCTGTACATGATGAGACTCAGGGATTATACTGCTTATGTCACAGTGCCATCTAGTGACAACCTGCCATAACCGATATTTGAATTGTTATTAGCAAATTTGATTTGAAACAGTACCTATAAAGTATATCTAGTATAGGTAATTCTAAAACAACTGGACTTGCTGCTCGGATGAGTAGTGAAATGTCTTCAATGATTACTCAGCAAGTCCAGTTGTTTTAGAATTACCTGTACAAGATGACCTGGATGAATGAAAATCTTCATAGTCATACCAATAAAGTAACTATATAAAGGTGACTAGCGCAAGTATGACAGCTAAAGCAGCGTAGCAGAGATTTTAGGTGTGTGCATTTGCCTGCAACCGTCCAGGTTGCCTAGGGTGCCTGGCCAGGTTTTGCCATCATTTAAGACTAAACCATGATAATATATTTAGAGGAAAATTGTTTATGAGACCTCAGTATTGATTGTTTTGCTGGAGCGAGATCTGTAGGGAACATAGGGAAGCTATGAAAACGTATCGGGCAGCGCCATATTGGCGATGATTTTTACTGTTTTTAGGTGAGCAGCGCTGTCAGCCATTGGTTCCCCCTGTTGTGTGTGCGTGTTCCTGTGGCTTCCTGAGTGAAGTGTTTTTTGTGTCGCGATCGTGATGAGCCGGATATATCATGATACTTCTCTTCGAAGCAAACCCATGCATGGTGAGCACTTTGATGGGTCCTGGGAGCTGGCTGCCTTCCAGTGGTAATGATGCAAGGGGAGGGAGGGGGTCATTGTGAGAAAATATGTGTTACAGGGTGAGTAACATAGTAAGTTAGGTTGAAAAAAGACACACGTCCATCAAGTTCAACCTTAAGACTCTATATAACCTGCCTAACTGCTAGTTGATTCAGAGGAAGGCAAAAAAAAAAAACATCTGAAGCCTCTCCAATTTGCCTCAGCGGAGGAAAAAATCCCTTCCTGACTCCAAGATGGCAATCGGACTAGTCCCTGGATCAACTTGTACTATGAGCTATCTTCCATAACCCTGTATTCCCTCACTTGCTAAAAAGCTATCCAACCCCTTCTTAAAGCTATCTAATGTATCAGCCTGTACAACTGATTCAGGAAGAGAATTCTGCATCTTCACAGCTCTCACTGTAAAAAAAAACCCCTTCTGAATATTTCGGCGGAACCTATTCTCTTCTAATCAGAATGTATGACCTCATGTCAGCTGGAAAGACCTACTGGTAAATAAAGCATTAGAGAGATTATTATATGATCCCCTTTTATATTTATACATAGTTATCATATTGCCTCTTAAGCACCTCTTCTCCAGCATGAACATTCCCAATTTGGCCAGTCTTTCAGACATTAGAGAGAGGGGTTTGTAGGATCAGGCACGTTTAAGCCCTAATGCCGCCCCCTCCTCCTGCTCCGCTCTTCTAATGTCCAGCGCCGGAGCGGGTGGAGGAGGGGCCGCATTGCTAGTGCTGCACTAGAAGAGCCGAATTTCCGTTTTAAAAAACGGAAATTCGTCTCTTAAAGTTACCAGAGGCGGCTTTTTGCAGCCCTTGGTAACTGGTCGCTCCGTGCCGCCTGAGGCAAGATTCTCACCTTGCCTCATGGCCGGAGCGGCCCTGTGTAGGATGATCTATTTTCAATACGATAATGTAATTGCTATTGAAAGCAACATGCGTCTGTGTATATTTTCCCTGCATTTCTAGTTATGACTCCTGAAGCAGTGTAGTAGAAGTAGCTGACCGAGGAGAACTGACATTCTGCTTCACTGACTCAAGATCCACAATAAGAAAGATACAGACACTGTTGCCTTGATCAGACTTTTGTTACATGGTTTTTGCTGCTGTGTAAAATAACATTTGGCTGTTGTTCCAGGGGCACCGGGGGTCCTGCTGGAAGGAACGCTGCTGGATTTCTCACAACATGTGATTACAGTTAGAAATAAAAAGCACTTCTAGCTGCTTATTGGCTGCTATAGCTAACTAGGTCTGTTACAAACTTTGCACTTTTTCTTACATGACCTACCTTCATGCACATACAGTAAGTTCTGTTAGTGCAGGATAAAGTCATCAGCTATGGTGTGCACAAAACATTTCTACATTTCTATATTTTCAATTATACTGTATATACACAGGTTTGGGACCTGTTAACCAGAATCCTCAGGACCTGGGCTTTTCCGGATAACAGATTCAAATCGTATCTAAGTTGAGATGAAGTACAAGGTACTGTTTTATTATTACAGAGAAAAAGGAAATAACCCCCTTAGTGTGTGTCCTTTTCAGGATTAGTAATGCCTCACAAACATGTAAATTTTGCTTTGTCCTAATTTTCATCTTTTGTTTTTTTCTAGGACTGGCACAAGCTATTCTGTCTGAATAGATGCTAAAGACACCTAAATCTACGTGTGAATTATTCATACTGATTTCTTGTTTTATCCATTTATATAGACCAGTCATTAATAATGTGTTCTGTAATGGCAAATTAACATGTTTTGCTAACTGAAATTTACTTTATTGCCTGACACATATTCCAGACTTATATAAAACTACAACCAAGTATAATATATATGATAATGTATATAAGTATAATAAATTGCATTGTTATTTTCTAACAAATACAGGTTTGTTATAAAGCCAGTACCCTATATTTTGGTAATTGGATCTTTCTGTGGACTTATTTTTCTTAAAAAAGAAATATTGGTTTGGTTGACTTTCTAATTGGGCCCATGGGTGTGTTTATTGCACTATTGGGTTACTGACCACAGCAGCCCTCTCCTAATAATCTTCTAGTCTCCCATTCAAACTGTCTGATTGCAAGGGTTAATTGAAAACTAGTAATACAATTGCTGCTGAAATTCCAAATTGAAGCTAAATAGTTAAAAAAAACCTGTAGATTGTCTCAGAATATTTCTATCTAACTCATACTAAAATCTAATGTAAATGTCAGCTAATAGTTTAAAGAAGTATATCTTAAAGTCTGTACACTGACAGAACATAAATCTAATGTGTATGGTGTCAGGCAACCAGTCTCTTTATTTCCTCCACGAAATAATGCCACCTAGACTTATGAGATAAAGAAATCAGATAAGGTTTATTCGCACGGGGAATGACACTCACGTACGACATAAGTTGTACATATGCATTCCAAAAACAGTCCTCCAGTGTTGGTCCATTTATGGGTAAGTGGGTCTCCAAAAGCTTCAGTTCTGACCAATCAGAGGTTAAATCTGTTTGCTCTTTTGAGAAATGGATTTCAGTGCAGAATTCTCCTGGAGCAGCACTATTAATGGATTCATTTTGAAAAAAAAAAATTTTTCCCATGACATTATCCCTTTAAGCTAAAAGTACTCCATGTGCAATAGCAGTTTCGGGGAATGAAGGGAAAAGTTAAGGAATGACTTCACACAACCCTTACACTCTGGTAAATGGTGCAATCTAGAGGTGTTTATAAAAAATATACAGTATGTCCCCTTTAGTCTACATATATTTCAAAGGTAGGTCAGAGAAAGATTTTTATTAAATGAAGGGAGTATGTATCAAAGTGAAGTGAAATTAGAGCTCTCCGCAGTCCACCAGAGTAAAATTCGGCACTCTCTATTCATTTCTATGGGATTTTTAGTGGCATAATCTTCGATTGGTAAAAGTGAGTTCACCATACAGTAGATTAAAACCATGTTCACACCCGCTGAACTGATCACATTCATTACTTGCTTAGAAAACACCCAAGAATTTGTATTGTGGCATTTCATTAGTATGATAGCAATGCATTATTTATTCTATGCCCTCTTTGGAGGCACAAAGCAGAGGGCATTAAATGAAACAATGTCTACCCAATTTTTAGGGAGAATCTGCAGTAAATAGTAAATGATACGGTCTGTGACCCTTTCAGGATAAGTAAGTATATATTTCATTAGGCGAAGTGCAGCGTTATCAGTCAAATGATAAATAAGGCCCTCGATTGTAATCATTTATCTGAAACTCCGGCTCCGGAACAGTTCTCCCGTTAGCAGAAAACTGCACCAGCCCAGGTTCTTCTGTCTCAGTACTATGGAGCAATCCACTGCTGCAGCTTCTTTCTTCAAAATCCCGGGGCCAACACATGTGCACAGAGTGAAAAAGCCAGCTTTTTTTTTTTTAAAGTTTGGCTTTTCACTTTACTGCCCATACGCACCTGAGTGAAGAAAGAGGATGCAAGAAGAGGATTGCTCCATGCTACTTGTTGAGAAGAACCGAGCCGGTGCACTTTTCTGATAACAGGAGCACTGGCCCAGGGAATTACACTTTTCCTATCCTTTACTATAGCCTAACTAGAGAAGTAGGCTAGAAATGTTGCACATGTGTTTGGGCTTCTGTAGCAACCCAATGCAACTACAGTCCTTTAGCAGTAAAGATCTGTGTCTCCAAAGAAACCCCAGTAGCTCCCCATCTTCTTTTCTTCTGATTCACTGCACATGCTCTGTGCTGCTGTCACTTACTGAGCTTAGGGACCAACTCACAATATACTGTATATACAGAATAGGAATGTCAAGGCTGATTAGTACTTACTACAGAAATCACTCTACGGCAGTTTGAAACCAATGTTTAGCATCAGAATTAAATAGCCCTGTAGAATCAACTTATATTACAGGCCAACCTAATTTTCTGCTTGTAAATTTGCGATGACCCCTAAGCTTAGATTTTCAACAGCTGCTCAGAGCCCACTGAGCATGTGAGTGTTACAGACACTTTCCAAGATGGAGACCGCCTGTGACAAGTTTGAATTCAATGATCATTGCTGCTATTGAGATGCTGAAACTTAGGCTGGCACAATAAGTTCAGTATGTAAAATATGGCATTTTTAACCATATTTATTTTTAAGGATTACTTCACCTTTAATGTCCTCAGAGGAAAACTATACCCCCCAAACAATGTAGTTCTCTATAATAATATATTGCATAAAACATCTCCATCCCTCTCAACATTTTGGAAGTAAAAAGAGGGACAACATTTTTTTTTCCGCATGTAGCGCAGCAATTTTTTGACCACACCCCTTTCTGTGGCCACACCCCCTAATTACCATGTTTATTTTACAAAATTTGGCAGGTTATGAAAGTTTGAAAATATTTCTCCTTATCTAAACTGTGTTTTTGTTTCTCAAAATTGTTACAAAGTATCTTATTTGCACCTGTTAGCTGTTCTGGGCTCTCTGCTAAAAGCCAATTAAGTGAGAAACTTTGTTTCTTTTTCTGGCTGTTCAGTGCAGAGAAAAGAGGGACTTTCCAGTACAAATGAGGGACTGCGGGTTGAGCTGTCAAAAGAGGGACTGTCCCTCTGAAAAAGGGACAGTTGGGAGGTATGCATCTCATATGTAAAACCCTGCTTCATGTAAATAAACCATTTTTTCGTGATAATATACTTTTGTAGTAGAATGTGCCATTGGGTAAAAATAAATAGGACCATCCCCTTGAATCCTATGGTTCACAGTGTACACAAACAAACCAAACATGTTGGGTCACATGGGCCAATTAACTGTCTTTTTAATTAAGCTGTTGCTTAATGTGGACCTGTCACCCGACATAAAAAGCTATATAATAAAAGTACTTTTCAAATCAAACATGAAATCCAAATTCTATTTTTTTATTAAACCCTTGGGCTTCTTCATTGACTGGCAGTGCCGGCAATCCAGCTTCCGCCTAACATAGTCAATAAGAACTCTGGGTACCTCACGAAAGGGGGGCTCCCGAATGGTAAAGGGGTTGCCAGTAAGAACCCCCCTGCTGTCCTTTTTGAGGCGTGTCATGTATCAGCTCACAGTTGACCTTGGTAAATTGGTTAACGAAGACAGGGTTCTGTAGTTTGAAATATAACATTTGAGAAGTCGATTAGCAAAGGCAGATTTTGGTGCTTTACTGAACAGTATTGCTTACTCATTAATGTAGCCCGGAAAAAAAGGCAACTTCTGTAGAGGTTCAAACCCTGGGCCATTTGGAGAAGAAACAAGGCAAATTGCTGAATGCACCACAGAACAGCCATGTGTGAAGGCCAACTCTAAAGTAGCAGTCACTCTTGAATGCAGCCTGAAGGATAACCCTGAAAGGTCCGGAAAAGCATCCACCTGGGATGCCTATAACAACCAAATGTCCTCTTGGGTGTCACGGCCGGCACCCAATACCAGAACAGGTGCCAAGTACCCTGGTCTCGGCTCGGCTTCACCAGTAGTGTGACCACCGTTGGGCTTCGGGAGGAGCCCTCAGCTTACTTGGGTGCCACCTGAACTTAACGAGGGGTACAAGGCGAGATGTTCTGGCTAGCAGAGGGGCACGGCAGGTAGCAGAGTCTTTTGGGCCGAAGGTCACGGTACAAACGGAACAGGCAACAGAATCGTCAGACAGGCTGGGTCGAGGCAGGCAGATAACAAGAATCGTCAAACAGGCAAAAGGGTCAAAACCGGGTGATCAATCAAAGGGTTAAACTGGAGAGTAGTCGTAAGCAGGCAAGGTCAGGATCCAGAATTCAGAATAGTCAAAAAAGCCAGGCAGGGGGTCAAAACAGGAATCAGACAGAATCAGACAATAGCACACAGCTCAGAAGCACCAGGAATACAATCCTATCACGGGCAAATTACAAGCAGCTACCCTGGGCTTTAAATACCATTTGAATTTCGCACCTTTGCGTGCTGACGTATGACGTCAGCGCGCCTGCGCCTTTAAATTTCCAGGAGGCGCACCGCGTGCGCCCTAGAGAGAAGCCGACGCCAGCAAAGACACGCTGGCGCGGCTAGAGAGGAGGACGTGCGGCAGGCGTCCTCGCTGGTGGACGACCCCGCCGCACCCCAGGAACCCCAGGAACCCTGACATTGGGTCTCTTCATTGATTGACAGTGCCGGCAATCCAGCTTCCACCTAACAGAGTCAATTAAAACCCCCGGGTACCTCATGAAAGGGGGCCTCCTGAATGGTCAAGTGGTTAAGGGATTGCCTGCAAGAACCCCAAGCTGCCCTTTTTGGGGCATGTCTTGCATCAGCTCGCAGCTGACCTTGGTAAATTGTTTAACAAAGACAAGGTTCTGTAGATAGATTGATAAAACCATTTGAGAAGCTGATTAGCGTAGGCAACTTTTAGCGCTTTACCGAACCATAATTATCGGTTATTCAGTAATGTAGCCCAAAAAAAAAGTCAACGTCTACAGAGGCTCGAACCCCAAGCCATTTGGTGGAAGAAACAAGGCTACTTTCTGCATGCGCCACAGAACAGTCACGTGAGGAGGCCGGTTTTTGCCGACTCTAAAGTAGCAGTCACTGTTGAATGCAGCCTGAAGAAAAGGACAACCCTGAAAGGTCCAGGAAAACATCCACCCAAGATTTGAACTCGGGACTCCCAGCACTTAAGAGGCCACGCCACAGAGCCTGATCCTGCTGGGAGCGGTTCCAGGTGACTGTAACAACCGAATTTCCTCTTGGGTCTCTTCATTGACTGGCAGTGCCTGCAATCCAGCTTCCACCGAACAGTCCATACGAACCTCGGGTACCTCACGACATGTGGGCTCCTGAATTGTCAAGTGGTTAAGGGGTTGCCGGTAAGAAACCCTCCCACCTCCCTTTTTGGGGCGTGCCTTGCATCAGCTCGCAGCTGACCTTGGTAAATTGTTTAACAAAGACAAGGTTCTGTAGATAGATTGATAAAACCATTTGAGAAGCTGATTAGGGTAGGCAACTTTTAGCGCTTTACCGAACCATAATTATCGGTTATTCAGTAATGTAGCCCGAAAAAAAAGTCAACGTCTACAGAGGCTCGAACCCCGAGCCATTTGGTGGAAAAACAAGGCTACTTTCTGCATGCGCCACAGAACAGTCACGTGAGGAGGCCGGTTTTTGCAGACTCTAAAGTAGCAGTCACTGTTGAATGCAGCCTGAAGAAAAGGACAACCCTGAAAGGTCCAGGAAAACATCCACCCAAGATTTGAACTCGGAACTCCCAGCACTTAAGAGGCCACGCCACAGAGCCTGATCCTGCTGGGAGCGGCTCCAGGTGACTGTAACAACCGAATGTCCTCTTGGGTCTCTTCATTGACTGGCAGTGCCTGCAATCCAGCTTCCACCTAAAAGTCCATATGAACCTCGGGTATATCACGACATGTGGGCTCCTGAATTGTCAAGTGGTTAAGGGGTTGCCGGTAAGAAACCCCCCCACCTCCCTTTTTGGGGCGTGCCTTGCATCAGCTCGCAGTTGACCTTGGTAAATTGGTTAACGAATGTCCTCTTGGGCCGTGCCTTCATCTGAAAGGAACAGGCATATCTCGTTAAAATAGAAGGAAATGGACATTAAATTAATTAAATACTGCAAGAGAATATTTTACTGTCTGCTAATAAGTGGAGTTTGGATGAACATTCATTTTTCAGTAAGGCAATAATCCCAAACATGAGGCCAAAGTAACTTTGTCTTGGCTCAAGAACAAAAAGCCAATGCTCTAAACTCAATCCAGTTGAGAATTTGTGGCACTGTTTGAATAACTGAGCTGCACAATCATCATCTGAATAACCTGGAGCTAAATCTGCATTGAATAATTGGCCAAAATTATTTCTAGTGCACAAATCTGGTACATACTCTCAAAGCAAAGGGTGTCCACAAAATATTAAATCGTGGGGATGAAATATTTTTGGGAACAACATATTTCAGGTTAAATTACAAGGCACAACATTTCAGTGTAGAATTATCTGTTAGCAATTGTTATTTAACAAGACTGAATATTGGTCCGAATAACTTTTTAGGGTGCTGTGTATGAAAACAAATCACTCATTCAGCAATAGTTGTAAGAACATATAGGATACAAAATATGTGCAATATTTCTCTCTCGGTAACTAACCTTCAAGTCAAGTTTCTCCTAACAGTGCTCTGGGTATCCCAAGGTGGACAATCCCATTGTATGGAAAATGCTATTCTATTGGGTGACCACTTACTGTACTTAAAAAAATTCTCTATATATATAATATAGTAGCATTAAAGAAGACCTACTGTGTGAAAAACAAATTGTGCCGGGGCATCACACTCCCAGGTTGTGCAGGGAAGCTGGCGGAACTCAGCACACTGCACTGTGGGGTAGAAATCAATTACAAGCTAGACTGACCTGATAAGGAACTGAAGCCTGTTTTTACTTATGTGACTGCAGGACTGTGATTGGTTATTCCCCGCTAAGTTTGCTTTTGGCAGGCACCATTACCATTAGAACATGCTCACCCCTCTTTTGAAACATGAACAGTGACCATTATTAAAGACATTACTAAATTTGAGTAAAACAGCATAATATTTTATTCATTATTGCCTACAGGATTAAGCTTTTTATTAGTTATGCTTCATGTCTCCTTTAATTCTTTGTTTTTAGTGTTTTTTGAGATATTAAAAGGTTTAGACTGCTCATAGCATGCTTTCTGCTTAACAATGTCACAATGTCAGTGACCTAGTCTGTGCACAGTTCGGTTGGTGTCTCTCAGCTGAGAGGCAAAGGCTTGGTGTTAGCAAATATCTTCAAAACCACTAAAAATAGAAAATTCATGAAAATTGCAAAACGGCTCAGAGAAATAAACCTAGAAACATAACATGACTTTATTGTTGCAGGGCCGGAACGAGGCTGAGTAGGGAAGTGCCTAGAGCGCAAAGCTTGAGGTGTGCCAGGCACTTACCTTTCACTGCTGCCTAGCCCAGTCCGGTC
Organism: Xenopus laevis; assembly: GCF_017654675.1. Lineage (NCBI taxonomy): Eukaryota > Metazoa > Chordata > Amphibia > Anura > Pipidae > Xenopus > Xenopus laevis. The sequence goes on along the minus strand of NC_054376.1, from coordinate 45,895,470 downwards.
TGCAGTCCTGCTCTTCAGGGTTGCCAGATCTTATTTTCAAAACGACCCAAAGTCAGCTACAATACCAGCCCAAAACTAGCCATGCACTTCAAAAGTGGCCCAAAAATCGCACAATATGTGAAGTAAAAAAAATCTAAAAAATAAATAAATATATATGAAAATATGCATTTTGCTATTTTTTCCATGAAGCAAAATGGGACAGATTTGCCTGTCACCAGGGGCGTAAGTACAGAGGGGGCCCTGGAGGTATAGGGGCCCCATAAGGCCCTAATACACATACAATTTCAATAAATATTGGTAAAACAGGTCAACTTCTAGACACTTTGGTGGCCAACAGATTTTTGCCCCAAAATTGAAATTGAGGAATGTCACCGGAGAATGCAAGAATGCTTAAGAGGGACGGAAAACTGGGGTACAGAGTCCAAAATCTGGTAACTCTTAACTACTACACAAATCAGTCCCATTGCATGCTGGGTATTGTAGTATTACATTAAACTTGGGCAGTCAGCGAATTGGTAAAGAAAAACTACATTACCCAACATGCATTGGGAGACGCAGACTTCGCATTTTAGGGCAATAAATAATATAATAAAAAGGCCCAAAAAATAGCCCAAATCTGTACATTGGCTAGTTTGTACTTTAAAAACCCTCCTGGGCTTTAAATTAGTAGACCAATTTGGCTGGAAAACCGGCAACCCTGCTGCTCATTATGCTTTTTTGCACGCTACACACTTATTCGAGGGGGGTGACGCAGTGCGCACGTGCACTAATGTACAAGTACGCGTGGCGGAGGGCGCCATGTGGCTGGTCGAGTTTCCTGGCCCTGTATTGTTGTCCTAGGGATAATACACAAAAGTAGCATTAAGATGAATTTAGAGTTAAATTGGCAACAAACCACAAAATGTCACAATCATCTCTGAATGCAATAGGGTTACTTTCTAGGTGGAGTGGGGGGTTAAGTTATGTAAGAACACCCTAACAGGGCTGGAACTAGGGGTAGGCAGAAGAGGCACGTGGCTAAGGCGCAAAGCTTGGGCAGCGCCAGGCAAGTACCTCACATGCAGCCTACCCCTAGTCCGGCAAGTGTTTCCTCAGTGAAAAGCGGATGCGCTCTGAGCCATACCTCCCAACATTTTGGAAGTAAACAAAAAATCTTTTTTGCACGTAGCACTGCAAAATGTTTCGACCATGCCCCTTTCTGTGGCCACATCCCCTATAATTACCATGTTCATTTTACAAAATTTGGCAGGTTATGAAAGTTTAAAAATATTTCTCCTTATCTAAACTTCTGAAAATTGTTACAAAGTATCTTATTTGCACCTGTTATTTGTTCTGTGCTCTCTGCTAAAAGCCAATTAAGTTAGAAACTTTGTTTCTTTTTCTGGCTGTTCAGTGCAGAGAAAATAGGGACTTTCCACAGTACAAATGAGGGACTGCAGGTTGAGCTGTCAAAAGATGGACTGTCCCTCTGAAAAAGGGACAGTTGGGAGGTAGCCTCTCTGAAGTCAAAGAGCTTTGCGCACAGCCGCACTCGGCTGCGCACATGCGTCTCCTGTTGCGCGTACTCAGTTGCCTACATCACCCGGCTGGCCTGGCCCGGCACCCTAATTTAAAGCCTAATGAAATAAACACTGAAATCAACACATGCCATTTGACTGGAATTGCTAATGTAGGATTACCAGATTAGGGTTTACATTCAGAAAATCTAGAAAAAGTGAACCGTACGGAAGGCATTTTAGGACATGCTGCAGCGAAATACATCTCCTTCCTGCGATGTCCTATGCCTTCTGAATGGCTCATCGGTTGCTTTTACTGTCACTCATCGTCCAAATCTGCAATCACACCTCAGTCCTCTTCCCTCCCTTTTCAGCCGTCAGTCAAACGAACTCCGCCCTCATCCCTCCATCCTCAGTCCTCTTTCTTCCTCTCTCTTTCCCTCCGCCCTCCCCGCTCAGCCCTCCACCCTCTTTCCTCAGCACTCCCCCCTCAGATCTCTCTTTTTAGCCCATAGACGCGACAATTCTTCTTGCCGAACGACCAATTTTAGAGAAGTCCGACCAATCCTTCGAAATTATCGTGCGGTTAGTGGGATTCGAACGATCACACATCTTACGATTTTTCGGCCGACATCTATCAGGAAATTGATCGGCCAGGTTAAAAAATCTTTGTCGGTCCCAGTGCAATCTATCTATGTTTGCAGGGCCAAGCAGGCAGCTCCCCTTTGTTTTCCTGGCAACAGGGGCGTAACTATAGAGGAAGCAGACCCTGCGCCTGCAGGGGGGCCCAGGAGGTATAGGGGCCCCACGAGGCCCTAATTCATAATACAGTTTCAATAAATATTGGTAAAACAAGTCAACTGCTAAAAATTTTGGGGGCCTGAAAAATAATTTGCTGTGGGGCTCAGTAATATCTAGTTACGCCACTGCCTGGCAAATTGGTCTTTTTAGTTGATGGACAATTCGTACGATGTTCCGAGAAAATCGTGGTCTCACAATGACGGATCTTTTAAAAATCTTAACATCTATGGCCAGCTTTATCCATACGTTTCTAAAGTGGTGAGCGAGAGAGGAGGATGGAGAGCTCAGGGCAGAAGGCTGAGTTCGTATGAGTTACGGCTGAGAAGGGAGGGTAGAGGACGGAGATGTGACTGCAGATTTGGACGATGAGTGACAGTAAAAGAAACTAATGCGCCATTCCGAAGGCATAGCACATCGTATGCAGTTCAGGTATTTCGCTGCAGGATGTCCTAAAATGCCTTCCGTAGAACCGAGCTTTTCAGGCAAGAACCTGTGAGGATTTCTGTGCGTACAGTGTAATATTTCTACTTTCAGTCCTTCTATATGTTGTGTGTCTCTATAGCGGAGATCCAGCTGTCAGTACACAAGACGGGCCGCTTGTACAGCGTTTTGCAATCACATCCCCTCACTCACCCAGTCCTCCCTGCACACCGGAAATTCCTACTCCCTTTCCACTGACACACACTGAAGGCGGAAGTCGCGCTGCCTCACAGCTGTACTTTGGCTTCAGGTCGCGGACTGAACGTTATCAGTGTGAGGATGATAAAGGCGATCCTTGTGTTTAATAACCATGGCAAGCCCCGCTTCTTGCGCTTCTACCAGCATTACGTGAGTGACTATTAACTGTAATAACACATGAAACTTATCTGCCGCCCGTTTGGTGTTTCGAGTAGGTGAGAGAAAGCCTTGGCATTCAATTGATCCTGAATGACACATTTAAACACGCTGCTCTCCACTAAACTGTACTGATGCCGCTTAAAGAGGTGGTTTAACTTTGAGTTAACTTTTTTTATGCGATAGAATGGCTAATTCTAAGCAACTTTTAAATTGATCTTCATTGTTTATTTGTTATAGTTTTTTTTTTTAATTATTTGACTTCTTCTTCTGACTCCTTCCAGATTTCACGTGAGGGTCCCTGACCCTCATCTAAACAACCAATGCTCTGTGAGGCTACAAATATATTGTTATTGGGACTTTTTCTCATTTTTCTATCTATTCAGTCCCTCTCCAATTCATATTCCGGTCTCTTAGCGAAATCAGTTTGTGGTTGCTATGGTAATTTGGAACCTAGCAACTATATTGCTGAAACTGCAAACTGTTGCAAATACACTAAAGTGCGGATTTTACTGAACGTTACCTCTTTTACCAGAGTTGACTTCACCACCTCAGACCAGGCGAACTGCTAAAATGAAGATTGATCTTCCTCCATCATATGTCAGTGCCAGTTACCTCTTTTATTAAAGGGATACTGTCATGGGAAAAACATTTATTTTTTTAAATGAATCAGTTAATAGTGCTGCTCCAGCAGAATTCTGTACTGAAATCCATTTCTCAAAAGAGCAAACAGATTTTCTTTATATTCAATTTTGAAATCTGACATGGGGCTAGACATATTCTCAATTTCCCAGCTGCCCCAAGTCATGTGACTTGTGCTCTGATAAACTTAAATCACTCTTTACTGCTGTACTGCAAGTTGGAGTGATATCACCCCCTCCCTTCCCCCCCCAGCAGCCAAACAAAAGAACAATGGGAAGGTAACCAGATAGCAGCTCCCTAACACAAGATAACAGCTGCCTGGTAGATCTAAGAACAAAACTCAATAGTAAAAATCCATGTCCCACTGAGACACATTCAGTTACATTGAGAAGGAAAAACAGCAGCCTGCCAGAAAGCATTAATCTCCTAAAGTGCAGGCACAAGTCACATGACCAGGGGCAGCTGGGAAATTGACAAAATATCTAGCCCCATGTCAGATTTCAAAATTGAATATAAAAAAATCTGTTTGCTCTTTTGAGAAATGGATTTCAGTGCAGAATTCTGCTGGAGTAGCACTACTAACTGATGCGTTTTGAAAAAAACATGTTTTCCGATGACAGAATCCCTTTAAGGTTCCTTGGACATTTGTAATAAAAAGTGGCCACTTCAAGCATTGTCACCAACATCTCTAATAAAGACGTTCATACGACTTTAATGTACCTGCCCTATTCATTGACCTAAGCATAAGATCACTAGCGACTTTTCGCTAGGCATAAACGAACGCTAGTGAATCTTCGCTATGAAATGCTCGCACTGAAGACGTATCGTTAGCAAAAAGTCGCCAGCATTCGGCACCCAGGTCGAAACTTTGCATATTAGTGAATTAGCGTAGTGGTAATGAATTTGCACCTGGCGAAGTGTGCGAAGCATTCACTGGCGACAAATTCGCCCTTTAGTAAATCTAAAGTAAATCTGCCCCTAAAAGTTACTTGAACAGCTCCTTTAATTTTACAGTTCTCTTTTAAATTCTGTTAATTCTGATTATTTAGTGCACAGGGTACATGATATATGGTCAAAGTCATCCATGGTTTTATAAGGAATATTCTTATTTCTCCCCACCCCACAGCCTGAAGATACACAACAGCAAATTGTGCGAGAGACATTTCATTTGGTCTCAAGACGAGACGAAAATGTCTGCAACTTTTTGGAAGGAGGAAGGTAAAGTTTTTTTTTCTTTACCTTTTCTTCTTGTTATTGCACCTGGTCAGTACTGGCCCAGATAAAAAAACAGTGTAAAATATATGAAAGGACTAAAGCTGCATTGTGCACATACCTAATCTATATTGCTTGCAGTGGGACAGTCTAACCCCTTTCCTTTTTTAATATTTTTTTAGCTTAATCGGTGGATCTGACTACAAACTGATTTATCGCCATTATGCCACCCTTTACTTTGTGTTCTGTGTAGATTCTTCTGAAAGTGAGCTTGGCATTCTTGACCTCATACAGGTAAATACTTGAGTTTGAAGTTTTCCCCCTTCACGTCCTCTTCAGCAATCCATTATATTTGCTCATTTCTGTTTGTTCTCTGTGCATTCTGTACTTTGCAGGTTGAAAATTATTTTTATGTTGGGTAACAAAAATATTGTATTCACCATTCATTTAATTAAGGTTACAAAAAAACATTGTTGAAATCCTAATAATTTCAGTCGGAAGCTTAAAGTTCCTAAGTCTTAAAGGAAAACTATACCCCCAGAATGAATACTTAACCAACATATTGTTTATATCATATTAAGTGCCCTATTAAAGAACCTTAGCTCCAATATAGATATTTGTAAATATTGCCCTTTTACATCTTTGAACCACCATTTTTTGATATTCTCTGCTCTGTCAGAGATCACCTGACCAAAAATACAGCTCTAATTGTAACAGGAAGAAACGTCGGAGTAAAAGACAGAACTTTGTCTATTAATTGTGACCTAACATGGGTGTGTGTCCTTAGTTTTTTTTGTGTGAACCGTGATGGTCCCAAGGGACAGCCCTTAGCACGTAAATATAAATTTTCTATTTAGAATTACCCAATGGCACATATTACTCAAAACGTATATTTTATGAAAATGGTTCATATAGATGAAGCAGGGTTTTACTTATGAGCTGTTATATGCAATATCTTTTTATAGAGACTGACATTTGTTTAGGGGTATAGTTTTCATTTTATAGGTGGTAGAGTCCGGCATCGGGTCAGGGACCCCCGCATATACCCGCAAAGTTCTGATTACCTAATGTGTGGGTAGTCCGCGGGTAACCCGTCTGGTCCCTCACTAAGTTGCAGTACTGGTCTCTCCCCTCGAAGTTGTGTTGGAATTTCTCCCCCTTCTTTTTGGAATATTCTCTGGCATGGCATCTCTTCTGGCTCACAGTGATATCACTTCTGGTTTCCCTAGTCCTGGGTCAGGAGGTAAGGGAAATATTTGAGGGCAGGTAGCAGGTCTAGGTAGGAGAGGATACTGGGTGGCGGGTGCAGGATGGGTTGCAGGTGAGTGAGTCCTGGTTGGGCATGGGTCTGCACTACTGGAGGTGGGTTCACGTTTCCTCTCTTTCTCTAAATATTAAATAAAATATGAGTGAAGAATTGGAAAATAGCAGAGCCTTTGACTTGATTTAACAGGCAAACTCCGGGACATGGGAGTAATTTTTTTTTTTTTTTTTAAAGAATAAAGAATCTTTTGATTGTCTGAAAGGTTAAATATCAACTATCATGAAAATAATAAATGTATTTGGCTGTGTGCTCAAAAATGATCTTTGTGCACGCTTTCTAAACCTGTGTGTAGTATTTTAAAAAGGGTGTGCAAAGAAGTAGGTAGATAACATTTGTAGACAATCATGTGTTTTTATTACACACAATTTTTTGTGCACATCAACATTTGATGTGTGCACTGGACTCAAAATACACACAAATGCAGTACCATAACTAAAATAATAAAGTTACTCTTCACTGTCCACAATCTGTCAGTAATCTACATGCAGATATTGTGAAATTACTCTTAAAACCTGCGCTACTGTTAAGCAAAGGATCAATTCAAAAGACAATACTGCATGTAAAAAGTAGGAACCCCTTCTTACACTGAGGTTGGAGTTCGTATGACTGACGGCTGAGAAGGGAGGGTAGAGGACGGAGGTGTGATTGCAGATTTGGACGATGAGTGACGGTAAAAGCAACCGATCCACCCATTCCAAAGGCATAGAACATCGCAGGAAGGAGATGTATTTCGCAGCAGGATGTCCTAAAATGCGTTCCGTACATAACGGCCTAATCCAAAATAGTGGAGTCGGTGCATCCCTAGTAATAATAGAACAGTACCTTATACTTCATCCAAACAAAGATATAATCTATCTTTATTGGAGGCAAAACCATCCTAATGGGTTTATTTATTGTTTACATGATTTTCTAGTGGACTTAAGGTATGAAGATCCAAATTATGGAAATATCCCTTATCCATAAAGTCCCAGGTCCCGAGCATTCTGGATAACAGATCCCATACCTGTACAATTATAAGATTTATTAAATAGTGAATGTCGCTGGAAAAATATGCCTGATGTATTGACACAGCGTACAAATGCCCCCAAGTGTCAGAGTTGATTTTTAAAGACAAGTTAGACTAATTCAGCATTCCGCACAGACCAATGATGCATTAGAGGCAACTGTCCAACAAAAACAACTGCTCATGGAAAAAAAAATATATGTGCAAATAGTCGTATTTAAGCATATGTCAACAGTTTTTTTGTGCGTCCAATCCATGTCCTATTTTACGTAAAGGCAGTTCCGGCTTCTGGGGTTGCTGTGCAAATACACTGTGTTTGAATGCTGGTTTAGGCAACAAAGACAGCACACAATGGGGAAAAATGCCTGGGGCCTTCATTGTTGAGAAAGAATATATATTCTATTTTAGATTTAGAAGTAAAATAATATGTTGATGAATAAATCTCAGTGTCCAGGAAAACCTAGGCCAATGTATTTTACTGACCTTTTATTGGGAACAAAGTTATTTTACACCCAACTTTCTTTTTTCTCCATTTTTGGGTTAAACGAAACTAAAATACTCTAGCAAGCTGTAATAAAAGGTGGTGTTCACCTTCCAAACACTTTTTTTCAGTTAAATTGTTTTCAGCTTGTTCATAAGAAATAAAGACTTTTTTTCAATTACTTTCCATATTTAAATTTTTACTGTTTTTCCAAAATTGATTCTGAACTTTTACAATTAATTGAAGCAATTGTTACAATTTGCTACATTTATTGATTCTCAGGTGCCTCTGTAGAATTGTAGCAACTATTGTATCAATTCTAAATAGAATGGAATTGGAAAATTTGTAATTGGTTTTAATTTTTTTTATCATTTGTGGTTTTCGAGTTATTTAGCTTTTTATTCAGCAGCTCTCCAGTTTGTAATCTATATAATCTTATTGCCAGGGTGTAAATTACCCTAGCAACCATGTATTGTTTTGAATAAGAGACTGGAAGAGACCTGACTAGAAATATGAGTAATAAAAAGTAGTTAACAATAACATGTGTAGCCTCTTAGAGCATTTGTGTTTTAGATGGGGTCAGTGACCCCCATTTGAAAGCTGAAAAGAGTCAGAAGAAGACAACTAATAAAAAACTATTAAAAAAAAAAAGAAGAAAATATGAATACCAATTGAAAAGTTGCTTAGAATGAGCCAGTCTACAACATATTAAAATTTTACTTAAAGGTGAACCACCCCTCTTTTTGTAGTTTTTTTTACTCTTTTTATTTACCTCTGACTAGTGCTTGGCAGATTTCTGCTAATTAATATTATCAGGTTTAAATAAAAGTAATAACAATTTTTTTATTGGTGCCTTAGCATGCATTTTTACCTACTTTATTTCACACTGTGCATTTCGGGCACTTAATATGCAATGGTCATTGCCCTTTAGGGATCATAAATAATATAACCCATTGTAAATAATAGGTTATAATGGATTGTAAATGTGGTTATAAGTGATAGGTTGAAATATATAGCAGGAGATAAAACACGGAGGCTTAAAAGAGAAGGAAAGTCTTCTTCCACTTGGGAGTTCCAAATGTTAGGCACTCCCAAGTGAATGTATTTACTTACCTGAAACCCCGGTCGGTTCTCCTATCAGCAGAAAACTATACCGGCCCGGGGTTATTCCAGCGAGCACCACTAAACGATCCTCTTCTGGGTTTTTCTGTCTTCAAATTTCCCAGGGCAGACACATGCGCAGTAGAATTAAAAATCTGATTTTTAGTTAACGTTTGGCTTTTCACTCTAATGCTCATGTGCAGTCGTGAGAAGACGGAAGAGAAGCGATCCGTGGTGCTCGGATCCGGACCATGCAGTTTTTTGCTGCACCGGCCCGGGATTTCAGGTAAGTAAAAAAGTATTTAACGACTTTTCTTCTCGTTTAAAGGGGTTATTCACCTTCCCTGCACTTTTTTTTTAGTTCAATTGTTTTTAGATTGTTAACCTAAGCAAAGACTTGCTTGTAAAATTTAAAGGAGTGGTTTACCTTTAAGTGAACTTTTAGTATGCTCTACAATGCCTAATTCTAAGTAAGTTTTCAACTGGCCTTCATTTTTTCTTTTTTATAGTTTTTGAATTATTTGCCTTCCTTTTCTGAATCTTTCCAGCTCGTAAATGGGGTCATAGACCCCATCTAAAAAAAAAAAATGCTCTGTAAGGCTACACATTTACTGTAGGTGCAGATTTACTAAGGTTCTAATGGTAAATTCAAATTTGAATTTTGACTTTTTTTTTTTAATTTAAAACCACCAACTTGAATTTGAATGTGATTTTTATCACACTTTGACTCTGGAAACCGTTATAATTCGGCTATTCGCCACCTAAATCCTGCCGTGTTCACATAGAAATCAATGGCAGAGGTCCATTGAACCATTTGAAGATGTTAATTGCCTTCCTGACGTTCGAGTTTCTTTTCAGAGGAAAATTCGATTTGAAGTTGATTCAAATTTTTGTGTCAATCCCATTCGATCAAATATTAGATGTTCTCAAGTTAATAAATAACCTCCCATTCAAGTTGTGAGTACATTCAAATTTATTAGAGTTAAAAAAAAATCCGAAATGCGACTTTTGATAAATAACCTCTTAATTATTATTTCTTTTTTTATTGCTTGTTTTTCAAGTCAGATGTCTCCTATTCATATTCCAGTCTTTTATTCACATTAGTGCATGGTTACTAGGGTAATTTGGACCCTAGCAACCAGATCGGTGAAATTGCAAACTGAAGAAACGCTAATGAAAAAGCTGAATAACTAACAACCACAAATAATAAAAAATGAAAACCAATTGCAAATCGTCTCAGAATATGACTAAAAGTTAACTCAAAAACCACAAATAAAGAATTAAAACCAGTTGAAAATTGTCTCAGAATATCACTCTCTACATCATTAATGTTAATTTTAACAACCTCTTCCTGTATCTAATGTTTCAGTCTGGCAGCTCAATTTGCTACATTTAGTCAATACAATTAGTTGAGACATTCCTCATCAGTATATGTGGGATATAAGCAACTAATTTATCAATTCTAACAGCAGCCTTTGATGAAACCCAGGGATTCTACCAGCCTGAACCTGCCCAAACTGTGGCTTGGTTTTATTATTATATATTTAGTATTATATGTTTTTTTATTATTAGCATTCTTTATTCCTTCTGTCTTTGTTCAGCAGAAAATCATTTCTGTTATTGTAGTCTTTTACATTGTCATCTTCCATTCTGAATGCCAGACCTAGGGATGCACCGAATCCACTATTTTGGATTCGGCCAAACCCCCGAATCCTTTGCGAGAGATTCGGCCGAATACCGCACCGCATCCAAATCCCATATGCAAATTAGGGGTGGGAAGGGAAAACATTTTTTTACTTTCTTGTTTTGTGTCAAAAAGTCACGCAATTTCCCTCCCCACCCCTAATTTGCATGTGCAAATTAGGATTTCGGATTCGGTTTGGCCTGTCAGAACGATTTAAATAAACCTAGTAGGATTGTTTTACCCTCAATATGGATTTGTTCAGCTTAGTTACCATCAAGTACAAGGTTAAGTTTTATTATTACAAAGAAAACGAAAATTAGAATTCTTCACTTAAAATGACTTTACAGAAATTCAGGACTTTCTGTATAACCGGTTTGTGGATAAGAGAGCCCTTAAGTTGAACAACCCCCAAACATGTCCATATTTGCTTGTGGCCATCGTTGCTTTACAAAACAATGTGATTCAACATATCAAGTTAGGACTAAGCTGGAAGCTTCTGTTGCCTGATATCTCTATTCTGTGCTAGCTAAACTACTGTTTAGCTGGACCATGTGGTGCTGCATCAATTATATCTGTCAAATAACAAGAGGAGGCCAGGGTGTAGCCTCATTACTTGGGTTCTGCACCCCCAAAACAAGGCCACTACAGTGTATTAAGATTTGTATATGCTTTCATTAATTTAATCTGCTTGTTATAGTTTACAGTGGATAGACTGAGACAATACAAATTGGATGACAAGACAGTGTTTGTGTTGCTTTAAATTGGATTTGGCACGTAGAACATACTGTTGGAATCCGTTGTTCAGTACCCTATGTGAAATTTTAACGTATTTGTTTGTATTCAATTGTTGTGAGCTTCAAAGCTCATGTGAATCTCTGCCATGAAACTCAGGCCCTCAGACAATCATCTGGAAGAGGTTCATTTGGAGCATAAGAGACGTCTGTTGGCCAGTAGTCTTGTTTGTATTACCTCCAGGTTTTAACCCATTTTTACAATGGATTAAGCCAAGCACACAGTTTACTGTTAGTAATAAAACTTTATTCTAACATAAAGATTATTTACATCCATTTTACATCATGGAATTATTTGAGTACAATATTTATAGCAATTTTATATGATCTCACACTTTGTGTGTGTGTATATATATATATACTGTATATATATATATATATATATATATTATGTCTCAAAAAGATATTTGTTTTCCACTGCTTGCTAAATCCTGCTTACAGTGATTTGTACAAATGATACTACTTTTGAATAAATGAGGTCCCTCTTATTCTTTTGCTACAAAACACTAGGGGTCTGATTTATCAAGGGTCGAATTGAAAATTAGACTAGGGAGTAATTCAAATTTGTTTCAAGATCTTTTTTAAAAAATTGTTCTTGTGTCAAGGGTGTAATATACATTAGCTTAATTGCACATCTATCATAATAAATGCTTACAATCAGAAATACCACTTTAAAGGGGACCCGTCACCCAAAAAAATTATTCATGATCTTATTTTATCACATCAGTCAAGCAAAATTAACTTTAATTACACTATATACATTATTTGAATCTTGTTTCCTTTAGTCTGGGAATTCATAATTATAGCAAGCAGGCAGGAGCCATTTTGTGGACACTGTTATTAAGACAACATCAGCTCAGAATCTTATTTGTGCACCAGAATGGGGGACCTGATGTCCATTTCCATGCCCTGGCTACACAATTAAATGGTGAACAGAATAAGGGAATGTGGGGAGAGCATCGATTTCTAGAAAGTTCTGAATGGAAAGTGAAAGTAATTGTCTGCCCCGCCTCTATGCCCAGGCCATAGAGGAGGGGCAGACAATATTTGATTGACAGCTGAGATGTTTAAATGAGCTTACAAAAGGTATGAATGCTTTAAAGGAAAACTATACCCCCAAAATGAATACTTAAGCAACAGATAGTTTATATCAAATTGAATGACATATTAAAGAATCTTACCAAACTGGAATATATATTTACATAAATATTGCCCTTTTACATCTCTTGCCTTGAACCACCATTTCGTGACTCTATCTGTGCTGCCTCAGAGATCACCTGACCAGAAATACTACAACACTAACTGTAACAGGAAGAAGTGAGGAAGCAAAAGACAGAACTCTGTCTGTTAATTGGCTCATGTGACCTTACATGTGGTTTGTATGTGTGCACAGTGAATCTTACGATCTCAGGGGACGGCCCTTATTTTTTAAAATGGCAATTTTCTATTTATGATTACCCAATGGCACATACTACTAAAAAAGTATATTATTATGATAATGGTTAATTTACATGAAGCAGGGTTTTACACATGAGCTGTTTTAGAAATAGAAATTGGATTTCATGTTTAATTTGAAAAAGACTTTAATTATACAGCTTTTTGTGTCTTGGTGACAGGTCCACTTTAACCTTTTGTTGTCATTAACAATTAATTAATTAATTGTCATTGTGTTAACATTTTTAAGGCTGTCTTGTTAAGACATTTGCCTGGACGATCATAGGGCCTATGTAATCATAACCTGGACATGCATAGGGGCATAGGTTAAAGGAACTGCCTGTTGTTTAGCATTAGCAAAAGGTGGAAATACTAGAATAAGCTATGGTCTTTTAGCTTTATGCTTGAAATTTATTGCTGGCATATTTATAAAGCCATAGAAAAAGCAGCACAGAAATAGTTTCCTGTTCCCCTTTTTACATAACTTAAGTATATAAAAAGCTGTACATGTATAAATCTGAGAGTGTTTTTGAATCAGCTTGTAAACATTTATGTGTGGAAGCTTAGAAGCTGGCCTAGTTAATAACATTTCATAAGTTATGATACTAGGCTTTCTATTTCTATTTGTCACTTATGCAGCATTGTTCTCATCTACTTCTGAGTATCTGAGTCAAGTCATTAATATGCATCTAAAATGCCAGTGAGATTGATAGCTTGAACATTTGTGAATACATTAAATATCACAGCAGAAAATCAAATACACTGCAACACTGCAAGAATGAATTGTTGTTAAATGTACTGTAATAAGGGGTGTGATTAAACGAATCATTCTTTTTTTTTTTCAATTAATTTACCAATATAAGATGATGTGTGAGGTTTCCAACCAATAATTACAATTATGTTTGTCCAAAATAAAAGGATATGCCCCTGAATATTAATATGCAGTAGTTCTGTTCAGTTGTTCTGCCTTTAGCTACATTATATAGCAGTATTGCACAAAATCTCCCTTTGCAGACCTGCTTGAGTCAATGTAAATAACATTTTGTAGCCACAAATTGCACTGTATCTAAACACAAATATGAATTCAGAGATTTATTTCTGTCTGTCTGCAGGTTTTTGTGGAGACGCTTGACAAATGCTTTGAAAATGTATGTGAATTGGACCTGATCTTCAATGTGGATAAGGTAAGTCAAACCTCGCAGAACAGCTGGGAAAAAAAAGGCACCACCAAGATTTTGGGTAGTGTTCCAGTAAAACAATAAGGGATGTTTTACAAAGTGCAGGGCAGTGTGCAAAAAATGGGCATAAGCCGCGAAGTTTGTTGCTCTTTTGCACCCTGGGTGCAAGTATTCACCCTCCAGAATAGAGGAGCAAAGACCAATGCTTCCCCATACATACAGTGCTGCCTGCATTCAGACACACATTAGGGAGTGCAGATATATGCCAAGTGCAGACAATTCCTATAAGGGCACATAGCACAGCAGTGACCTGGCTCAAGTGATGTTGAACTTGATGTTGAGCTGGTTCATTTGCCTCCCTTAGTGCATTTGCATTGTGTATGGGGCATAAGTAAATGAGCCCTATATCATAGCTTGTTGTTTCTGTTTGCAGCCTGTGCCTCATTGTATCACTGTGTCATTTAAAGGAGAATGGGTTAAAGCTTAGCTAAAGAAGTAGGCTAGAAATGTTGTACATTATGTTTTGAACTTCTGTACCAGCCCAAGGCAACCACAGCCCTTTAGCAGTAAAGATCTGTATCAACAAAGATGCCCCATTAGCTCCCCATCTTCTTTTCTGCTGATTCACTGCACAAGCTCTTTGCTGCTGTCACTTACTGGGCTTAGGGACTCACAATATACAGTACACATAGAATATAAATGTCACAATAAAAGGCTGATTAGTAATTAATACAGATAAGTACTACATGGCAGCACAGAAACCAGTGCAATTAGCATCTAAATATAATAATCAGCTTTGTAGCTTCATCTTATATTACAGGCCAAGCTCATTTGCTGCTTGATAATTTGCAACAACCCCTAAGCTTAGCTTCTCAACAGCTGCTCAGAGCCCACTGAGCATGTGAGTGTCACAGACACTTTCCAAGATAGTGACCCCCTGTGACAAGTTTGAAGTCCTGGATCATTGCTGCTATTGAGATGCCGAAACTTTAGGCTGGTGCAATAAGTTCAGTATATAAAATATGGCATTTTTAGCCATATCCATTTTAGGGTTTAGTTCTCCTTTAATGAAGCTACAGAAAGGAGCAAATGAATGCAGATTCACATTCCCGCTTGCATTTTTATCCACTTTGTTAGTCCCTAAGCTCAGCATTTTGTTAACACATTGTCAAAAATGTCAATACAAAGAACACTCAAGATATAGGAATCTTTCCCCTGCCAGGACAGTATCACATGACCTTCCCTTCTTCCACCTTGTGGGACATTTCTCAGTCAGCCCATATCACTTATGTTTCATGTAGGTGACCAGTGGATTATAGTGACTATAGCTAGTAGCTGCTGGTTGCAAAGTATTACAGGTAGCTATGATCAAAACACCCTGTGTCTTATTGCCCTAGTCTAAATAAAAGACTTTAATTTCCTTGTCCAGAAAATAATGATGATATGTTTACAATGGCTTAAGCAAATATTTAATAAGATTTGATAACTGACTGTACTGTGCACTGCTGTTCTTTTTATGTACCCAGTTCTAACAATTATTGCAGGCAATTACACAGGTCAGCAAAAACATTAGTTTGGTAATGCTGTGCTTGTTCATTTAAGGATATATTTTACTGCACAAGAAGTCAGAAGATGGAACCTTTACAGATTTAATATAGTTGTAAAATGAACAGTAACAAAGGGGATTTGTCCCACTATCTTTTTATTTGGTTAATATTTAGCTCACCTGAATTAACTCACATAAATCGTTATTATTTTTGGCATCTGACCCTGCAATGAAGACATCTGTGGCTCTGCAAAATCCTTCATACTGGGTATTAGTCATGTGGTATTATTGCATACACAGAAAAGAAAAATTAAACAAAAGCTGTTTTTTTACAGAAAAGAACATTTTGAAACATTAAGATATATACACAGCATCCATCAGGCATTAAATGAACCTACACAGAATAAAGCTGTATAAATTCTAACTGCTTCCTTTTTCGCCGTCCCTGTGCATGAATTGACGATGGGGGGGGGGGGAAGCACGCACTAGAGAGTGCCGGTGGGGGGACAAGGGTCCGTCCAGGGGTTGGTGAAAGAAGAGCTTTGCAACCAATCAGCATTTAGATTTCAACAGTCACTTCCAAGTTAAAAAAATAAAAGCAAATATCTGATTGGTTGCTATGGGCAACATCACCCATCACCGTCAATTTATTTACACAGCATGATTAATAAGGCCCCAAAATGTTTCTTGCTTCAAGTAAGCTCCTGGTTGGCAATGGTCACAGAGAGTAGAATAGAATACCAAATGTCAAGAGACTGACAACCTCATTGTAGGGGGCCACTAGTTCAATTTTAAGTTTACTTCTCCTTTACTCATACTAAAGCAAAATCCTGTTCAAGATTCTTGGTTGATCAATTTCCATTGCTTTTGTGGGAAATTATGGTGTCTCTTTTGTGCAATAAACTTGAATGCACTTTTATTTTGAAATGCAGCAGGGCCCTATGGAGCAATTTGTATAAAGTTAATTGTCTGATAATCTTGTTTGCTCTGTTTGACCATGCAGATTTTTATTTTGCAATTGCCCAAGACCAACAAATGATAGTTTGTGTTACATAAAGAGGTTGGTGCTGCTTGGTAGGTATTCGAGCATGAAGAACCTCAGGTACTTGCATAGGTTTTATTAACCTTTTTCTGGTGAAGTAAATATATTCTTTATTCTTACATTATTTCTTATGTGATATTTGCCTATTTTGAAATTTTGAGACATTTGACTTTATCAGCTGACCCAACCAATAGGATATCTGCTCACCGTAGCAACCAATAGGATATATGCTTAATATACTGATGACCAGTAAATGCTACCTGTTGATAATGGTGATTACACCTACAAACGTTGTACCTTTTATTACATAATTCCTCTTTACTCTTGTCTCTCTAGGTGCATTATATCTTGCATGAGGTGGTAATGGGTGGGATGGTGCTGGAGACAAACATGAGTGAAGTTATCACCCAGTTTGAAGCTCAGAGCAAATTAGAAAAATCTGAGGTAAGAATTTTGAACCTTTCTATACAAAGATGAGGGTGCACAAGTTGCAGCATACAGATTACTATATTATATTTATTCCATACTAAAAGCCAGCTAGCTACAACATCCTCTCTCAAGGGACATCAAAGAGAAAGCATTTAGGGAGATGACCCACAGGGCAAATTGTTGCTTGCAGGAAATCTGTGCTACCTGCTGGTGACAAATCCCCTGAAATACCTTTGCACCTTAAAGGGATACTGTCATGGGAAAACATTTTTTTTTCAAAATGAATCAGTTAATAGTGCTGCTCCAGCAGAATTCTGCACTGAAATAAATCCATTTCTCAAAAGAGCAAACAGATTTTTTTATATTCAATTTTGAAATCTGACATGGGGCTAGACATATTGTCAATTTCCCAGCTGCCCCAAGTCCCCATTTTGAGAAATGTATTTCAGTGCAGACTTCTGCTGGAGTAGCACTATTAACTGATGCGTTTTGAAAAAAACATGTTTTCCGATGACAGGATCCCTTTAAACAATGAAGGTCATGGCCAGTACAACAGTACTTAATCTTTGTTCAGCTCACTATTTTTATGGGACCTGTTAACCAGAATGTTTGGGACCTGGGGTTTTCTGGATAAAGGATTTTTGCGTAATTTGGATCTTCATATGTTAAGTCTACTAGAAAATCATGCAAAAATGAAATAAACCCAATGGCTTGTTTTGCTTCCAATAAGTATTAATTATATGTTAGTTTGGATCAAGTACAAGGTACTGTTTTATTATTACACTCTTTAAGGTGGCCATAGACTCCAAGATCTGCTCGTTTGGCGACATCGCCAAACGAGCGGATCTTTCCCCAATATGCCACTAAACTGCATGGCTATATCGGGGTTAATTCGAACATTCGCCCGTATGGCCGAACGATCGAATTACGATGCGCCAAGCGGCTCCGACGGGTCGGTCGGGTAAAAATCCAACCTTCCCGATCGATATCGTGGCCAGATATCGATCGGGAAGACCCGTCGGAAGCCCCCATACACAGGCAGATAAGCTGTCAAATCGGTCCAAACGACCATTATCGGCAGCTTTTTCTGCCCGTGTATGGCCACCTTTAGACATTCATGGACTAGACAATGACAGAATCAACAGTAACAGTATTTACCCTTCCTTAGGTAGAGATATACAAATATATCAGACTAACACATTAGATATTAAACTTATGTTTAAGAAATAATTTTGGATATAGTTTGAATCTCGGTTTAAATGAACTGTTTAAGAATAAAACTGGGGGCACTGGGCAGTGCGAAATAAAAGTATTTTCAGTATAGTTAGCCAAAAATGTAAATCTATAAAGGCTTGAGTGATTGGATGTCTAATATAAAACAGCATCCTTCTTTGCAGCTCTCTAACTCGCTGCTAACTCATTGTCAGTAACCAATGTGCTGTACGGGACATAACTGTTGTGGGGGCCGTATGGGACATAACTGTTCAGTTATTTGGTTTTGTTCCTTAGCACACAGATCAGAAGCAAACTAACTGAACAGTTATGTCCCATGTTGCCCCCTTCAAGTTGGTGACTAAGAGGTTAGAGAGCTGCAAAGGAGTAAGCTGTATTATTTAGCCTTTATAGATTACATTTTTGGCTAACTTTTTAGCCCCATCTATTTACCCAGTTTTATTTTTACACTGAAATGTGATTTTAAGTTACTTTTTTTGGTATCTATGATGTGCTCATTCAGTTGGGCTTATGCAAAAAGGTGCATCATTTATTTTATCTAGAAATAAAACTGTCTTTTATTATACAGACATACCAGATTTAAAAGAAACCATGATAGTCCCCATACCCCACTGTGAAGTGATAGATTCTGGGATTCTCTGCTTTCCATAGTGGGTGGTGCATAGATTCTTTGGAAAGTAGAGGGCAGGTGCTGCATCACACTGTGAGCCTAAGTGGTTGGGAAAATAGTCCCTCCAATCATCATGGTTTCCTTTCAGTCTGTGGACTCAGTAATGTCTATGTACAATTTTAAATATATTTATTTAGGAAGTTCTGATGCTGCAGCGCTTTCCATAAGGCTAACTGAATTAGCTTGTGTCGTGTGGTGTAAATAGGTATATTTTACCTTTTATTTATTATTAATGCTTTGTGATTTTACAGCACTGGTTGATTAGGTAGGGGCAAATTGGTGGAGAGCTTATAGTCTATGGGTTGAAAGCCACATTAAACTGATACACTTGATATGGAAATGGCAGAAAAAAAGTTTCTGTAACCTAGCGACATGAGTAAGTGCTTCTACTAGTTATTTTTTGGTGCCTTTGCCTAGAGAGGAAATTAAGGATGAATCACTGTGAGGACAACATGTGTGTGCAGCTGTAGCGAGTATTGACATATATATATATATATATATATATATTGCTTGTAGTTGTCCTCTTGCCTTTGAGGACTATAAATAATTGGGTACATAAGAACCATCCTTCATTGCATATTTTCTTCTTTACATACTAATGGTATAATTGTGTAATGAAGACGTATCTGAAATAAGGCACACAATACAACTACTACTTTTTTCTTAATTGCTAATTAGCCATAATATTTCTTTGATTATTTGCATTAAGACACATACTGCAAAGCTGTACAAAAACCAGGCGAGTCTGCAACATGCATCTTAATTAAATGCAGATTATGTTGAACGTAGATTTAATTGACCGCTTTTAAAGACGGAGGAAGGTAGGAGCTCACTTTTAACACTTTAGTCAGATCATTTTAATGTTTGAGTGCCAAGGCACTCCTCTTGAAAGCTGCATTGGTTTTAATCCATCTTCCACAGTGACAGATTTTTTAATTAAAGATACTATTACAGGAACAAATTGTTATAGATTTCTTGGTGTAAGAACATCCAGATGTGTAAAAAACATAAGCCAAGAGACTTCCACCTCCAAGGAAAGATTGAGTTTAGTTTCCCAAGCCTTCACAGGAACTCCAGGCTTTGGATTAAAATTACATGTCACTGTAACTGAACTTTAGAAATTTAAGGGTGAAATAAATCATATGGTCAGTACTTAGCCAATGCTTCTTTGGCAGAAGATACAGCACCCTTTTGCATATTGTAGTTTTTTACCTATTTTAGTTTGCCAACTCTTTCAGACTGTATAATATTGCCTGGGACCTGTTGATGGACAGCAATGTCCTAGTCTTGCTACAGATCTTAAGATACAAGACTTGTGGGCTCATTAAATATGGCAATATGATCAGGATGTAGGTATTTTTTGGAAATACCCACCCCCCCCACCTTGCACATCAGTCAAGGTTTACATAGGAGTACAAGGGTCAGTAGATGCAACAAACCTGAGCCCTGCTTGAATTGAGAGTAAGCTGGAGTGCAAGTGGGAAGTGCATGGTCAGTAAGGGGTATATCATAAATAATCCCTTTGGACTTCACCTATCAATGGCACTACTGACTGAATAGTGCTGCCTGCAAAGTACTAAATAGTGGTGAAAAACTAAATTTTATTTTACCTGCAATGCAGCATTTTTACCCAGCATTCCTTCATAATTTCAGTTGGGAAAGAATATGTATGCAGCGGACCTTGCACACAATTTTGGCATAATTGTGGTACGTTTTTGGTAAATCTGCAGCTGGTTGTCAAGGCATCACTGAGGGTGTGGTCTGCTAATGAAACACTGGAGTTACCCCTAATTAAAGGAAGTGGGTGTATCCTTGTACCCTATTCCACAATGGATATGTATGCTGCCAGTATAGCCCTGTGCAAGTTTGCTGTGCTGCTGTTTTGATTGGGACAACTTTGTTTTTGATGGGGCAATATTTGGATAATATAGTAAAATCAGGTTGAAAAAGACCAAAGTCAACTCCTCAAAATGAAACCAAGTGTCCATACACACACACTGGTCCATCCATATGCTTTCATAAATTATATATACCAATATCTATACTAATTGTAAATGGTTGTAAAGGAGTGCCTTTTTCTGGGATTCAATTGAATATCACCATTACATACTGTTAATACTGTTACTTTTTTATGTTCCAGAAAGTGTTTTATTCTCTGGAACATTATACATAGAGATGTCATATATTTATATAGCTAAAAGGTCACTGTATCATTTTACTCTGCCTTAGCTGAACTGTATTTGGTAAATTAGCAAAAGGTATCTCCAAGCAGCAGTGTAATAAATGTTATTGAGCCTTTCAGATAAAGGATAGTTGATCTGTTGTCTTATTGAACACCAGAACTGATACTGAGATTATATCTGCCATAAAGCAAGATAGGGCTTCTGTTGTGCTTTTGTTGAACCAGGAAACAGCATATAAAGTTTCACTTAATTCAGGGGTGAGCATAGATTTCAAAGTTAAATGAGGAGTTCATCCTATAAAAGGCATGTAAAAGAGCTAATGCACTATAAAGGAATAGAGGAGTCACCCAATTATTACTTCCATCCCAGTCATGACAATGCAAGTCTCATGAACTGTCCAAAGCATTTTGAACAGGTTTTAATATCTTGCTACCCAAGCTGACCAGATTTTCTCACTAAAAGCTAATGGCAGGGGGGATCAAGCCTGTGAATAAGACCAATGCCCAGGTCAGGAGACCAGCGAAGGAGACAGGTCTATGAAAAATATGAATATGGTAAATAGTTGGAATATATGAAATTTACCTTGACACAGTATGGTGGTTTGACAATTTTATGTTCATAACTTTGTAACTAAATATTTAATATATGTACTTGCACAGAAATGAAAGAGAGGACTGGTGCATTGATCAGTCCCCTCTCTTTCAAATCCTTGTAGCTAGTTTGGCCAGAGCAGTTGAACTTTTTACTTGTTGTGCTCCAATAAACCCCTTTTTGTGTATTTCTAAAAAAACAAACAATTCTTATTAATTTAATGATTTCTTTTTAATCTGTAATAATAAAAATGTACTTTGTGCTTGATGTTTGTAAAGTTGCATACCTTTGCCTTTCCCTTTCCATTTGCTCTTCTGTAATCTTTAGGTTTACAAAGTGCAAGCTTCCCATTTCCATTAGCAAGTGTGTGGGTGACCCCTCTAGCTTTGTCATTGGACCCTACCATGCATGGCACTACTGCATGTGCCCCTTCCTTACCAGGCATGTTTGCATATTATTGATCAAATTGATGCAATGCAGCAAATCAATGCATTGCCCGTTCATCACAGAGATGTAGGCAGTGTGTGCTGATGCAGCTAGTGGGGTGGGCTTTGTCTGGCTGAGTGGGAGCTATTATGGTATATCTGGCATACGTACATTGATAGCTCATATATTTATATAGTTAAAAGGTCAGTGTATCTGTTTGCTCTGCCTCAGCTAAACTGTATCTTAACCACACTGATTAGCAAAAGGTATCTCCAAGCAACAGTGAACACAGGCACTCATACTGAGAATAAATCTAGACTATCTGCCATAAAGCAAGATCGTGTTTTTGCTGTGCCAGAAAGACAGACAAAATTCATATGGGGAATTATAATGTACATTAGGAAATTAATTCCTCTATGTGATCATATAATATCACAATGCACTAAAGGCATTGATTTGAACAGCAAACCTTAAAGGAGAAGGAAACCCTGTAGAAAAAACCCAGAGGACTTCACGGCATCCATCTTCCGGGTCCTCTGTAAGCAGACTGGGAGAACGGAATGTTGGCGCATGCGCAGCTGAAGCAATTTGCCGGTATTTAACAACTGCACGTGTGCCGAAATTGACAGAGATCTCCCAGTCAGCTTACCGAGGACCCGAAAGATGGATGCCGTGAATTCCACTGCCAGAATCTGCGACGAGGGGTAAGTATAAAGTATGGGGCATTTCTCCGGTGAGGGGTAGTAAGCCTGGGGGAAAGAGGGAGGGGGTCTATGTGGGGTGGGGGATACGGGTTTTTTTTTTCTACAGAGTTTCCTTCTCCTTTAAGATGACAAGCACAGTTTGATAGTTGAAAAAATCTTGTCTGAAGTTGAGTATTCCCTTTAAATTTATTTGTAAATGTAATTGCTTTTGAAACAACTTTCTCTCTATTCTTCTGGCCTTCTTAAGCTCCTCTTGCTACACCCCACCTTTCTGTTTTACCTTGTTTACCCAAGCATTTTATTAAGTCTCTGGGAGCATTTTGGGCTTAAAATAAGTAGGTTGTAGTTGATCAAGCTCATATTGTCCCATGTATAGACAGGTAGATGCCTTGCCTTCAACATTATTGTTTTAGCTCTGAAGATCATTGTGGTCCACGTCTGGGCTGGGATTCAAAATAAGCTTTGGTGTTTTAAAGGAATTGTTCAGTGTAAAAATAAAAACTGGGTAAATAGATAGGCTGTGCAAAATAAAAAATGTTTCTAATATAGTTAGTTAGCCAAAAATGTAATGTGTAAAGGCTGGAGTGAATGAATGTCTAACATAACAAAACACTACTTCCTGCTTTTCAGGTCTCTTCAGGTACCCTAGCAAGCATGCATTGATTTGAATAAGAGATTGGAATATGAATAGGAATGGGCCTGAATAGAAAGATGAGTAATAAAAAGTAGCAGTAACAATACATCTGTAGCCTTACAGAGCATTTGTTTTTTAGATGGGGTCAGTGACGCCCCATTTGAAAGCTGGAAAGAGTCTTAGGAAGAAGGCAAATAATTAAAAAAACGATAGAAAATGAAAAATAGAGACCAATTAAAATATTGCTTAGAACTTGCCATTCTATAGCATACTAAAAGTTAACTTAAAGGTGAACCACCACAAATGCATACATGACAAGGGCCTGTACTTTCTACTGGTCAAGTAAGGAGTGTACAGATTATGATTTCCTTCAGCCACCTTAGTAGATTTAAAAGGGATACTGTCATGGGAAAACGTTTTTCAGCTATCTGGCTGTTAGGGTCCAAATTACCCTAGCAACTATGCATTGATTTGAATAAGAAACTGGAATATGAATAGGAGTGGGCCTGAATAGAAAGATGAGTAATAAAACGTAGCAGTAACAATACACCTGTAGCCTCCATTTGAAAGCTGGAAAGAGTCTGAAGAAGAAGGCAAATAATTGAAAAAAAACTATAGAAAATAAATGGATTTCAGTGCAGAATTCTGCTGGAGCAGCACTACTATCTGATGTGTTTTGACAGTATCCCTTTAACTTGAAGTGATTTCCCAGTAGTATTAAAGGAAAACTATACCCCAAAAGGAATACTTGAGCAACAGATAGTTTATATCAAATGAAGTGGCATACTAAAGAATCTTATCAAACTGGAATATATATTTAAGTAAATATTGCTTTTTTACGTCTCTTGCCTTGAACCACCATTTTGTGATGGTCTCTGTGCTGCCTCAGAGATCACCTGACCAGAAATACTACAACTCTAACTGTTGTAGAAGAAGTGTGGAAGCAAAAGACAGAACTCTGTCTGATAATTGGCTCATGTGACCTAACAAGTATAGGTTGTTAGTTATGTTTCTGTGCACAGTGAATCGTACAATCCCAGGGGGCGGCCGTTATTTTTTAAAATGGCAATTTTCTATTTATGATTACTCAATGTCACATACTACTAAAAAAGTATATTATTATGAAAATGGTTTATTTACAAGAAGCAGGGTTTTACATTTGAGCTGTTTTATGCAATATCTTTTTATAGAGACCTACACTGTTTGAGGGGTGTAGTTTTCCTTTAATGTATAGCAGTGATTCTATCATTGCCCTCCTGTACGTCACAGCCATGTATGTCTCTTCTGAAAACTACCTGTTAGTCATTAGTCAGAAAGATGAGTAATATAAAGTAGCAGTAACAATTCATAAAAGTCTCTCTTTCCATTTTCACAAACACACTCCTTTCATCTACAAAACATTGTTTCATATGTCACGTTGTGCAGCTAAATAAGGGAAGATGATATTCTGCTACAGTATGAATTTGCCGCAGCCTCATACTAGCAAGACCCAGGTGTCGTTCAATTAGAGTCTCTTTCTGGCCAGGCAAAACTACCTGTAGATGCACCATTATCAGCCAGACTGCAGAACTAAAAATAATGTTCAATTCATTTGTAACAGAAGCAGAAAGGGGCACTATCAGTTATCCGGAAACCCGTTATCCAGAAAGCCCGTCTCACATAGACTCCATTATAATAAAATAATCCAAATTTTTAAAATTAATTTCCTATTTCTCTGTAATAATAAAACAGTACATTGTACTTGATCCCAACTAAGATATAATTAATCCTTATTGGAAGCAAAACCAGCCTATTGGGTTTATTTCATGTATGTGATTTCCTATTTAAGGCATGAAGATCCAGATTATGGAAAGATCTGTTATCCGGAAAACCCCAGGAACCGAGCATTCTGGATAACAGGTCCCATAACTGTTTGCTTTAACAATCAAGATATTGAGCAACAAGCTTTCACTTCATTGCGGTTATCGCAGAGACAAAATATTATGTTTCTTGGCCCACTCAGAATAAGTATACACATCTATTCGCGATTTATCACAATAACTTTTTAACACACAAGCGATTTTATTAAACCGATACTTTCCATTCTAAATATCCGAGTGTCTCTTTTATTCTAGGATTTCCTCGGCATGATAATATATAGTTTATTTTGTCACAATTATACAGCTATCTCCAAATTGGCAGCTCTGTATTGAGTTTTGATAACAGGCCCAAAGCAACCTGCCAGTGTCTTGGATTTCTCCACAAACACCCTAATGCTCGTTTTTTTCTTTTATTTTTGCCATGTTAGCAATTTATACCTGGATTCTAAATTGTCAAACCTTAAAAGAACACTTCTGATCGTTTGGAAGAGGTAAGCTGGCCACACAGATTTTTACAAAATCTGTTCAGTTTCCAATTAAACTGCGTAGTTATTTGAGCCGGTATGCAGCCCCCAAAATGATCACCTGGTGATGCAACTGAAATTTTAGATTAGTGCAATTTAGTGCAAAATGGGTCAGTAAGTTGCATATCCCGGTGTTTTTCCACAATTAAAATGTCATAAAATGAAAACAGTAAACGTTAAAAGTGATCTAAAGTTTTCTTGTTCTTTGAGTGGTCCGATTACAGATCAGATTTTGACTGATACTTCAAAACTGTAGATCTGTAAAGAAATAAAATACTGAATATTGTCTTCAAATAAGAGTAAAACCGTGGTGCCTTTTTTTTTTACCATTTTACTTTATATTCAGGAAGTAAGTCCAGAAAAGCACTAAGAACCGAGGCAGTAAAAGTCCTAACAACCGTTTGCCTTGTTTACTTCAGAGGGGAGCTGCCCTATTGTCCTCACAGTAATGCCTGTCTGCAAGCCAGAAAGTGAAATATTCAAGTTATGTTGGCCACACACAGGTCGAGTTCCTGGCTATGAGACCAACTGATTAGTAGGATAGTTGGAAAATGACAGAATTGTATAACAGAATCTGTGAGTTTGATCCACTCCATAAACAGTTGTGCTGTATACTCTAATATGATTCTTATTAATATGTATAGTTATATGCCTGAGGGGATTGCACTTTCCAAATTGCCGCACACAAGCCCACTTTAAGGTATGCTGAATGTTCGTTGTGGAGCTATGACGTCCAGCTTCTACTAATAAGAAGAAAATAACTTAAGGCCTGAAAATTGGACAGTCTTGCCATATTAGAATCTTTAGTGTTAATTATGCTGCACTGTCATGTGAATGTAGCAATGTGCTGTAGCTCTTTTATGGTGGACTTGCTTGAAAGCATTGTTTTCTTCTAGAAAGTTGTGCTCCACTAAAGGCTACAGGCAAATATGGTGCCTCTTGTATTGAACGTAAAAATCTAGTCAAACAATGATGAGTTTTAGGGGCTGATTCACTAAGGGTCGAATATCGAGGGTTAATTAACCCTCGATATTCGACTAGGAATTAAAATCCTTCGACTTTGAATATCGAAGTTGAAGGATTTAGCGCAAATACTGCGATCGTACGATCAAAGGATTATTCCTTCGATCAAACAATTCGAAGGATTTTAATCCAATGATCGAAGGAATATCCTTCGATCAAAAAAAGTTAGCCAAGCCTATGGGGACCTTCCCCATAGGCTAACATTGACTTCGATAGCTTTTAGATCGCGAACTAGGGGGTCGAAGTTTTTTTAAAGAGACAGTACTTCGACTATCGAATAGTCGAACGATTTTTACTTCGAATCCTTCGATTCGTAATCGATGGTCGAAGTAGCCCAAAAAAAACTTCGAAATTCGAAGTTTTTTACCTTCGAATGCTTCACTCGAAGTTAGTGAATCGGCCCCTTAGTCAAATGGCATGGAGCTGCCAGTGCAAAAGTGTATTATAAACATCATAATTTTCTCTAAGAGGATGAAGTGATCAAAACACACATAACAAAACACATCTTGCATGATAAAAATGCAGATATTGGCATTCTAAATCAAAAAAATGGAATGACAATATAATGTATTGTTGCCCTGTAAAACTGATGTGTCTGCTTCAGAAACTGTACAATAGCTTATATAAACAAGCTGCTGTGTAGCCATAGAGATCCATTCAAAGCTGAAAAAGGAGAAAAGGCACAAGATATATAGCAGATAACAGACAAACTCTGTAATATACAGTAGGATTTCTCAGAACTTGTCTGTTGTCTACTGTGTATCCTGTGTGTAAATGGCTGCCCCCATGGCTACACAGCAGCTTGTTTATATAAACTATAATTGTGTTACTGAAGCAAACACACCAGTTTTACCAGTACAGGGAACAGTACAGTTTATTGTCGTTCCTATAAAACTCTTTACATTTTAGATTTGAATGTTCCTTTCTCGATCGTCCCTAGGCAGCACAGGGCACGAATGGGTTAATATCAGCGTTCCCTCTAGGAGGCAGGATGGATCCAAAACTTTGACCCCTGCTAGGGGGCTTCCTCTTCCTGTATTAACCCCACCTACTTCAGTTTTTTTCCATCCTGCAGGAGGTAGGATGTCTAGGGAGCGTGGCTCCCATACATTCAAGGAATAATTAATTATATATTTTCATTTTTACAAGGCAAGCTTCAGCGCTGCCAGGTTATTGAAAATAACACTGCTGGTTTTATTCCCAAGGCAAGCTTCAGCGCTGCCAACTCATGCAAATAGCATTAACACCGCTATATTTCTCAGGCAAGCTGCAGCGCTGCCAACTCGTGGAAATAGCATCAACACTGCTATCGGTTTAAGGTAAGCGAGAGTGCTACCAATTACCAGGGCACGCTTCAGCGCTACCCGTACGGGAGAGGTCAAAGGCATGCTTCAGCGCTGCCATAGAGCCTTCCCGCCGCCATCCCCCAGTCACTCCATCAGCGTGGCTTTCGCGCCACACGGAAGCTTCCGGCCGCCATTTAGGTGCGCAGCAAGACGCGCAGTGCTCAGCACAGCGGGGGGGAACGAGCGGATAGTAGCGGTCACGATTTAAGACGGCTACACGTTTGGAGAACCACTTCTCAGGCTAGTTACGGCTGGTACAGCTTATTATTTCCTATTTTCTCACTTTATTCTACACTGTGGCTATTACTATACCTCCTTAGTCTTTAGCCTAACATGGCGTCTGACCCATCTAAACATATGCTGGAAAAGCAAGACATTCAATCAGGCTCAGACACAGTCTCTAGTAAAATAACTAAGAGACACAAGGAGAAAGAGGTGCAGCATCACCATAAAAAACACAAAACTCACACAGAGACCAAGTCAGACTCTATCCCCATATCGGACTCACAGTCTGCCTCTGCACCTCAGATTCCAGATTGGTTTCTACCGTTTCAAACATCACTTTTAACTATGTCATCCGCTATGGAAAAACTGGCGGCTAACCAGTCACCCCAACAACCTTCCACTTCTAAACCTACACAACGCTCCTCTCAGATAGAGGATATTTCCTCTTCATCAGAGGAAGAAGGGGCTATCCCAGAGGAAGATTCAGATTGGGAAGATACTGATCAATTAAATATTCATTCAGACAGTTCACACAAATCACAAGCTGAAGCGATTCATTCGTTACTAACAGATATGTTTCACACAATAGGCATACAGGAGGAACAAAAGGAGTCCAACACTTTAGACAAGCTTTTTGGTCCAACACGAAAGAAACAAAAGTTCTTTCCAGTCCATGACACAGTACAACAAGTTATAAATAAAGAGTGGAAAACTCCTGACCGCAGACCGGTCAAGGATAAAAGAATGAACATAGTGTACCCTTTCGACCAAACTCATAAAGATAAGTGGGAAACAATCCCCAAGGTGGATGCCCCCATTGCACGATTGGCTAAACGTACAACTATACCATTAGAAGACGGTACCGCTTTTAGAGACCCCATGGACAGGAAGGCAGAAAATCTATTAAAGGGTTCTTTCTCATCCTCTACAGCCGCTTTCAAACCAGCAATTGCGGCAGCATGTGTGTCTCGTACCATGGTCTTATGGCTAGAAGAAGCACTAGCAGCGGTGACAGATGAGTCATTCGATATGCATGGACACCTCTCAAAACTGCTAAATGCAGCACATTTTATCTGCGACGCTTCTACTGATATGCTTCAGTTACAAGCCAGAGCATCAGCTCTTTCAGTAGGAGCCAGAAGAGCGCTATGACTCAAATCTTGGAGCGCAGACTTGGCTTCCAAGAAAAATTTGGTAACCCTACCTTTTACAGGGACGTCATTATTTGGTCCAGAGCTAGATGTGTTGATCAACAAGATCACTGGGGGTAAAAGTAACTTCCTTCCCCAAGACAAGAAACCCAGACCACAAAACCCACAACAAAGAAGACCATTTAGGTCATCGAATTTCACTCGGCGTTTTCCACAAGGATCTGGACAACAACAACAACAACAACCATACTCTAATCAAAGTAGAGGCAATTTTCGCCAATCCAAGAAACCCTCTTGGAATTTTCAAAGGCGCACCCCTAGGGGTACGTCAGACAAACCACAGGATGCATGAAGAGACGACCTCTTCCGAACTTGTGGAAGCGGTAGGGGGGCGTCTTCTCAAGTTCAGGGAGGTCTGGCTCACAACCACGCCGGACACATGGGTCCACAACATAATATCTGTCGGCTACAAGCTAGATTTCAAATCCAACCCCCCTCAACGGTTCCGTTTTTCCTCCATTCCAACTTTACCGGCAAAAAAGCGAGCCTTACAAACAGCAATACAAGACATGCTAAAAGCCAATACCATAGTTCCAGTACCAACGGAACAGCGACATCAAGGGTTTTACTCAAACCTGTTTCTGATACCCAAAAAAGATGGATCACTACGGCCTGTGCTGGATCTAAAATTCCTAAACAAATTTCTACACGTTCCATCATTCAAAATGGAATCTCTACGATCAGTGATTGCAAATGTAGAAAGAGGGGATTTTTTCACGGCCATAGATTTGAAGGACGCTTATTTACACGTCCCTATACATGTAGACTTTCAACAATTTCTACGCTTTGCCATTCAAAGAGAACATTTTCAATTCCGGGCGTTACCCTTCGGTCTAGCAACAGCCCCCAGGGTATTTACAAAAATCATGGCAGCACTAGTAGCACACATGCGGCAACAGGATATCTGTGTACTACCATATCTAGACGACCTTCTAATAAGGGCACCTTCTTACTCAATAGCGGCATATCAGACCAACCTATGCAAACATATCCTAGAAGAACACGGCTGGAAGATTCACACCGAAAAAAGTACATTGACTCCAACACAATCCATCATCTTTTTGGGAGTAAAATTCAATTCAGTACAACACAAGGTGTTTCTCACCCCTCAAAAACAAGCAGTCATTCATACAGCAGCAAAACAGGCAATATCTCGACAGACACTGTCAGCCAGAAGTTGCATGCGACTGCTAGGGCTCATGACGTCAGCCATAGAAGTCATCCCATTCGCACAAGCTCACATGAGGCCTTTCCAACTAGAGTTCCTCCACAAATGGAGAGGAGATCACAGCAAACTCGACTCCCCCATTTACCTCTCAAAGGACACAAAACACTCACTCCAGTGGTGGCTTCAGAAAGAAAAGCTCATGAGAGGGAAGATTTGCTCCATTGCAAACTGGTCACTGGTAACCACAGATGCCAGTCTCACAGGTTGGGGAGGAGTTTTCGGTCACAGATCGGTACAAGGTCGATGGTCATTGGAAGAATCCTCCCTACACATCAACATACTGGAGATACGGGCAATTTTTCTATCACTAACACACTGGTCGGATCTATTGGAAGGGCATCCGATAAAAGTCAGATCGGACAACGCCACGACTGTGGCTTATATAAACCACCAGGGGGGCACACACAGCAAGGCAGCTTGGCGAGAAACGTTCCGTATCCTTCAGTGGGCAGAAAGAAAGTCATGCAGATTGAAAGCCGTTTATATCCCTGGTCAACTAAATTGGGAAGCAGACTTCCTAAGTCGGACGACTCTCGATCCGGGAGAGTGGAACCTACACAAGGAAGTGTTCCATCAAATCACAACCAGGTGGGGCACACCGCAGATAGACCTGATGGCCAGCAAGTTCAACAACCAAGTGACACGGTATTGCTCCAGGTACCACGATCCAGCAGCATGGTCCATAGACGCGATGACAACAGAATGGAACTTTCCACTGATTTACATTTTTCCACCCATTCCAATGATACACCCTATCATACGGCGACTGCGTCTTTTCCAGACAACGGCAATAGTGATAGCCCCATTTTGGCCCAGGAGGGCTTGGTTCTCGGACCTACGAAAATTGTCAATTGCCCCGCCCTGGCCACTCCCAAGCAGACCGGATCTATTGATGCAGGGTCCCTGCCAGCACCCCGCATTAGAAAGACTAGCCCTGACGGCTTGGCTATTGAGACATCCATTTGGAGGAACAAAGGGTTTTCAGAAAGAGTGACTGATACCATGTTGAAAGCCCGCAAACCTTCAACAAACTCAACATACCACCGTATATGGTCCGCTTACATTTCTTGGTGCAGAGTTAAACGGGTAAACGATCAAACGTACTCGATTCCACACATTTTGGAATTCTTGCAAGACGGCATGGAGAAGGGTTTGGGTGTCAATTCACTTAAGGTTCAGATTTCGGCGCTGTCAGTGCTCTTCCAAACACAAATAGCGTCACTGCCAGACATAAGAACTTTCATCCAAGCAGTAGGCCACATTAAGCCTCCATATAAAAATCCACTTCCACCATGGAACTTGAATCTCATACTCCAAGTATTACAGGGGCGGCCATTTGAACCCTTAGCAACAATAGACCTCAAATTCCTTACTTGGAAGACAGCTTTTTTAGTAGCGATAGCTTCCGCTAGACGCGTATCCGAGTTGGGAGCTTTAACTCACAAGCCTCCATTCTGTATCTTCCACGAAGATAAAGTAGTTCTACGAACAATCCCAACTTTTCTGCCAAAAGTGTCATCCGAATTCCATCTTAACCAGGAGATTGTGCTAACACAGAAGCAGAGCCTAACACAGAAGCAGAAAGGCGTCTACACAATTTAGATGTAGTACGAGCACTAAAATTCTATCTTCATAGAACAGACAAACTTAGGAAATCAAATTCTCTTTTCGTACTATATGGAACAAATTGCAAAGGTAACAAAGCATCAAAGATATCCATCGCAAGATGGATCAAAAATCTCATAGTATTCATTTACAAACTCAAGGGATTACCTACACCACTAAAAGTGACGGCTCACTCCACTAGAGGCCTGAGTGCTTCATGGGCACTATATAATCAAGCATCCATGGAACAGATCTGTAAGGCCGCCACTTGGTCCTCGCTACATACGTTTACAAAGTTCTATAAATTCAATGTCTTTGCATCTGCAGAGGCCAGTTTTGGAAGAAAAGTTCTTCAATCAGTTGTTAAGTAGTTAAGGGTCTGTCGCTCATGTTAGAGCCGTTCATTCTTTGTCCTTACTACTATCTTTTTTTGTTAAACTAATTTTCTTCTTCCCACCCTTTCTCTAGCTTTGGGACTAACCCATTCGTGCCCTGTGCTGCCTAGGGACGATCGAGAAAAGAGGATTTGTTATCAGACTTACCGATAAATCTCTTTCTCGAAGTCCCGTAAAGGCAGCACAGGAAGTTTCCCACCCCATGCTTTCACTATACTATCCTCTTCATAAGCTGTGCTAGTCGAAACTGAAGTAGGTGGGGTTAATACAGGAAGAGGAAGCCCCCTAGCAGGGGTCAAAGTTTTGGATCCATCCTGCCTCCTAGAGGGAACGCTGATATTAACCCATTCGTGCCCTGTGCTGCCTTTACGGGACTTCGAGAAAGAGATTTATCGGTAAGTCTGATAACAAATCCTCTTTTAATGCATATAGTGCTGAAGATGCTCCTTAGACTTTTGTTAAAAATAATCTTACAATTTAGTGATTTCCTGAGACAAGACCAGTCACAGTGACAAATGCTAGGGGGAAATGCTAATGGCTTTGGGGAAAACTAGTACTTTCTGCTTTGAATTGACAAACGCATCTTAAAAGGCATGGAAGGTGTCAAGTGTTAGAGTTCATGTAACCTCTGATAGAAAGCTTTGGATTGGAAAGCCTCTGGGGCAACTTGGATACAGAACTTCACATGCAGGTGGCTAATGGGTGTCTGATGGATACTGCATACAGACAGATGGCTGACTAAATAAATTGTACACGAAGGGCCATTTCACATGGGCATTTTCATTTGTTTATAAGATTGGGACCCAGGTTTAAGCACATCATAGTATAGTTTGTATACTCTTGACAAGAGTGAAAGTGAAAATAGAGAAACATCATTTGAACTCCCAAAATAACACTAGTGTTTAAACGACTCATACAGTATAGATGAACCTTGGCTTCTGACTAGGCAGTTGTTGGGAACAGATAATTCTTACTTGCAAATATTGTTTGTACTCTAACACTTAGGAGGTTATTTATTATATCTCAAATTTTTCTAGTCTAGTTTTAAAGGAGGAAACACCTCAAATTCTTTGAGAGAAAAAACTTGGAATTTTTCGAGATTTATTATACCTGGAAGCTGCTAACGATTCGTATCCGAAAATACTCCAACTAAATCCTGTTGAAATCATGTAAAAGTCAATGACAGATGTTCCCTTTTACCTTTGGAACATGTTTTATGTCTTCATGGTTCTCTAAAGTTTCTGGCTGTTTGTGCTGGTTTTTGTTCGATAATCTAAATTATCCAAGTTTTCTGGGCGACAACTCGGGAAAAGTCAAGTTTTTGGAGAGTCAGTTTGAAAAAGTTGCACAATTCGAATTGATGTTTGATTTTTTCACTGAAAATGATTAGTGAATAAAGGGGTTTTGGTAGTTTGGTCAGGTGTTTTTTGTTTTTTTTTAAGTGAGAAGTGAAAGTGGCTTTTAGTAAACCACCCCCTTACTGTTTCTCTAAAAGTACTAATATATAATATAAAATATCTGATCACAGCGCCTCTGTGTTAACTGACCTATTATTTGTCAGGTAATAGATGGATCTATTGTATTTATTTAACACGCCTTTGTCTTTCTCTGGGCCAGGCTGGGTTCTCTGCAGCTCCTGCAAGGGCAGTTTCAGCCATGAAGAGCATGAATTTTCCAGAACTTCCACGAAACATCAACATTGGTGACCTCAACATCAAAGTTCCAAACCTCTCCAATTTTGCCTGAAAAAAATCTGTGTAATGGTGCTTAGTATGATGTTTTTCAGATGTATAAAATGTGTATTTAGTACTTTCCCTATCAAAAAGGGATTAAGAAGCCACTGCTGTATTAAAGAGTGTGGCCTATTGTATATATTGTACAACTTTGATAAAGGGATTTGCTTTTGATCTGCAAAATGAGTGTTTCTTTAATAATATGTAGAGCACACAGAGCACTGTAGAAATAAGTAAAGAATAAAAATTAATTTCATGTGTATATACATTTCAGATGACTTTTCATAAGAGGGAAAGAAAGATTATATGAAGAGGTGCACAAACGCATCTGCTCTTTCAACTCTATTTTATAGGAATAGAAAACCTTAACTGGTATAAACCAAACCACTTTCATTTTCAGTCAGGATTCATTAAAACATTTGGTAATTCTAGGCACTAGTTTAATTAAAAGTGTACTGTCATCACTAGTTGTCATAGTCACTATGTGTAGTTAATACTGCACTTATCCTACTTCAGCAACTCCAAAGAGCTGAGGACACAGGATTCCCAGTAGCAGCTGTTTGGCTCATGGCTGTAAATGTGGCTCTATGCGAGTCATTGCTTTTATCAACAAGGGATACCAGTGTTAAACCTAACGGCTTATATGGAGCAATGCAGATATTAGTGTATTAGTAGGGAGGGAGGAAGCTGGAACTGCCATATACAGTAAATTGAGCCATTGTGCGTGCAGATGTATGGGAAGGTATCCAAAGAATATAAAATGATGAGCAGCAATCTCACAAAAAAACCCTTCCTGTACAGAACACTGTGCTCTAATGCAGCGTTCAGCAGTATCTTCAGTATGGCCAGCTATCCAGCATCTTTTTTTGCTGGCCAAGCTGTTGAAGGGTCATTGATCATTCTTGGCAACTGCTTTCTCTGTGATATCCCTGTGCTCTTTAGGACAAGGATCCACAACCTTTTTTAACCTAGGTCCCATGTCAACCAAGGCAGGTTACGATATATACAAATGTAGGAACAGCCTCAGACAGGCCCATCCCATTTGTTACCACTGTACCCAAAAGTCACAGACATAGGGAGTACAGCCTTGTTTTATTATTGCTATTCTGCTTGTGTATTAAAATGAAAATGAGTCAGGAGGCAAAGTGTATCTGGGCCAGATGTAAGGTAATTTAAATGCAGTTTCTTTCTTGTAATTTCCTTTGTAAAATGTATCTGCATCACAGGTTTCCCCAATGATTGCAACCACTATTTAAGGATACTTTACTCATTTTTGGTTTAAAAGGAAAATACACCCCAAGCCAGAGACCAAGGCATGGTAAACAAATGAAATGGACAAAGATGACAGCTCTCAGTAGAAAAGGTAATACCTGTACAGCGATACCCAATATATTGTATGTTTGAGTTTTAGAAACAGCAGACAACTACAGACTTTTACAATTTACATGTAGCATCTGAATGCAATATGTGTTACAAAGTGATGAGGATGAATAGGCTGAGATGTGATGCATTTATGAACTATCTTCCTTGTTTTAAAGAAAAGAAAAAGATAGTAAGAGCCCCCGTACTCTCAAATGGATTAACTAACTTATCTAAATTATATAGTGAACCAATGAGTTGATAATTATAAAGTGCTTGTGCTAATAAAAAAGATTTGCTTGATTGATTAAAGCCTTTTGATAGGCTTTAAATAAATAACAAAACAACAAGTTCAGAGAAGCATAAAGTTGCTTTTTCTGTGTATTAAAAATAGCCAGTGCCAACTTGTTGATTTATTATAAAGTGCAAGTGCTCAACCGTTACTCAGTTGCCGACTGGGTGTGGTTCAAAATAATTAATTTGTGCTAGTGCATTATAAAATCACAAGGTAATTAATTAATAATATAGTTTAACAAAAAAGGAACCAGAACCAACATTATATATATATATATATAAATTGAGCACAGGACTGGCCAGATATGGGATGACTTTGACGTAGTTGGCCAGCTTAAATATATTGCAATATATGGACAAACAATCCCTGTTTTGTTTAAAGGGTAAGGCATTTTTCAGTAGCAGTATGCACAAAATGTCGCTGACTTTAATATATTGATAATGGGTTGAGTGCAGAGGACTCTTGTATTTGACTATATGTATTTTGTGGTCACAGCCTCATTGCACCCCCGCCTAATGGTTTTAAAAGATAGTGGTGAGCACAACTTTCCCTTGTTTGTTATAGTTTATACAGGAGCAGTGACCAGCTCCATGTTGTAGCTCCCACCCTTCCCAGCTATAGTCAGGTGATCCCACTGGTGTCTAATAAAAGGGCAGCCAAGTATGGAGGTTTACTTTGAAAGCAGCAAGTTAAGTTGCAGGTAAAACCAAGTCCCTTTGTAAAATGTATAATGAAGCAACAGAATTCTTAATGAATCAGATAAAATTGAGCATAGGACTGGCCAGATATGGGATGACTTTGACGTAGTTGGCCAGCTTAAATATATTGCAATATATGGACAAACAATCCCTGTTTTGTTTAAAGGGTAAGGCATTTTTTAGTAGCAGTATGCACAAAATGTCGCTGTCTTTAATATATTGATAATGGGTTGAGTGCAGAGGACTCTTGTATTTGACTATATGTATTTTGTGGTCACAGCCTCATTGCACCCCCGCCTAATGGTTTTAAAAAATAGTGGTGAGCACAACTTTCCCTTGTTTTATATATATATATATATATATATATATATATATATATATATATATATATATATATATATATATATATATACACTAGCACTTGCATAAATTAATTATTTTGAACCACACCCAGTCGGCAACTGAGTAACGGTTGAGCACTTGCACTTTATAATTTATTGGAATCTTGAATCTATTGCTTATAGATTAAGTATATAAATCAACAAGTTGGCACTGGTTATTTTTAATACACAGAAAAAGCAACTTTATGCTTCTCTGAACTTGTTGTTTTGTTATTTATTTAAAGCCTATCAAAAGGCTTTAATCAATCAAGCAAATCTTTTTTATTAGCACAAGCACTTTATAATTATCAACTCATTGGTTCACTATATAATTTAGATAAGTTAGTTAATCCATTTGAGAGAACGTGGGCTCTTACTATCTTTTTCTTTTCTTTTGAATAATTGGCAACAGTAATTCACGCCTCCTATCCTCCACAAGGTAACATTTAAACCGAAAGGACTGCCTTTCTTCCTTGTCTATCTTCCTTGTTTGAGCAGGGAATAGTAGTCACAGTCATTGCTTAGGAAGTGTAAGTTGCTTCCTGGACAATGCAACATTTTAGTCAGTAACAATATATTTCAATGGCACAAAACAAGTGCTGAATGTTATACAAAAACACTCATGGAACATTATTTCTTTCCAACCGCAATACAAACCCACAAAAATATCATTGCATGAGGACCATTGACTACCATCTATTTTTGCCAGATGAAGTTCAGTGAGAAAAAGAGATATCATGTGAGTCATGGACAATATTCAATATGAGGAACAACTCCATTCCAAAACACGTACCTCACTGTTTATCACGTGAAAACTCTATTGTGAAAACAGCATTTGGAGAAGAGTTTTTCCTCCTCAAACTGAATCTTGTCCATCAGTTTTTACATGATAAACCATTAGATAACAAAGAAAACATCCACCTATAATACTTTTAAAATGTTTAATTATGTTAAATGCAATGATGATCCAGAACCAATGGGACAGTTTAATAAGGTGTTGGATCTGCTCTATTTTGGGGTGCCAGGCTAATGACTTGAGACAGTCTGATCTTTAAATAAGTGGTATTTATTTACAAAGGTAAATGTAGCTGCAAGGATTGTTTTATGGCAGGTTGTCCAGGCTTGCACCTTCACAGTTGCCATTGATGGAAAGGCAGATATCTGTTAACCCATTGCGTGTATGGGCTTATTGTTGAATATCCAAAATTCAATACTACATAAGGTAATGTCATGCCAGGGCCACCTTGCACTGGCATTTTAAAAGTTAATACTTTAATTACTCAGTCTCAGGCTCACACAGAGACCCTTAATTGTATATCTCACCAGGGGGCTGTGGAAAGGTGACATCCATATCTGTCATCTGAGACGGTCTGGAGCCACACCATTTGGGCAAGGAAGCTGGGCCAGTCTGTTCTTTGATCGGCTGATCAAAGAACAGAGCTATGGACCTAAAGCAGCGGGGGGGATAGCTAGTAGAAAATTATGGATTATAGGAAAGTATCCATATCTCCTGTGTCATAGGATTCACAACCTCATAACTTACATATTGGTTATGAGGAGGTCACATGCTTCCTAACAATACCAAACAGGGCTAGCCTATACCCACCTGTTAGGAGGGCTGGTTCCTGGGGGACTGGAAAGTGGGAACCTATTAGTGTTTGGTATTGTTCTTCTTGCCCACATATGGATCACAGCCTGCCCATGTTTTTATTATAGTATTGGGTACTGGCAAGTACCCATATTATATTTAGGGATATTGGGGAATATTGCCTGAGAGTAGCAAACCCCCTGCAGTGGGTCATAAATGACATGTTCCTGGGCACTCCTACCTCATGCATAAGGTAATGAGGGGAGTGTCCCAGCAGGAAATAAAAAGGTGACATTCCCATTATCACATTGTCATACAAGGAGGCTCCATTTTTTCAGTGGATTGTATGTCCAGCTTCCAACTTGTGCCTCAGAGGAAATACACTGACAACTTCAAAACTTGGTAAAGTAAGGGTTTTCTTTGTGTTTTTACTCCCTTTTATTTTATTTACTGTATTTGCAACTGTGTGTCATCTTTGTAATATCATTTATATATATATACATATGCACTGTTTCTTTTAAATATTAAATATCATTTAATACGTTAGTCCTTGTGCTCTAAACAAACTCATTGCCCATATGAATGCTTGTGCCTACGTGTATGAACTCTTCGTATGTGTGGAAAGGGAAAGTTGCCTATTTGTATGTTGGATAACTTGTACGGCTAGCAGGAAAGTGTGTTTGAATGTAGATTAACCCTTTGGCTGCTGGAGTGCTTGTTAGACTTGTAGGATCTTACCCTGAGTAACTACCATAGGAGAGAGTGTTTGATGTATTGTGTAGTGTGAGTTATTACCTGTTATAGAGGGCAGGGGAATAGTCACATTAGGTTTCTATCGCCTGTTAATGATAGATGGTGGCAGCGAATGAACTTTGTGGGTGTTGGTGTGTTTTTGGGGTGTCTGATGTTAGTCTAACCTGTGTGTAAGGTGATTGAGAGACAGATTGTAACCCCTTGTAGCCAAACCCAAGAGTTAAGTGTGGTTGAGTGAGGCGGTTTTGTGACAGGTAATATGTTGAGTGATATATAAACTTTGACTTAATAGCTTTTAATAAACATTTGGTGGACATATTCTGGTATAAAAGAGAATGTAACTGTTCAGCACCTTGGACAGCAGAACCTTTAGTGCCAAGGGGCTTTGGATATATATATAATGGAGCCAATAGCTATATTATGTACTTTGCCCTCTTGGCTTGCCAAAGTATAAATTGTGTGCTCAAATGTACTATGGATGTATGGATAGATAGATATCCAAAATACCCAAGTGAATAGAGAGCTTCTATGGGTTAAAACACAGCACTGTAACCAGAAAACCCCCATATGTAATGCAAGGTACAAATTATGCCAAGGAACAGTAACTCACAGCAATCAAAAATATGTTTACTTATAAACAGGCAGCCAGGAAATCCTACCTACTGGTTGCTATAGATAATAAAAAGTATAGTAAACTTTGCAATATATATCAGGGCTAGAACTAGGGGTAGGCAGGGTAGGCAACTGTCTAGGGTGCAAGTTAAAGGAAGGAACTGATAGTAAGGGAAACAATTGCACTGTTCATTCCACTACATGGGAATTGGGCTAGTTAGTGCAAATGGCAAAGTGCCAGGAAAGGAAGGGAGTGGGTTTAGTTTCTGGCAGCAGTGGAGAACTCAGAGTAGGGGGCGGAAGTTTACAGAGGGCGGCCTTGGGCGCCCAAATGTCTCGGCCCGCCTCTGCTTTATATTACATAATCTCCAAAGGTTCTTAAAGGGGGTAAGTAAAGAAAAACCAATATTGGAGCTCACCAGAACATATGATATGTATTTTTGAATATGTGCACTTTTAATAATTTATCCATAAAGTTAAATCCAACACTACAAAGTAAAGTGTTGAATATTTATTAGGCAAGTACTAATCCAAACCCGATAATACAACTATCACACATATTAACCCTTAACAATGTTATGCAAATTTATTCCATAATATGTGCAATAAATGTTGCAGTTACAATTTGCCAAAGAACACACTGACTGGCCTAAAGAGAAATGGCGCAACACTTTGGTGACCGACTGTTGACAGACTGATGAAAGCACGATTGTTCTTTGTGGGTCTAGGGACCACAGACAGTTTGTCAGACAAACCCCCAAACACTGAATTCAAGTCACAGTACAGTGTGAAGACAGTGAAACATGGTGGCACAAGCATTATGATATGGGGATGTTTCTCATACTATGGTGTTAGGTCTATTTATCAAATACCAGGGATCATGGATCAGTTTCAATACATCAAAATACATGAACAGGTCATGTTGTCTTATGCAAAGAGGAAATTCCCTTGAAATGGTTGTTTCAACAAGACAACGACCCCAAACACACCAGTAAATGAGCAACGTCTTGGTTCCAGACCAACAAGATTGACGTTATGGATTGACCAACCCAATCCCTGGACCTTAATCCAGTAGAAAATTTGTGGGGTGACATCAAAAATGCTGTTTTTTAGGCAAAACCGAGAAATGCAGAGGAATTGTGGAATGTAACAGGTGCCAGAAGTTGGTGGACTCCATGTAACACAGATGTGCAGCAGTTCTCAGAAACACTGATTACTAAATATTAGTTCAGTCATTCAAAGGAAAGCTAAATCTTGAAACATATTTCACCTTGTACAGTGAATGTTTGTAAAGAAGAATGCAGACACTGCTATTTTTTTGATTTTCCTAATATGCCCTTTTCACTTTCTGTAAAGGAATAACACAAATTGGTCTGATCTCTGGATCAAGTTTGCTCTAAAGCTCCCCATAGACGCAACGATTCTTCTTGCCGAACGACCGATTTTAGGGAAGCCCGGCCTATCCTTCGAAATTATTGTGCGGTTAGTGGTATTCGAACGATCGTACATCTTACGATTTTTCGGCCGACATCTGTCGGGAAATTGATCGGCCAGGTCAAAAAATCTTTGTCGGTCCCAGTGCAATCTATCTATGTTTGCAGGGACAAGCAGGCAGCTCCCCTTAAGTTTTCCTAGTAAATTGGTCTTTTTAGTTGATGGTACGATCGTTCTGAGAAGATCGTGGTCTCACGATCAGGATCTGATCTTTTAAAAAGCTCAACATCTATGGCCAGCTTAAGAGTTAAACAGGTTGTTCACCTTTAAATTTTGTATGATGAAGACACTGATATTCTGAGGCTATTTGTAATTTATTTTTTGTCAGTTTTTCAGTTTTTTGTTCATTAGCTATCTCGTTTGGAATTACAGCAGTTGTCTGGTTGCCAAGGTCTTGTTTTCCTTAGTTTTGAGCTGCTGTGACCCCTCCCCCCCCATTTGAAAGCTGGAAAGATGTAAAAGTGGAAGGCAAATAATTTAAAAAAAAAAAACTATAAAAAATGAAGACCAATTGCAAAGTTCCTAGGAATAGAACATTCTATCATATACTAGAAGTTAACATAAAAGGTCAAATCACCTTTATAAACAGTAACCTGTATTTACTAAGAAGACATCCAAGCTTTTCTTTGTGTTGTTTAGGCATTACAACCACTAAAGATTACATTTTTCTACCCTAAAAAGGATGCCACTGCAATGTGACTGAAAGAATAAAGCAGAGTTTATTGTATGGATTAATATTTATACACAGTGATGGGCGTCAGAAAAAATTGTTGTGCGTCAGAATTACTCGGACACCCATTGACTTTAATGCATTCGGACAAAATAGGCACATGTATAACAATTGTCGCAGGCGTCAAAATTGATGTGCGTCAAAATAATTTTGTCGCCCATTGACTTCAATACGTTTCGCACAAATTCCCCATCACTATTTATACATAGTCATCATATCCCTTCATCTATTATCCAGTGTAAATAATGCAAAACAGACCTACCATAACTACTGGGGATGCGATTGCACCTGGACCGGCACCCCTGTTGGCCCACCAGAAATGCATTTGTTCAAGGGTTGATAAGCGACTGTTTTCAACATAATATAAAATACAAGGGCTTTATGTCTTTGCTCCTGATATTTGCCAAGAGAACCTGCTGATTTACAGAAATAACTTGTATCAAATAGCCACACATGTTTTGAAGTAACTAACAGCAACTCAGTATCTGCTAATTTATGTTTTTCTTCTAATCCATGACTTATTCTTTAACACCACTTGATCTATGTTCTTTTCATTAAAAACATTTTTAAGCATTTCTGTTTGTTTTGACAGTAAATAGCCATGTCAGCCCATGGGATGGTTTACCCACATCCTCTAGTTGCTTGTATTCAGGACAGTTTGAAAGTACTTCCAGCTCTGCTTATGAAATTTGGCAATTGAAAGGTTTGAGGTCACCTCCATTTGATGTTTGTTTAGGCAGTAATACAAGGATACAACATCACTACTACTGCAGTGTCTAGCAAGAATGCTGAATACAAGTAGATTGTATGAAATATGTCTCAATATTGTCTCCATTCCATACAGGTCTACAGTGTGTGTGTGTGTGCTGGCGGGGTTGCATCACTTTGACTTTACAGTTTGAATTGACTTTAAGGGGGATATTTATGAAATCCACTCTGACTAAATCCGCATGGACTCCCCCCCCCCCATTTATCAATACATTTTCACTAAAATTTCTTGAGCGGGAAAAGACTCAATAAAATAATGAAAAAATCTGAATTGTACGATTTTTTTAATTTGTCACTGAAAACTGCAACTTTTTCAGATTTGATGCCAAAAAATTGCGACTTTTTCTGATTATCGCCGAACACCATGAAATCTTCGGATTATTGAACAAAACCCAGCTCAGATCAGGCTATCTTCAAAATGTCAATGAAACATCTGCCCATTGACTTCTACATAATCTCGGCAGGCCTGAGATGGAGTACTTCTTTAATTGGACTTTTAACACCATCGGAATTTAAAAAATCTATTTTTTTTCTCTGAAAAAATTGTGTTTTTTTTTCATTTAAAAGTACGAGCAGAAAAAAAATCATACTTTAATAAATAATCCCCTCGATGTTTAATATTAATGACAGTATACTCATTTGGGTTAATCCCTGATGCAGATGATGCAAGGTCATGGATCACTGCACAAGCTGGTAGGGGTGGGAGGATCAAATAAGGTAAATTCACTGTGTTTTTGTACACTGAAATGTCAGCAATAATAGACACAAATTCTGACCAATCATGTCATATGAGCTTGAGCATGGAAAAACTAAAAAAAAATGTTTTCACT
The DNA here is from genome assembly GCF_017654675.1 of Xenopus laevis. NCBI lineage: Eukaryota > Metazoa > Chordata > Amphibia > Anura > Pipidae > Xenopus > Xenopus laevis. The sequence goes on along the minus strand of NC_054376.1, from coordinate 45,851,375 downwards.
TTAAAGTATGCAATTTCAACTGAAAATTGAGCAACATTTTTTTAAAATGCATGATTCACACACATAGAAATTCAAAAGAGACTAGAACATGTTAAAGAACCAGTAACATAATTTCTTTTTTAAAAAAAACCCCAAGACACATTTAACTTTAAATTCGCAAAGTCTTTATTAAGAAATAACTTACTGATACTCGGCTTCCGCTCCTCTTCAGAAAAGGCGACAGGGCGACGATCCATCGTGCGGCGCAAAATTTCTCCTCCCTGCCTTCTATAGGAGATAACCAGGGAGGAGAAATCAAGCGCCACATGATGGATCGTCGCCCTGTCGCCTTTTCTGAAGAGGAGCGCAAAAATTAATTGCTCCAAGTGCCATCCTGCCGTCGATTTACTTTTTAGCCGCCGGGAAGGCAGGGGAGGCAGTTCTGGGAGATTAGTTGCCCTGAAGAAGAGGAGATTGTTGCCAGGTGACTAATCTCCCCTAACCTTGGAGGATTTCTTGAACAAGCATAATATTGTGATACTAAAATCTATAGTTAGTATAGATATGAGTATATATAGTTTATTTGAATGTATGGAGGGGTCAGTGGGAGTGTGTATACAGTATGTATGAATGCTGGGTTTCACTTGGAGGGGTGAACTTAATGGACTTTGGTCTTTTTTCTCCCCTATGTAACTATGTAAAATCATCTAAGCTGGCATTTTTGCATGATTCCAACTGGCACAAATTGGGGTGTTTGGAGGCAGTTTAGACAATGTTCATGCTCACAATTTGAGCACAGAAGACCCATGACCAGCAAAACTACACATGCTAGATGAATTTCGATTTTTTTTTTTTTGCATTATAGCATCTTTATACTGTATACCTAAGGATGTCTCTTAGGAAGGATCCATACAATCTGCAAAAAGGGAGTGGGTGGATTGGCCTGGTAATCTTAGTATGACTGCCACACAACCACACTTTCCCTTATTTGTTTTGAGAAGTAATCAAGCCTTTCTGCCATATTTATCTGTGGCTGTGGATTTGTTGTTGGTGAGGTGATTCATTTTGCAAAAATATTTGCATGGAGCCTTCAGGACAAATACATTATCTGCTTTGATGATGAAGATGGAACTAAGATTTTCCTGCTGGATTGAAAATTAAAAGGAGTAATATTCCAATATATATACATATATATATATATATGTATATATTGAAATGTTGGCACTTGGTCTTAACAAGGTATAAGCAGAAAGAAAGGCAGATGGTTATGAGAGCTATTAACATACCCAACTTTGAAAGCGCCCATGTTTAGCTATCATTACACAGACCAGGGTTCTATACAGGCTGGAGATCAAGGCACATCCTCACCCCAAAGTTGTTGCAGTATTGCCTTCATCTCAATGACACACTGGTGGAGCTTGGAAGCTAAGTTTTGTTTGTGTTGGGACTCATTTGATAGTTGATTTAAATAGAATAGAGCTGTTGGCTGTGAAAGCCATCAAATATACAATAAAATTATGTTTCCTAGGTTTTACATACCCTTTAAATGTTCATGAATCCATTTTGTGTATGCGTAAACTAGTTCTTTATCTCTTCTGTCTAAACTTAGGTGAATTCACTATATTGTTCAAGCCTTTGGTTAATTGTCACATTGGATTTTGTGTTTCTTCCTGGCTGCTCCTGCTCAACTATCCGAACAAAAGATTCTTGTTTGATGCCTGGCATCGTTCTTTGCCACTTCCTGTGCTCTTAATGCTTTTGTTCTTCACCTGTATATTCTTTATGATTCAATGGTAATTGGGATCAGTTTTTAACCTCTTGGTGGACTGACTTCCCTGGGAAATATATATTGTTGTCTATGCAGGTTAAAATAACAAATGTTGAGCTATTTGATTCTAGACTGTGATAAAGGGAAATAGGTTTTGTTTATGAAGGTGATCTTGGACCTGAAAAAATGTTGGGCTATTTTTCTGGGTGGATATATTATGTTGTAGTTTGTATTCACTCTTGTAGAGGAAGTATAACAAAGCTCCAGTGACACCCACTTCTCAGAGAAGGGACATATTCCAGCATGTAAATCCACATACTTATCCCACAGGGAAGAGGGATCATCTTGCAATCCGGAAAAAAAACTGATTCCAAGACAGCTTTTCACTTTTAATCCCACGGAATAAGCTAATAACTCATAAAACCATTGTGACATGAAGGGGCACATTTACTATTGGTCGAATATCGAGGGTTAATTAACCCTCGATATTCGACTAGGAACTAAAATTGTTCGACTTCGAATATTGAAGTCGAACGATTTAGCGCAAATCCTGCGATCGAACAACCTTCCCCATAGGCTAACATTGACTTCGGTAGCTTTTAGCTGCCGAAGTAGGGGGTCGAAGTTTTTCTTAAAGAGACAGTACTTCGACTATCGAATGGTCGAATAGTCAAACGATTTTTAGTTCGAATCGTTCGATTCGTAGTCGAAGGTCGAATTAGCCCATTCGATGGTCGAAGTAGCCCAAAAAACACTTCGAAATTCGAAGTTTTTTTAATTCGAATCCTTCACTCGAGCTTTGTAAATGTGCCCCGAAGGGTAGAAGGGAAAAGATTGACCCAATAAGGCTCCCTTCATTCTAACCAGTTTCTACAGGTATAGATTTACTCTACACCTTTATAAAATTTAAGCCCGCCATTAAGCTTATAAAGGGGAACTTTGTCCCCCCCATTTTTCAAGCATAATGAAGGAAAATGTAATTCTAAGCAGCTGGATACTTTGCACTCCTTGGTAAACTACTTAATCTTTTCTACTTTTCCTTCAGTATCTAATCTCTCCTTTTCATTATCTTTACTTTGCTATTTTGAGTGACATTTTCCGCCTGGACCTAAGCTGACCTCCTTGCCCTTTTCTTTTTCTCTGTGCCCTTCCTTCCCCTTATATCGTTATATAATGACTAATTAATAACAGCTATCCCAAAGATAATGTTCTAGTAACAGCTTTGCTATTCATCCCAATACAAACAGTTTATCAGAGGAAGGTTGATGTGGATGGTTTTATCAAAAATATGTTGTATTATAACAGAGGTGAATAAGGGTCAAGTTTTCAACTGTTGAAGGTAATAAATATGTTATTTATATGCAGTATCTGTTTTTCATTTTTGTAATCAGAAACAGATGACAAAGCACAAGGCACAACATTTCTTCCTGGTACATCTGGATTTTCACATAAGTATACACTTTCATGCTGATGTTCAGCAGAATCAAAAGCAAAGCAGCAGCAAAAAAACATAACAAAATACTGTTCGTAGCTGCATGTTATAGTTGTGGCTCACCAGGAGTTTTGATTCCCTCCCATATCAGATGACAACGGGAAGCAGTATAAGTAGCCCAAAACCCCAAATTATTTTATTATAATCCACCATACAGCAATCAGATTATGTGTATAGTAGCCCTTAAGGAAAAGATTGGGAATTACAGAATATATTTAACAGCTTTGCATGAATTAAGTATGTCCATTACTGGGACAAATCTGGAAAATATCTGGGAAAAATCTGAAACAAGCAAATACTGTATATGAGGCTTGCCATTATTTCAAAAATCTATTTATCTAGCAGCAGTTTATACAAACCCGTGATAATATCCTATGACTGACTTTTCACCACCAGCACATATGGAAAGTGACCCTTACTTCTGGGGGTGCAACGAGCCCAGTAAAATAATGCATAGGACACAATCACTGTTGGGGGTGATGGGGTGAAATGATGCATTTGCCTTTCCAAAAACGAATGGTATGCATTACATGGGGTGAAGTTGAGTGCTATATTATTGTTTGGTTTAATTCACTCTCCAACGATCCCCAATACAAATGATCTTTTACATGCACGTATTTCTTTCAGCTGATTCTTCTGAATATTTGGAATGTATAAAACTGGGATTGTTTCGCTATAGTTTAGCCTTAAACTTGAAAGCCTGACGTATCCATTCTGACTTATCTGTCAAGGTCAAGAACATAATGTATTCCTGGTGTTAAGAGAAAGGGGATATTGAGCCAAGTTTTTTAAAGCAGGGGAGAGGAAGTGGAGACGGACATGATTCAATTTTCTCCTTGGGAAACTTTTTTCACATCTGGATACATCAGTGCTGTGTGTATGGGATGATTTTATACATAACAATGTTGAGAGAAAGCTAATCACAAAAAATATCATTTTGAAAAAAGACAACAGTTCATGAAGTTGTTGTAACCCCATGATGGTGTCAAAATCCTATTTGTTTTACAACAAACATAGGGGCAAATTCACTTAAGGGTGAATTTTCGCCTGCAAAGGCTCCGCCCAGTGTCGGACTGGCCCACAGGGAGACCAGGAAAAGTCCCGGTGGGCCCAGGTGTCAGTGGATCCAAATGCTGCTAAACATTTGGCCTATTTCATGGCCATTCCCTATTTATATGAGAACAAAGAGGCTAAATAGATGGAAAATAGAGTATAGTATGTAAAAAAAGAGACTAAAAGAGAATAGAGGTTTAGTAAGGAGAGGAAAAATAGTACTAAGAGCGGGCCCCTGGTCTAAGATTAATTGGTGAGCCCCTGGTCAAAGGTTTTTGGGTGGGCCCCTGGTGTCCCAGTCTGACACTGGCTCCGCCACACTTCGCGCCACTTCTTCAGGGGCATATTCGTTACAACTACACTAATTCACTAAAATGCGAAGTTGTATCTCTGTAGCTGAACGCTGGCGAAGTTTCGGTAGCGCTAATTCATCAGTGCGAGCATTTCATAGTGAACTTTCGCTAGCGTTCATTTCTGCCTATAGAAAAAAAGGGCATTAACTCAAGGGATGAAAACATAATTATGCCTCTTTATAGGTCCCTGGTGAGGCATCATCTGGAGTATGCAGTGCATTACTTAAGAGGGATATAAATGAGCTGGAGAGAGTGCAGAGATGTGCAACTAAACTGGTTAGAGGGATGAAAGATTTAAACTATGAGGGTAGACTGTCAAGGTTGGGGTTGTTTGCTCTGGAAATAAAGATGCTTGTGAGTGGACAAGTACATTATAGGGCATTATAGACAGATAACAGGAGATTGTTTTTTCCTATAAAGTGGATCACCGTACCAGAGGCCACCCCTTTAGACTATAAGAAAAGAACATTCATTTGACGCAACAAAGGGGGTTCTTCACAGTCAGGACAGTGAGGTTGTGGAATGCACTGCCGGGTGATGTTGTGATGGCTGATTCAGTTAATGCCTTTAAGAATGGCTTGGATGATTTCTTGGACATACAATATCAAATTCTATTGTGATACTAAAATACCGGTATATAATAAATATAGAAATGGGTATATATAGTTTATGTGAGTGTAAGGAGGGGTGTGTGTGTATGGATGCTGGGTTTCATTTTGAGGGGTTGAACTTGATAGATGTTGGCCTTTTTCAACCCAACTTAACTATGTAACTATAGTATGTAACGATGTAAAAGGAAGGTAATATTTATCAGAAATGTCAACCACTCCAATGCTATTAGAGCACTAATAATCCACTCCTTAAAGCAATACTGACATGTTCCTATAAAAATCATAGGAACGTGTCAGTATCAAGTAGTTGCTGCTCCCAAAGGGTCGAATTTCAAATTCATGGAGTTTTGTAAAACTCCCATAAACTCCCATGAACTCGACACTTATCTAAATTTATTGAATTTTTAATTCAACCCTTTGATAAATCTGCCCATAAAAATCCCATGGGAATATACAGAAAGTGGTGAGTTTTTCTGTGGTAATCTCACATTTTGCTAAATCTGTCCCTTAGGGGCCAGTTTAAGATTTCTTATGCCTTTTGGAAAAATTTATAGATATGGGGGGATAGCTCTTACCCCTGTTAAACCCCTGCTTTGATACATCCATGTATTAGTGTTATATAGTGAATAAAAAGACTGTTTCCTATGAATTTAGTATTCCCTTTAAAACTCGGAATAATTAATAAAGAACATTATATGTAAGTCTGTAATTATTCTTGGCTAGAGCTGAATGTTTATGCATCATTTACAATTTCCCAAAACCAAAGAAAAAATAATATATGCATTCTTAGAAAGGTGGAGATCATTCTACAGAATGTTACCAGAATTCGTTTAGATGCTGCAGCCCTAGTCCTGTACAACTTCTACGCTGCATGGATCAGATCTAAACTTTATTTCCCAAGCCTGGGTGTTTTAGTTAATGGCATGCCAAAGGTTGCCTATCTACTATACAGATCTGCTGATTCTTGACTGTTTTTTTCACTGTCCTACACAATTAAAACAAACGGTACAGGCAAACCCAGATATAGTCAGTGAACTAGTTTTTGGCTCTGTTCTTCTTGGCTTTCCTACCAGGAACAAAGCATGTTTAATTATTGTGAAATATGGCAAAGGGGAAAGACTTTCCTCCTATTAGATAATATATTGGCAAAGAGAACTGTAACATCTCCCTTTGATTTATAAAAACAGATTTGTTTTTGTAAATGTAACAAATAGAAACAGTCATATTGACATTTGAATTATAATCTTGCTTAGTTGGATTTAAAATGTCCTCTCATGTTCTCACCTTCCTTGGGGGGGTAAGAATACACCAAAGAAGAACTTTCAGTCTCTGGTGGAAACAATATGGCAGCAGCATACCAGTGAAATTATTGCATGGCTGTGCCTCATTGTGAGATGTTTTTTCATACAGTCAAATTTGTACAAATATGTTGTTGAATTATTATATTTGTGGCTTTAAATTCATGAACCTTGGTTATCCCTCCCCTTTTAACAATTAACATTGCTATAGGGGGCATACAATAAATTATCCAAGAATATATTAGTGGCACAGTGCACTGACCTATTATAAATAAAAGCAAAATAGGGGAAAAAAGGTGGATACTCAGACACTCAATTTATCCCCCAATAGCAGAGAAGTATAAATTCATTATTAGTGGAAAAATTCCCCTGCTAGATAAATTCAACCCATATAGTGCCACACTAACAAATGATAACCGTCTGTACAGCTGGGATTCATGAGTCGCCTCCACAGAGAAGTAAGTGCAAACCATGGGACCCTGGAGGTCAGGCATATAGGGCTATTTTATTTATTCAGCCCTGGATGTTGGTGCTACTTGGGGGAGGCGCTGATTGAGGCACTGAATGCAGTGAAAAAACACAAATATACTTGAGAATTTTTTCTGAAACCTTTTAATAGTCGCAACAGCCCCCCCCCCAAAATTAACAATAACTCATTGGTAATTCCCCCCATCGTGTTTTCTTTCCCCTTCAGTTGATTTCTTCTTCCCTCTCGATCACAGTAATATATAAGTTGACCTTCCTGTATAGTATTGCAACTGCTTTCCTTACAAGATTTGCTTAAATAGTCCCACAGTTATTTCACACATGGGTAATGATATATATATATATATATATATATTTTTTTTTTTTAAATAATGAATATCCTCTCTAATATCTATCATGATATCTAATCATGCTGCTGTTGTCACATGGTTGCTTAGAATAAGAGCTACAAAGAATGTTCCTATATTTACCTTTGGTAATTTAAGGCACCACCTACAGTAATAACAGAGGAGGAATGTCCTCTGCATATATCCCAATACATTATTACGGGAATGTAATAAAAATAGCAACGAGCAAAACAATTTGCTCAAATTAGAATAAAAATTCGCATTTCGCAATGTAATAATCTTCCTTAAACTGTTATTGCATTGCGAATTTTAATATCGCATTGCCCACTTTAAAGAAGTGCTTGAAGGTGTGATAATCTTTTGGAGCAAACATAACTTTTTCAGTAAGACGTTTTATTACATTCACTGCGCACTGGTGCAAATTATAAAATTCGCAAACCTTCTTCCCCTGTCAGAAGTGGTTGCTAAACAGTTTCCGGGTTCGCAAAAGCAATATCAAAGTTGCACAAAGGCATAACTTTTCACATTGCAAATATTTATTCCGTTACCGACTTTTATTACATTGCCCCATTAGTGTCTGATCACTTGCTCCCTATCCTGCCCCTTTCCTTTCCAACCTTGCACTAGAAGTCTCCAGCAAGATAAAACAGTACCTGCCTGCTTTCATTCAACTCAGATAAGTCATTCTATTAGGCTTAGTTCACACAAGGAGATTCAGGGAGATTTTGTCGCCTGGCGACTAATCGCCTCGTCTTCTGATCGACAATCTCCCCGAACTGCCTCAGCATGTTTTCCCATAGGCTACCGTATATACTCGATTATAAGCCGTCCCGAGTATAAGCTGAGGTACCTAATTTTACCTCCAAAAACTGGGAAAGCTTATTGACTCGAGTATAAGCCTAGGGTGAGAAATGCAGCAGCTTCTGGTAAGTTTCAATCAAAAAATTGGGGGTTTCTGCTCCCATTGGAGGTGCCGGCGTCTCGTTTTTGGATGCCGGCTATCATTCTTGGACGCCAGTGAATATTCTTGGAGACTATTCTTGGATGCCGGCGACTATTCTTAGGTGCCGGCGACTATTCTTAGACGCCGACGACCATTTTTGCGCTTGACCCGAGTATAAGCCAAGGTAGAGTTTTTCAGCATATTTTGGGGGCTGAAAAACTTGGCTTATACTCGAGTATATACGGTATATTGAAAAGTCGCCTGCGCTAATGCACACGCGGCAATGTGTTTTCCATAGAAAATGCATCGCCGCAATGGTGAGAAGATGGAGAAATGGAAAAATATGAGGTTGAACAGATTAGCAGGGTTTAGATGATTGCTTAGATGAAAATGTAGCAAAGTTAATAAATGATTTAAAATTAATGATTTCTTCTCATATCTGAATTCACAGCTAATTATTAATATTTATTATAATTAATATATATTACATTTTTTAATTGTGTTTTTTCCCCCCAGTATTTTGCAGGGTTTGGGATGGAGGATAAACAAATGTAACATTGATTGCTCCAAAAGTCAGAAATACAAATAAAAATTCTTCCCCAAATATATATATATATATATATATATATATATATTATATTATATTATATTAATATTATATATAAATATATTTTAAACTCAATCATTGTTCAGCAACATTTACAAATATATCAGATGCAGATTTAGGCATTCATTTCCATAATGTATAGTGATTGTTTAAATATGAGAAAATGTGCCAGGAGGGCATTTCTCATCTGTAAACAGAGCCTTTCAGACCTTGTAATTGGGCAACATCAGCCCAAACCCACAAGTGGTTAACGCTGAATTTGTGCTGTTGAAGCAGTGGGTCAGGTTACCAGCATTTATGTTCAGAGAAATTCCCCCTACCCTGTTTCTAATTTTGAGAGAGAGAAAGAGAGAGGGAAGTTGAACTTATTTGGTGTAAAAGAGCAGACCTTTATGAGCTTTGTTAAGTGTGTGGGTCTGTGTGGGAGAAAAATGAATTTCAGTTAGGAGAATCATTCAAGAACCATCACGTGGAATTCATAGACTCTCAGCTGTGTGGTCCTGCCATGATTTTTCCTGTAGTTATTATTCCTAAGAAGGGACATTATTGCAAGGCTTCCTATGTATGCTGGAGCGTTACAACAAGCCTATATGCTGATGAATCGTTGGAATGAATAAACAAAAGGTGAGTGAGGACTGTCTGGTTTAATGTTTCTAGTGGGAGAGAAGAGTGAAACAAATGGTTCTTTTTATGTTCAGGATATGTTTCTGTTTAGGCAATGGTGTCATATGTTCTTGCTCGCAGTTTTAAGATAAAGTCATTTTGGAACTTTCCTGAAACCCCTGAGATTTACAACAAACTGCTATATTTCTGCCCATTTATACATAGTGATTTCCCCCTGCAAACTTTTTTTTTTGGAAACAAATATTCTCTTCAAACATTAGATGCTTTGTTTCACATTTACTAAGTCTCCCCAACTGCATGGCATGTATTGGAGTCTGTGCTGCTGTGCAAATATCATCTGTGCACAAACGTTAATGTATAGGTCATGGCAGGACACCAAAGCACAAGGAGCATAACATGGAAGATGCTCAATACACAGAGCTAAAGTGGTAACACATTATGCCCATAAAACTTCCCTATGGATGCCCAATGAGCACGCACTCGCTCTGGACCTCCACCTACCTTCTTATGTTTTGCAGAAGCAGCAATGATAAATCATTTTGTGATTCAGAGTGGAGTTTTATGGCCAATACATTGTAATTAGGATCAAAGGGATGTAATTAAGGAATATTGCTGCTACATTTATACTGTAAATGAGACATAAGTGAATACTGTAGTATTGAAAGAAGGAAAGAAAACATAAGCAATTCATTATGGTAAGTAATATGTAAGCATATGAAGAAATCTTGTAAATGGATTGAAAATAGTCACAGATACTTAGTACAGAGGTTTTCAGTCTTTTTTATTTATTTAGTTTGCCGTTTGGTAAGACCCCTTGGCTCACTGCAAACTTTAAATAATGCCTCACTGCAATAGTTCCAGGAATATTCAAGGCAGCAAGGACTTTAATCATTTACACTAGGGATGGGTGAATCTGACCTGTTTCGCTTTGCCACAAATTCGCCAAACACATTGAAGCCCATGGGGCTTTTGTCGTGCAACATTTTTCAAACCACTCAACATTTCTTCAAACTGCACAACATTTTTTTTTACTATTAGTGACGGGCACGAATATTCGCTGGTGAAAATTCGCCGGCATCAAAAAAAATGGATACTGGCGTCCGATTTTTGGACGCCGGCGCATTTTCATTGTGGGAGCACTAACCACCAAAGTATACAATTTGTGTATCAAAATCCACTCTGTGTGCTGATGAGCTGATTCTTTGCTTGTGAGCATTCACACCTTCTGGGAGCTGAAGGCAGTGGATGAAGTATTTATTTCCAAAGTCACCCATGGCAGACAAGTCACCAACATGGGTTAATCCCGCCTATCAGGTCACTAAACCATGTTGGTTAATGCTGCCATGGAAGTGACTTGGAAAAAGAAATTACAGTGAGTAGCTAAATTCAATCTGTGTGAGCGTTGATGGGCTGTTAGCACATGCACACATTCAGGGAGTGAGAGGCAGTGGATTACCCAACAATACAATAATAACAATGTCCTATGTTGGTCTATTGGGAGAAGACTGCATCGATGCACTAATGTGGTCCTTGTTGGGCAAGATTTTAAACCTGCCAGATAGATAGGCATATTAATAAACTGTGCCAGTTTGGGTGCAGTATTGAAAAGTCATTGGTGGAACGATGCAATGGCTTCATTTGCTGTACCCCCATTTAAAAACACTTAGTAGCAGGGTCACCAAGAGAACTTGTGGCTTGTGTGAGACTATAAATATATTTCTTTTGCTGTTTGTCCACTAGTATCACTCCTTTATCTGAAGTGTTCATAGGTTAGCAATGATATAACCTTGCATTATCAATACTATAGGGCTTCCTTCTATTGAGCCCAAAATTAGTCCAATACGAAATTATCTACAGATGCAGTGCATTGTGGGCAGCCATTGCTCTAATTGTATAAGCAATAATGATTGTGCTCATACAGGAAAGGGGGTTACACATAATCAACTGAGATTAATTAAGTTAAAGTTTGTTATTGTGCTAATGACAAGGTTTAAAGGGGTAGTTCAACTTCCAAACAAGCACCAGGTATTATGAAATAAAAGACATTATTTCTGGTGAGCTATTTGAATTCATTTGAACTGAAAACACACATTTGTAAGGTAGCTTAGCCCTTTATGAAGTGCAGCATTAATGTATACACTTTGGGCCAGATTTTGTTAGACCATTGCACAAAGCAACACAATTGAACAATTTATATATATTGTGTGCCTAAGTGTACTTCTGACTTTTTCAAGATTTCAAATGGGGGTCACTGACACAGCCAGTCCATAAACGATTGCTCTGTGAGGCTACACACGTATTGTTATTGTGATTTTTATCACATATGTTTCTACTCAGGCCTCTCCTATTCATATTCTAGTCTTTTATTCAAGCCACTGCCTGGTTTCTAAGGTAATTTGGACCCTAGCAACCAGATACCTGCTGAAATTCCAGAGTGGAAAGCTGCTGAACGAAAAGCTAAATAATTCATAAATTACAAATAATTTGAGTTATTTAACTTTTTATTCAGTAGATCTCTAGTTTGCAGTTTCAGCAATCGGGTTGCTAGGGTCCACTCTAGCAACCAAGCATTGATTTAAATAAGAAACTGGAATATGAATAGGCTAGGGCCTGAAAAGAAACATGAGTAATTAAAAGTAGCAATAACAATACATTTGTAGCCTTACACAGCACTTGATTTTAGATGTGGTCAGTGACCCCCATTTGAAAGATGGAAAGAGTCAGAAGAAAAAGGCAAATAATTAAAAAAGCTATATAAAACCCAAAAAATAAAGGCCAATTGAAACGTTGCTTGGAATTATCCAGTCTATAACATACTAAACTTTAAAGGGATACTTTCATGAGAAAACGTGCTTTTTTTAACTCTTCAGAAGAATTCTGCACGTAAATCTGTTTTTCAAAATAGCAAAATTTGACATGGAGCTAGACATATTGTCAGTTTCCCAGGTACCTCCAGTCATGTGATGTAAACTTCAGTCACTCTTTACTGCTGCATTGCAAATTGGAGTGATATCACCCCCCCCCCCAAAGAAGCTAAACAACAGAACAATGGGAAAGTGACCAGATAACAGCTCCCTGACACAAGATTATATTACAGCACTCAATAATAAAAAATAGATTTTGTGAAACTAACCTTGTGATCAGCCTGTCATTGTACTGTTCCAAAGTAAGGAGGGAGCAGGAAGTTTTTTTCATTCAGAGTACTATAAGAAGGAATATTGGGATTTTTGGTGATTTAGCCTTCCATTTGCATGTTGTTCATATTACTATTTATTTATTTGCAGCATGTGCTCCTACTTGCAGTAGGGTAGGCAAGACTGACTGCAGGGTTATTATAACAACTAGTAATAAGTCATCCCTTCTGAGACAGAATTGCTCATAAAATGCACACAGCATTTATTTTCAAACAGGGCTCCTTTGAGTAAGGTTTCGACTCATGATTACTGAATTACCTGTCAATAAACCATAATTAACCACTCAATAATAGGTAAAGAAAAAAATATAAGGACATACAGGCAGTGTGCAAAGTGCATTTTGCACTTTGCACACTGCTTTCGGGTGTTTCTCAGTGCACAGACCTGTGAGTACCCTGAGGAATACAACGCTAAGGGGGTTATTTATTAAAGTCCGAATGCCAAAAACTCAAAAAATTTACGTTTTTTCTTACTATAAAATCCAGATTTTTAGTGGAAAAAACTTAAATCGTTTCAAGATTTAATAAACCCAGAGGATGAAAAAAGTCAAAATCTGAAACTCTGGCATCTCAGACTTACTGAGGTTGTATTTAAGTTAATGGGAGAGGTCCCTATCCTATTTGGACGTTTCTGTGGTCTTAACTGGAATTAACCCAAAAATCCAATTATTTTGGACTTTTTGGGAATAAATCCAAAAATATTTGAGCGATTAGCATTATAGCATTATTCCTTACACTATTTACCTGTCACTGTACTTCATGGTTACAGAATTAAAGTGAAAAGATTTTAGTTTGCTTTATTCAGTGTGTGATATTTATATTGTCTCAAACTGAAAAGGTCAAACATCCAGGATTTCACTGGTTGGTTTACACTATTTACCTTATATCAAATATATCAATATGGTTGTTTAAAAAGTAAAGTGCAAGTGCATACACTATCTCATAGGTAAATGCCATGATATGAGTAGAACAATCTGAAAAAAAAAAATTCTTAAAGGATAAGTAAACCTTTAAAATAAGTGAATGTAAAATTGATGAGGGTGCTATTCTATGCACTTTTGTAATTTACATTCATTATTTATTTATTTTGTATTCCAAGATATTAAGGCTGCTTAAAAGGATCCTGTCAGCGGAAAACATGTTTTTTTCAAAACGCATCATTTAGTAGTGCTACTCCAGCAGAATTCTGCACTGAAATCCATTTCTCAAAAGAGCAAACAGATTTTTTTATATTCAATTTTGAAATTTGACATGGGGTTAAACATTTTGTCAATTTCCCAGCTGCCCCTGGTCATGTGACTTGTGCCTGCACTTTAGGAGAGAAATGCTTTCTGGCAGGCTGCTGTTTTTCCTTCTCAATGTAACTGAATGTGTCTCAGTGAGACATGGGTTTTTACTATTGAGTGTTGTTCTTAGATCTACCAGGCAGCTGTTATCTTGTGTTAGGGAGCTGCTATCTGGTTACCTTCCCATTGTTCTTTTGTTTGGCTGCTGGGGGGAAAAAGGGAGGGGGTGATATCACTCCAACTTGCAGTACAGCAGTAAAGAGTGATTGAAGTTTATCAGAGCACAAGTCACATGACTTGGGGCAGCTGGGAAATTGACAATATGTATAGCCCCATGTCAGATTTCAAAATTGAATATATAAAAATCTGTTTGCTTTTTTGAGAAATGGATTTCAGTGCAGAATTCTGCTGGAGCAGCACTATTAACTGATTCATTTTGGAAAATTTTTCCCATGACAGTATGCCTTTAAGGTGCAGTTAATCTGAATGAATTTTGTTCCAACAGCGCCACCTGCTGGTCAGTTTCTGACCAGTCTGACCACCAAGTAGTCAAGGAAGTTGTCAGGAGAAAGAAGAGGCTGCTCTGATGTTTTTCTGCTTAGGAAAGATTTGAGAAAGGTATCTAATTGTTTTCCTAAACAGAAGGCCAGAGCAGGGCAGTGGGATTAGCTAGAAAGAAATTATAATTGCAGTGCAAATATATACAGAACTTGGAGGCTCGTAGAATGGGCGTAGCAAGACAATAGCAAGTACACTTGTACACATCTCCAAGTATCATCAATCTACGCTGACTTGAAATGAGAACAGACAGCCAAGGTAAGGGTACATTTTGAATATAGTGGAGGAAACAAATCTATGTCCATTAGACATGTGTAACATGCTGCCAGTCTGGAGTGAAATGCCACCTGTGGGGAGAAGGTACATTGTGTACATCAACTGTGGTTGGAACATCTCTAGTAGGTTCTAAAATCTCCTATTCTTAGCATCTTTTTAATTAGTCTTTGTGTTTTATTTTCATTGTTGTTCAAATGGTATTGAGGTTTGGGGAGCTAAAAATACTTTTCTGCGAGGGTCTGTTATTTCTAGTGTATTGATCAGCAATGGTTGCTCCAGGGCATATCTCCTGGAATGATGGCATGGCACTTTCCTAAATCCTTACAAGCCTAACAACAATTTATATTTTACTGTCTGCTATTTATAGGACCTAGCCACATTGTAGTAAATATTTCAAAATAGTTTGTGCTATTTCCCTTTGGAGCAAGTGTCTTGCCAGATCAGCAGAAAACGCTAGAGCTAGTATTAAAACATTTTCATCTGGAGGTCTCCATCACTCTAGGTCACTAGTAACTGTACAAAATTAGGATGTGTAAATGGCGGAGCTCACCCTCATGTAGTTTATCTGTACACCTACTGCCACGATAATGTCACATTGTGTCTTTCAATAAAGCCGCATTGATATTAATAGCAGCGGTTCCGTTGGATATGTTGGTCAGCGTCAGTTGCGGGTAACAATGATGTGAAGCATCACTAGTAACTGTATTTGCAATGTTCATTTTACCCCTCCTGCACATGCCACAGTGTTTTCTGGGTAAACTCCAGAAATACCACTTAACTCATACACTTAGGGGCAAATTTACCTAGGGTCGAATATCAAGGGTCAATTAACCCTCGATATTCGACTGCCAAATTGAAATCCTTAAACTTCGAATATCGAAGTAGAAGGATATAGCGCAATTCGTTCGATCGAACGATCGAAGGAATAATCGTTCGATCGTAAATGGGCCCCTTAGATGTACAGTATATAGCCGATAGTCTTTAAATGATTGGAATTTCCATCTGACCTTCCAGTGAGATAATTGCTCAGTAAACCACCTTTATTTATATTTTCACCAAAAGAGGCCTTATGTGAACCAATATAAGCAGAAGACCTCAGACAGTTTAATCAGATGATGTGTCTGACTAACACAGTGTTACTGGAATTTCAGGGATTTCCAAAACAGTCATTTGACTCATTTCCATGCCTTATCCAGGACATCATATGATTTCCATTAGCTTTAGTAATAATCACAGGTCCAGCACAGGATCAGTCCAAGAGTTCAGCCACCAGATCTGGGACAGGATGTAATCCCCAAATTCAAACAATATACATTGTACGAGAGCAGTGGCGTGCAATCACTTCCCTATAAAACCATCAGGTAGAATGAGACTGTATGACTAATACGTTGGTATGGGGACACTTTTGCCAAGATTATTCAAATATCTAATCAAGGAGGGACCATCCAGTAAAGAATGTCCAATTGTAAATAGTTAGAACCAGAAAATAGAGTTCACCTGGACATGTGTACAATAACCCAAATGACTACTGTTGACATCATCCTTTATAAAAGCAGAAGACCAAGTTGCAGAATAATCATTTCCGTGCCTCATCCAGGATATCATATTTCCATCAGAGGAGCTTTAGTAATAATCACAGGTCCAACACAGGATCAGTCCATGGGGGAAAATTCAGGGAACAGATCTGGGACAGGATATAATCCTCCAATAGAAACAAATGACATTGTATGTGGGCAGTGGCATTTCCATTATAATTGAATTAATTGCTTAGCTACATTCCCAAACCCTCCACGTTAATGTGTTTATCTTGCAATTGATTCCCTATAAAAAAAAACACTTAGGTAGAATCAGCCCATAGGAGACCCTTTTGCAAAGATAATTCTAATAACTACTGTAAGTAATTAGGGGACATCTAGTACAGAATACCCAGATATAGCTATGACCATAATATGGAATTCACCTTGACATGGGTAAAAAGGCTCAGTAATCTTATCATCATAAATTAACGACTAATTAAAGTATGCACGGAAAAAGAATGGATTGCTAGTTATCAGTCCCAATACCCTCAGCATTGTTGCAACACTTACAAAACCAACATGGAAACCATATAGTTTATAGTAATATAATGTTATAGTTGCATTTCATATGAAAGGGTGTAATTAGAAAAAATACTAATGTGAATGATGTATAATCTCTGTAAAATGGAAATATATGCAAAATATGTTGGCATGAATTAAACAAAGGATGATGATAACTTAAGGTACATTAAGTTAAATGAAAAGCTATTCATTACAAGCTGCATATTTATAAATGCTTTATGCATTCCATGCCTCCAATAACCAAATCTGATAAACAATCAATGCATATAAATCAAGTGCTATAATACATAGTGTGGGGCTGATCCACAGATGAAAGGATTTCTTGTTCGATGGCAGAACACAAGTCCTAGTATCCCAACAGATGTAGGTTGCTCATTAGCAGCCTTGCTGTGCAGGGGATCTTGGGAAGACAAAGTACCTAGAGTAGATCATAAACTAAGCATTTATGGGGTTGTGATTGGGTGGTAAATTCTCTTAATCTCCAAAAGGTCATTGTTTTCAGGCTGTAATTATCTGGAGATTAGGGACATAAGGGGCAGATTTACTAAGGTTTGAATGGTAAATTCGAATTGTAGATTTTTTTTTTTTTTTTGGTCAAAACTTGGTCAAAAAATTTGAATTTGAAATCAGCAACTCAAATTTGAATTTTAATGTGAGATTTATCACAGTAGATTTTCTTGATTCTCTGTTTGTTTCCCACTAAGTAATGTAATGTATTTAAAGAGGAACTAAAGTCTAAAATAGAATAATGCTAGAAATGCTGTATTTTGTATACTAAACATAAACATGAACTTACTGCACCAGAAGCCTAATCAAACAAATTTTTTATTCTTTCAAACTTGGCCACAGGGTATGTCATCTTGTAACTTTATTAAACATCTCTGCAAGAACACGCACATGCTCAGTGTGGTCTCGGCTGCTGTTGGGAGGTTAAGCTTAGGGATCGTCATAAATGATCAAAACAGCACAAGTTAAATCATTTCTGGCATAGAAGATGATACAGCAAGACTCAGGTCCGGACTGAGAATTAAAATAGGCCCTGGCATTTCAGGTACACAGATGCCCAGCAGCCCACACAGAGGCCCAAACAGCTCCCACCAGCCCACTAAATACTGACTTTCTTTGGCACCTTATAGCAGCCCCTCTGGCATTTACCAGAACCCACAGATTGCCAGTCCGGGCCTGGCAAGACTGATTAATAATCAGAATATTCAGTGAATATACAGTGAATACAAATTTCTACATGGTCGCCAGCTGCTCTACAGGGAAACAAACAAAGCTGCTCAAGGTCAGGGAAGTAAGGTAGGGGGCTCCCCCTGCCATTTGAAATGATAGTTAGTTAGGGTCTGTCTGAAGTTTCCTATCCTCAGCAAGTAAACGGAGGGAGAATTGCACTGCATACAGTCAGGTTTCTTATAAAAATCGTACACACATTTTTTAATTAAAGTATATTGGAGATAGGTTCCTTTTTCATTAAAGAAAGTAAAAATGGGATTTTATTTTTTTGCCTTTACATTCCCTTTAAGATGCTGGGCTCACCGATCAGAGATCTGCATCCCTAGGTCTTGTTTAGGTGGTACTGATGGAGTATGAATTTGAATAATTATACATTCAGTGCTATGAAATTTTTATAAATAATTCATTTATAATGTACTTTTGCTCCATACTGGTAAAAATGTTGTGTTTTCTTCAGAAAGACTATATAGTTTATATAAACACGCTGCTGTGTAGCCATGGGGCAGCCATTCCAAGCTGAAAAAGTAGAAAAAAGGCACAGGATATACAGCTCTACTGTGTATCCTGTGCCTTTTCTCCTTTTTTTTTAAACAGAATGGCTGCCCCCATGGCTACACAGCAGCTTGTGTTTCTGAAATAGACACAACAATTTTTTATCAGTGTAGCGCAAAAATACATAAAATATGAATTACTTTAAAACACTTAAATTTTTTGGAGTTACTGTTCCTTTTCGTGTACTTTTCTGTGTTAAAAAGAGTATGTGGGCTTTTTACTTTCCCTGTGCCCTGCATTTATAAAGCAGCCAGGGTATCCTAATTTTTGTTTTTTATTCAATTAATGGGAATTTAAAACATGGATAACAAATGCTTTATGCTTGAAAAGCTACAACTCTCAACAGCCCCATTTGGAAAGACTGGCCCACACTTCCAATTCCGCCCTAAGGATAGGCCTCTAGAACATAATATTATGCTGTTTATATCAGATAGATTCTATGACACTATTCTCATGTGTCACAAGGGTTTATACATGGGCTTAAATGTGATATATTCTTATACCGTCAATAATCAGGTTTGCTGCAAGATACGACATTCATCCATTCAGTAAGGTCATCTCATATGCTCAGGGCTCCAATTTTATTCAAAATTAAAAACATCTGAGTATTTCTTATTTGTAATAGGACATGATTACCCCTTGGGTACGGCAGGACAAAGATCTTTGCACTCATGTTTACGTATTGTGTTGCCACTGTCTGGTTATAAGAGATAAGCTAATTATTTATGGATATTACCTTTTAATATGAATTGCTCTCTCTGTTAATGTTTATCCGTTTCCATGAAATATTCCGACTAAAATAATAGCAATGTCATCATGTTTTAATGAACAATCTGAAAATGATTATTGCTATCATCATCAAGTATTTATAATGCCACAGTTAGTAATGAGCGAACCTGTACCAATTTGCCGTGCCAAAAAATGAATAAAACAGTGTAGAATTTGGTGAAACAGAGTGAAGAATGTGAAGTGTCAAATTACACTGCACTTAATGCTTTAGCACAGGGGTCCCCAACCTTTTTTGTTCTCATGAGCCACATTTAAAAGTAAAAAGAGTTGGAGAGCAACACAAGCATGAAAAAGTCAATAGGGATGTCAAATAAGGGCTGTGATTGGCTGTTTGGTAGCCTCTATATGGACTGGTAACCTACAGGAGACACTGTTTGGCAGTACACCTGTTTTTTATGCAACTAAAAGTTGTGTCCAAGCCTGGAATTCAAAAATAAACACCTGCTTTGAGAGCAACATCCAAGGGGTTGGAGAGCGACATGTTGCTCGCGAGCTACTGGTTGGGGATCACTGCTTTAGCGTATACATTGCTCTACCTGGTTAGAGAGGTTTTTTTTCAGTGCAAAAGTCTGGTGAAATAAAATGCATATCGAAATTCTAACATGGATTTGTGACATTTTTGTAGCTGAAAGCACAAGTTTTCTGCAGAACTCCAAGCATTTTCTATGCAGGTTGGATCAACTGGGGGCCTTAAAGTCCTGAGATGCCGGGACTTCAGATTCAGAGTTTTCCAGCCTCCGGGTTTAATAAATTCCGAAAAAATTTGTGATTTTTTAAAAGCCCGATTTTATATAGAAAAAAGATCAAAAATCAAGAAGTTCTTACATATCCGCAAATGTCTTTCACTGGCAGCTAATTAGCTTGGGAGTAGCATTACGTGTCCGCTCTTGTTGCAATATAGTTATGAGGTCATAAATGAAACAATGTAATCCGGAACTTCACATATCAAACAGCGCTTCCTTTGTTGCGCACAAGGGCTCTCCGGCTCTGACGCATGCAGTTAAAGTTTTTAGCCTCTTCTATAATCCATGAGGCTTCTGCCTCAGGCGCCAGCAGCCCCAGGATCACCCCTAACTGAACTTAATGCATCAGCCAAGGTTGAGCATCTTTATAATAATAATGACCCAGGCCTTCAAGTTATGCACAGGACTGGCAATTTGTGGGTTCTGGCAAATGCCAGAAGGGCTGCTGTATGGTTCCATAGAAAGTTACCATATAGTCGGCTGGTAGGGGGCTCTGGGCCTCTGTGTACTTGAAATGGCAGAGCCTATTTTGAATCCCAGTCCCGGCCTGCACAGAAGCCCCATCTTGCATTTTGTTAGGAGTGTCAGTGACATGGACATGCTCAGTTGGATCTGAGCAGCTGTTGAAAAGCTAAGCTTAGGGGTTGTGATAATTCATCAAGCAGAAAATGAGACTGGCCTGTCATAGAAGGCGATGCTTTATCTTTACTGCGAAAGGGCTGTGGTTGCCTTGGGCTGGTACAAAAGCCCAAAACATAATGTACAACTTTTCTGCCCTTCTTCTTTAGTTACATGACATGAAGTGTGCCTTAATGGGTTTCATGTCAACATGACAATTGCACTATGGAAATTTTACAAACCTGCCACCAGCCTTAAAAAGTTTCATGTCTGATAGTATTATGGTAATTGCTGTACACATATGGGTTTATAGGACACGGAATCCACTGCTACTTTGATGAACCAAGGAAGACACTTCTTTGAGTGGTGAAACGTTGTCAGGATTAGTGTGCTTGTGAGCAAATAATCCTCTTCCTTCCTTCTTTCTTTCTTAAAAAAAAAGCCGGCATGACTGTGCGTGCATTGGCCGCTGGATTTTGAAGAAAGAGGGAAGGAAGAGGATTGCTTGATTGCACATACCCTGCTGTTTCCTGCTAATAGGAGCAGAGGTATCAGGTAAATCCTTGGGAGGTGCCCTAACATTTGGAACCCTCATCAATTGGACTGTTAATTCTTTTTTAACACTACTAGATGCTCTGAAGGTCAAACAAGCATACTGAAAGATGCAGTTAAGACATTTCAGTGCAATTTTTTTAAAGTGTTTTTTTTTTAAATCCCTAAGCCAAGATTTCAGATAAATATACACGTGTGGTATTGGAAAGATTTTCCTAGTGAGCTCTTAAACAGTAAATGGCAAGGGGCATAAAAGAATTAAGAAATATTTCTAAACTGAGAATTTTGTATATGCCAGGGTTTGGAAAACTTGTGAATTTATTTACTCATAGATCTGTCAGGGTTATATATTCTTCACAGAATAGTGAAGTATATGATAGTAGGATTTAGTAGGACGAGTCTGCGTCTGTTAGGCTGGTATTCTGTCCAGATTGAATTGCTTGTAAAATATTTGTACAATTTTTGCATTCCACATTGAAGGAAAATATAGCTTGGAAACATGCAGGGCATAGCAATGATTAACACTGCCTACAGAGCTGTATTTGTTTTCTGAAATACATTTTTCTAAAGAAAATTCCTACATTGGCATTCTTAAGCTTTATCTATGTAATTAATCACCATTTTTTCCCTCCTCACAGCCTTTTTATAAACAATCTGAACAGCAGAGACTGCCAGTGTGCATGGTAGATGCTGAAGATCCATAAAGATAGACCCATCAGTTTTCAACCTTTGGACTCACCAGTTAATGTTTCACTAATTACCAGTGCACTTGTACGACCCTCTAGCCCTATCTGCTAAGGTGACGAGATATAAAGGGAAGAATTTTTTTTCCCCCTCACATTCTGACGGCACCATGGGCAAGGGATTTTATGTCAGCACGCTTGTATTAGCTGTTGCCATCATATTCTCGGTGGCTGCTGTGTCTACTATCATAGCCCTTGCAGTTGTTTGCTCTCAAGAAATGGCCAAAAATAATGATGTTGCTAAGCCACCCGAAGGAACAACTACATCTAGCACTAAGCCACCCGAAAAAACAACTACATCTAGCACTAAGCCACCCAATGAAACAACTATATCTAACAATAGCACATCAACAGCCACCACTGTGCAGTCCAATGACCCTTGGAACAAGTACCGGCTTCCAAAAACCTTGACGCCTGTTCATTACGATATTGAGCTTCAGCCATTCTTGGAGAAAAATGCAGCTGACCTTTATGTGTTCCATGGCAAAAGTACTGCCTTATTCCTATGTAACAATGCCACTGACCTCATCTTGATCCACAGCAACAAACTTAACCACACCAAATTTAATAACTTTGATGCCAAATTAATGGATGGCTCCAGGGAAGTAGCTTTGAAGAACACCTTCTTTCAAAAAGACAAGCAATTCTTGGTGGTACAGGTTGCTGAGACTCTGGAGGCTGGGAAACAGTATGCTCTTTACACAGAGTTTGTTGGGGAGCTGGCAGATGACTTGGCTGGATTCTATAGAAGTGAATATAGAGAACGCAATGTAACCAAGTAAGACTACCAACATTATCTTTTGAGCCTGTAGTGGTACATGTTGACTATATTACTTACTAAGTTAACATAAAACTTAGAACATTTAAGTATCTGGTTTATGTTTATATTCAATAAGTATTATTATATGCATCAACGTATTCATTCATTCCAGTGTATTAACTGCATAGATGATGTAAAATTGACCTCTCCAAAAGGCTGGTCAGGGATCGAAATTATTTTAATCTTACAAATTAGACCACATTCATTTCAATGGAAAAAGAGTGTGCTAATGTTCTGTTTAAAGAGAGTGATTTCAAAGAACACGGCGAGCCAGTTGAGCCAAATTCTTCATCTGTACAGTGAGTGGGGTGCCATGGAGCTTCCTTATTTGATCCATGTGTCAAAATATAGACAGATGATCAAATCTCTGGTGTTTCAGTGCCAGATGGAACTTTTTAACTTGTCTAATAGATATCTGAATAGTTTTAGACAGATATTGGACAGGCATCAGAAGGGAGCAAGTCGGCAGGTTTTTTAATTCCTGGCATAGATATAGTTGAATAAAAACCATATGTACTGCCAAACAGAGCCTCCACTTACTGTCTACCACAGAGCCAATCACAGCCCTTATTTGGCATCCCAGTGACCTTTTTTCATGCTCGTATTGCTTCCCAACTCTTACATTTGAATGTGGCTCACAGGTAAAAAAAAAAAAAAAAAAATTTGGGGACCCCTGATCTAAATGTTAATAAAGGTGTATTTTCTCAGAACAAATTTCTTGTTATAATTAAAATTAAAGGTCTACCATTTGCAGAAATAAATGCTTTACACAAATTATTAAAGCTGAAATATAACTCAGCCTAGGATAACTCATCACTTGCAGTGAATTGCAGTTATACATGAACCATAAAGCAAAAAGTATTCTTAGTGCAGATAACCACTCAGAGCTAATTATTGTTGACTAGCCATAGTTGGTTCTCTGAAGCAAATTTATAACAGTTTATGGTTGGAAATACACACATTTTTGAAACTGCAGAAAACATCAAGTGAAATACCTTGGATTGTAAGAATGGCAGATTGTAATTACTGTAATTATATATGTTTCTGGTGACAGGATCATTGCGACAACTCAGATGCAGGCTCCTGATGCAAGGAAAGCTTTCCCCTGCTTTGACGAGCCAGCAATGAAAGCTACTTTCAGCATCACTCTGAAGTACAGGCAGCCTTACAAGGCCATGTCCAACATGCCAGAAATCAGTAAGTCATTTTCTCCTAAACTGGGCA
Organism: Xenopus laevis; assembly: GCF_017654675.1. Classification (NCBI taxonomy): domain Eukaryota; kingdom Metazoa; phylum Chordata; class Amphibia; order Anura; family Pipidae; genus Xenopus; species Xenopus laevis. The sequence continues at coordinate 45,827,125 of NC_054376.1, read as the reverse complement.
GGATTATATTAAGTCCAGAGATAAAGTATTTCTAAATTACTGCTAAAACTAAATTCTCCCTTGGTTTCTCTTGTGAAAAACTTGTTTTGTTACAGGGGTCTGTTTACTGAAGTTGGTAAAAATTTTATATCACCCATTATTGCTGAGAATATTCTTGCGACAAAATTATCGCAATGAGACAAATTTGCCTTGGTGGTGTGAATTATGCAATCATAGCAGTTTGTTTCAGCTTTATTTCTGGCAAATTGTGAGTTTTTGGTGCTCATTTAGGTTACCTGCATAATCTGCTTTAAATCTTGCAGATTTTTTGGCACCACTGCCAATGGCCACACTAATGAATATATTTATATGAATGAGTTTATATAAAATAGTATTTATTACCAGTTTATAATGTATTATTAATTCTACTTATGGCCAATTAAGTACTATCAGGAATACATTATTTTTACATTATATTGATTTTTCTTAATTAATTCACTAAAAATATATTTATAAATATCATTCTTCCCCATATACTGACTATACTATATAGTGGAGCTCCCGGTTGCCATCTTGCGGATCTTAGTGTAGTCTTCGGGTCTCAACGCTGATTTGCGGGTGCGCAGTTGGAGCCAATTCCTGACATGGCCCCAATGTGAATGGGCCGGCACTATATGAAGATCCGGAAGAGCTTCTCTGCATTTAAGGGTCAATGTTTTTAAAAGGGTTTTTTTAACACTAAAGCACATCGCTGGGAGGGAGAGGGGGGCAATGCCTGAAAGCTTGGGGGGCTTATGGTAGGGGGGGCCTATTTCTCCTTTAAGGATATTGAAGAAAATGCAAGTAAGTTCAAGGCGTCACTCACCTTTACTGTAGCCAGTTTGCCCTAAACCTCTGAGGCTTATAGTTAGAATTTATACATAATATATGATCATATATTTAGACACCTATAAGCTATTTCAGTCCAGTGAGTCATAACAATAGACATGAGTGAGTGCCAGCAGCAGAAGTCTATCATTAATAGAATTGACTGTGTTCTGGTAACATATAATGTAAGTGTTATTTTAAATACAGTATCCATCTATCTATGGGCTTTCACCCCTAAATGAAGCAAAAAGCTCTCATATGTTTCTCCCATACCTCCCACTCCCATTCTCACATTTTTGTGACTTGTAAACATATCTTTTATTCTAATATTCTTATAACCAAAGAACATTGATACAAGTACTGCCAATATTGATAACAAAATTCAATATTCTTTTGCTCCTGGTGCTACAATTTTCATAAGTTCCATCAGTGCAAGCAGAATTCATCTTCCTAACTGCTAAATATTATTTTGTAGGTAAAGAACTTGTAGTTGAAAATGGACAACAATGGATGATCTCAAAGTTTGACAAAAGTCCAAGGATGTCCTCGTATCTGGTGGCATTCATAGTGTCAGAATTTGAGGCAGTTGGGAATCCTGCCAATGGTACCGTTACTGGGGTAGGTCTATTTGTATTATATTATAGTATATTATTTCTTACAGGAAAAAGACACCAAAAGTGAAATCATTAGAAATCCCACCAAATTTTTGTGACAAAGTAAATGTAAAAGGCTTGGGTTAGATATCTATTGTCATTATTGTTTTGAACTATGTCTCTTTCTTTTTAGACCAATCTCTATTTCACAGGCCATTGGTGGGATAGTGACCATATAATATAATATAAAGTTAAGAGTGCCCAGGCAATTATTTTTTATCTTCTCAGATTCCCTCTCATCTTGTATGATACCAATGGCCGAAGGAAAGCTTATGTAATTCCTCTATAGGCTTAAAGTATGAATCTGTGAATTATAGCCATATGTGGAAGTTTTTTAAAGACTTTTTTAAGAGGCAACATCCAAATTTATGTCCTGGAGAACAGCATTATAACTCAGCATGTGTCTGTGAAGGATAAAACGTGTTAACTATCTCTGATGAAGTTAGATGATGAAGAAAAGCAAAAACTAATGTGGCATTAAAAGGGAAATGTTGTCCTCAACCAGTCTCTACTACACCTTTAATCCCCAAGGTCCCTTTGAGGATACCAAACAACAGTATAAATAATTAAAAGGTGTAACAAGAAAACTGAATTGATATGTATGTATACAATAATTTATTAATGACTTAATCACTTAAAAACTGTCAAGGCCAGGGCTCCAAATTCATCCAGTCAAATTCATAAAAAATTGAATAAAGTAAATAATCACTTGTTACAGATCAAGGCAATCAATAGCTAATCGTGAATTTCATAGATAGTAAAGCTCATTCATAGGACCCCCAAAATTCTTAATCCGGAATTCCGTTTTTTCAAAGATATATATGTGAGTTATAGTTCAATAAGAACATAAATGTCCACAGTATCTCCCGAGCTAGATATTTGAATTATTAGATGATGAGCAGAGGTATTGCCAAATAAACATTGTCTTTTAAACCAATACATTTGTTGTAAAATGTATATATCTTTTTACTGCAATCTTGATGGTGCTATTCTACAATTATAGAGACCTGGCTAAGAGTTACTGTACATAGAATAGCTGTCACTGGTACATTCAGAGTTTTATACTGGGCCCACACTTATATATAATCTGTTTATTAATAAATTAGATGAGAAAGCTGAAAGCAATACATCTGTGTTCAATGACTATACAAAACTGTGCAATGACTCCATTCAGGATGTATTTTTCTTGCAGAGAAATCAAAGTCTAAACAAATTAGACCAAACAGGACTACGCGTGTCCTTGATGGGACAAATAAAACCAAATCTCTACTTGTGTATTTGTGTATAATAAACTAATAATGTCAGGCAAATGCAGAGAGGGACAGTAAGATATTGTCCTATATTAAAAGGGGTAGAGATTCATGATTCATGTGTAGAGGAGGTAATTCTTACCCTTTACAAAGCCCTGCTAAGGCCCCCTTTAATATGTGTAATGTGCTGTTCCACGTGTGGTTTTGTTTTTAACCATAGGTTATAGAAGGTTGCAAATGAGAGAATAAACAGAGAAAGAACAATGTTTGGACAATAATATGTTTTGTTTGTAGAGCTTCTGCAGCATATATAAAACTAAGCTTTACTCTACAGGTACAGATCTGGGGTCGTAAACAAGCCATCGTTGAAGAGAAGCAAGGGGAATACGCTCTCAGAGTAACAAAGCCAATCCTTGAATTTTTTGAGGAATATTATAATACTCCCTACCCTCTACCAAAATCAGGTTTGTATTGTGGCATGCTCTACAATCAAATCTAGCAACGAAAGCTAAGCTGCAAAGCCAAGTGTGTGGTTGATGTTGCTCTGTGCAGTAGATACAATATTTACAGATATTCTGTTAGTATGAGCAACACCTTATTATGGGGAGATGATCCTCACTTACTAAACATATTTCAATCGATTAATTTCTTCCTTTAGATCAGGTAGCACTGCCGGATTTTAATGCAGGAGCCATGGAAAACTGGGGACTGGTGACATACAGAGAAACAGCATTGCTGTTCGACGATCAAGTATCATCCATTGGGAATAAGGAGAGAGTAGTCACAGTAATAGCCCATGAGCTTGCCCATCAGGTAATGCATTTCTTTTTTTAACTGGCCTTAGGATATACCATAAATACCATAAATGATATTGCTATAAAACAATGCAATAGCACACACAGAAGTTGAGACACGATTGTAGTTTAAATTAGGTTTACCAGATTGCTTAAAAATTCAGGGCCATGCCTAATAAAGGCATGATTCAGGGCTGCACTAATTGCATTTAAATTAAATTGCACTCAGACCAGCATCTGCTTATAGATTGTAATGCCATAAAATAGTACTGGCAAAAGAAAATATCTGGTCAGCTAATTAGCTTAATGTCTCATTAGACACAGCTTACTAGTTGGATAAGGCTAAGGCCACACTAGGCGATAGCGCCGCGATTTGACTCGCGGCGACTTTTCGCCGCGACTTTTAAGCCGCAATCGCTGGGGAAACTTTTGCGCTGGCGTCTATGGGGAATCGCGTAAAATCGCCAGCGTAAAAACACACGCGGCGATCTTTTTTCTATTTTCGCTCGAAATCGCCTAGCGAGGCAATTTCGAGCGACAGTAGAGAAAAGATCGCCGCGTGTGTTTTTACGCTGGCGATTTTACGCGATTCCCCATAGACGCCAGCGCAAAAGTTTCCCCAGCGATTGCTTAAAAGTCGCGGCGAAAAGTCGCGGCGAAAAGTCGCGGCGAGACAAATCGCGGCGCTATCGCCTAGTGTGGCCTTAGCCTAACAGAATCTACTGATAATCACTGGGGTCTTTAGGTCTTTGGACAATAAAGCTTAAATGTAATTTTTTTAAAAGTTAAATTTACTTACACAATCTATTTTACAGTGGTTTGGAAATTTGGTGACCATAAGGTGGTGGAATGATCTATGGCTGAATGAAGGTTTTGCCACCTATGTTGAATATTTGGGTGCAGACAAAGCTGAGCCTGACTGGAACATAGTAAGTTCTATCATACTTGAGTATTAGGGACCGCAACACTAAACACGGGATATGCACACTAAAAAAAACAGCACACTTGCTGAAACACCTCATAATTCTCCAACCTGTCTTTCTTTATTCTCCTTTACAGAAATGCACAGATAATAAAGTATCTCTTTAGCTGAAGTATAGGGTCAAAGCAACAGCCTCCCAAACAAATATCCAGTTGGTAACAATCACTGTAAGGATATGTCAATGGCGGAGCTCACCCCAGCACGATATCGTTTCCCAGCTAGGTCATTGCTCTTGCGAGAGTTCGGCAACTCCTATCCAAAAACTTCATTGCTTCACAATACTGTTACCCGCATCGAGCGCTGACCCACATATACACCAGAGTCGCTAGTCTTAATAACAATGCGGCTTTATTAAAACACACAATGTTATAATAATATGGCAGTGGGGTGCAAAAAAACTTACGCATTTTGTGTCTCTACACTCAGCACTTCCTCAAAGTCTAGCTCTGCACGGGTATAAAAATCAGCTTTGAAGCAAGTTATTGGCAATTCTGCTATCATGAAAACCAAAAAATACATGTATGGGATCCGTAATCAGAAACCCATTATACAGAAAGCTCTGAATTATCGGAAGGCCATTTCCCATAGACTCCATTTTATCCAAATAATTATATTTTTTTAAAAATATTTCATTTTTCTCTTTAATAATAAAAGAGTACCTTATCCAAGTGAAGATATAATTAATCCTTATTGGAGGCAAAACCAGCCTATTGGGTTTATTTAATGTTTAAATGATTTTTTAGTAGACGAAAGGTATGAAGATCCAAATTACAGAAAGATGCCTTATCCGGAAAACCCCAGGTCCTGAACATTCTGAATAACTGGTCCCATGCCTGTAATGTAAATGGCAAAAGTGCTCAGGAGATCATTATGAGCAGTCCTACATTCTTTTTTTGCCTTTAGCTCCCCTTTAAAATAAGGTGTAGTTCTAAACCAGTATTCTAATTTGCTCATTCATAAAACAAATGTGTTTGCTTTTTTTTCCCCTTAGCCATACACCTAACTGGACCAGAGCCACCTGGTTCTGTCTGATTGTACCTTATGTTGTTTATTCCTGTTTAACAGAAAGACTTGATAGTACTGAATGATGTGCACAGAGTCATGGGTGTTGATGCATTGGCTTCCTCCCATCCGCTCACATCAAAGGAAGAAGAAGTGAACTCACCTTCTGAAATTAGTGCCCTTTTTGACTCCATCGCTTACAGCAAGGTAAAATATACTTTAGTTTTCTAGCCTTCTGTTTAATAAGCATCAGTAGAGAGTAATAGATATTTAGGCAGACTAAGCATTCCAAATAGAGAATGCTTGTCTCAAAACCTTTTTACTCTTGAGCCATAGTTAAATGTAAAAAGAGCAAAACAAGCATGGAAATAGTTGCCAATAAGGACTGTAATTGGCAATTTGGTAGCCCCCGTGTGAACCAGTAGCCTACAAGAGGGTCTGTTAGGCAGTACATCTAGTTTTTATGTAATCAAGTCAAAAATTAAAAAAGAAGCACTTGCTTTGAGGCCACGGGGAGCAACAAGAAAGGGTGTTGCTCGTGAGCAACTGGTTGGGGAACACTATTCTAAGCTTTCCTTTGGAAAACCGTTGGTAGCAAACAAAATTGTCATCCTCCTCCCCTGTTAGTAAGGCAGAACAGTGGTGGGATCAGAAAATCTACATCACATTTCTCCTTTTTCTCTAGGGTGCCTCTGTCATCCGAATGTTGTCTGAATTTCTCACAGAGCCTCTGTTTGTTAATGGAGTGGCGGTAAGTTTCAGCCATTATAAAAGAATGGCATTATCTCATGTGATAAATAACATTAATGATAATATTCTACTTTTTTAGAGTTACCTTAAAGGGTTTGAATACAACAACACTGTATATAGTGACCTTTGGGCACATCTGCAAAAGGTAAGCATAAAAGCAAGCACTGAATCGTAATCAGGTTGTAGAAACAGACCTGAATATCTGGGAACAGTGTGTGGCAGGGAAGGTGTAAGAACACTGGAAGGACAGTCATAGTTTATAAACTGTAGTGTTCAGCATGTTGACCATATAATTAATCTCAATCACTTTCTATGAAAATGTTATTTTAACAATGACAACATCATCAACTTCAAATTCAGGTGCATAGGCTCTTCATTGGCTTAGAAGTAATGGGAGGCATTATGCCAATGTGAGGAGATCTGCAAACACTAAAATACAGAAATCATCATTTTCTAGACTAGTCTTAATAGTGATTACATTTTGGGCTGAAACACTGTAACCTGCAGCCGCTAAAAAAAACAATTTCGAGCTTGACACTAAAGGCTTGGCGCTGATATTTGTACAACAACAATATCTGGGGAACTTCAGGTTAGCTATGTGCTATGTGAACTGGTTGGAAAAAAGTAAATGATGTTATAGAGGTCTATACAGAATTAATAATGTATGTAATGATTTCCTTTACAGGCTGTAGATAGTCAGGTTATAGTGAAACTTCCACTGACCATCAACCAAATCATGGATACGTGGGTCCTACAAATGGGATTCCCGGTGGTGAAAATAGACACAGCAACTGGAACAGTTACCCAGAAACACTTCCTTCTTGATCCTGACTCGGTGGTCACACGGCCATCACCATTTGGGTATGGATGAACACAGAGATAATCTGAAAATTTGCCAATTTATTAATAGCTCCAATGCATATTTTCACCAAGAGTATTTAGTAAATAGCATTATAAAGATAGAGCAGCACTTCTGCATGTCATTATCAACATCAAATCATCCACCCTAATATCTCGCATATGTTATTTCTCTATGGTATAAATTCACCTGCATATTTTCCCTGATTGTATATTCCCATTGTATGGGGAATATATGCTAGATAATTTACACAGCAGCCCTCTTGATTCCTCAAGAGAGCAGTTTTCTTATCCTTTATGGCTAACATTTCACTTATACAGCCAATGGCACATATGTATCTTTTATTTCCTCCTGAATGGGAGCCCCCTCGGCATATAGGTTGGAAAATGTAATTTTACAAATATAATCTTTCCCTTAAATTGTGTTGATTATAAATATGTTTTCTATTGTAAATTTCATGTTTCATGTTTTTCTAACTTATTTTTCAGTTACAAATGGATTGTACCAATCAGTTATAAAACATCCAGCAAAGTTGGCAACAACATATGGCTCCAAAAAGAATCAGGTTGGTATTGAAGGGAGTAGCATAAGGGTGTCCATCCTCCAGCCAGCCCTCCAGCCTTCAACTTTCAAGGAATTCTGGGATTTGTAGTTCATCTATTACTCCCCTGGTTTATACATTCTTCGTTTTTTCAAGTGCATGCCCACTCCCTGGCCATGTGCCACGCTTCCTCGATGAAGCACTGTCACACACAGAGAGTGCTGCATATACAATAAGGTGCAACTACAGCTTCCAAAAAGCAGAAGGAATTGTGCCTCTGGGCACAACATGTAGTACATGGGGGGCTTTTCATATGTCTTTTGGGCTTACACCTTTCTCAGAGTCCTACCCAAATGTGCAATGATAGTGTTCTATGGAATACTATCACATGGAAAGCAAAACTCTTTGGGGTGCCAATTTCTTTGACCTTGAATAAAAAATCACTTACTTTTTTACCTTGGGCTAGTGCTCTGTAAAAAGATGCATTGGCCTTGGGTACTTCTCCTCTGATGACCACCAGTTTACCATCTTCAGTAAATTTTATTATGCTTAGCATGAGGTTGGTTCAGGCCAGCTCCTTGAGAAATTCCTAAAGATGGCAGTGCAGCATCAGAGGAAGAGTGCCAATTGGAGTAAAAAAATTGCGTTCAATAAAGTTTTATTGTTCATTTAATATAAACAAACATGTTTGTAATTTAGAGGTTGGATTAAAATGGGCAACATGGTAAATTGTGTTCCCTTGAGACACGTGGAGACACAGGCACCAAAACGTAGTCTGTAAGATCTATATGGTATGGACTTGCTGTGCCATGCAATTATAATTATATAATGAATAAGGTATTCCCTATTGTATAATATAAGGATATTATAAGTCACCGACAAAAGGATAAACAGGATAACATAGATTCCCTCTTTCTCTCTCTCAATTTCTTTCACTTTATTAGACACTGTTAATGATTTTAAAATAACTGGAAGTGACTGGCTTCTGGTAAACCTAAATGTCACCGGATATTACAGAGTGAATTATGATGACAGCAACTGGATCCGCCTAATAACGCAGCTGCAAAGCGATCATCAAGTAAGTGACATGTAAGAAACAGAGAGCCACAGGGGCATTGTTGAATTCAAAGGAGGTGAGCACCTCGCCTTAAAAGGGAACTATCATGATAACTGAAATTGTATATTAGCTTCATCTTGTTGATACTTTCAAAATGTAATCTAAGATTCTGTACAGTTTCCGAAATAATCAAGTTAATCTTCATGATACCCTTCTAAGCAATATGTCTCTCTATCAGCTGGTTTGGTGTAAGAGTCAGATTTTTAAAAGACAGTTTTAACAGTTTTGTAAACCATAAAAAATAGGCCACTTGTGCATTGAGAAAGCCGGTTGGGCTCTCCAAGTGAAGGAGAGAGCAGCAGCAAATCTCTTTTCTAAGACTACTGGCACACTAGGCTGATTCTTGCTCTGGTGTAGCAGAATGCACTTTGGTACTGAAATATGCTCTGTCTGCCTGCACCTGGGCCAACACAATGGCTCTGGGTTCAAGCACAACAATAAGCTGATGGGAGCATGAGGACTGATTCTCAATCTGCATTTTTCCGCCTGGTGTGACAGTAGCTGGTGAAGAGGAAATCTGGCAGGGCTTATAACAAGAGGCAATGTTTCAATTAACTATTTTTCATATTGTGTCTCAGGCAGTTCCTGTTATTAACCGTGCCCAGATCATTGATGATGCCTTTAATTTAGCAAGGTGAGTATGTCTCCTGTCCGCTGTGCCTGTGCTAATATATGTTGTCTGAGCAAATAATGCAAGTGGAAGTTTTTACTAAAATCCTAAACATGGCCACACTACAGGCAGTCTTTAAGGTAACCAAATGCAGGGAGGTATGCCTACCCATTTGAGTTCTAAAACTTGTGGATCAAGGCTATGGTGGGCTCCTCACTAAATCCTCTTCTCAGTCTACTGACTATCCCGGTCTATTACTTACTTCTATAATCAGACCCTGATTTATGAAAAGGTGCAATGGCCCAGTCATAGGGTGGCATGATTTTAGCTGCATCTGGGCTCACACATTCCTTCATTGCTAGAGACCCCAGGGGTACTGGGGACTGGGTGTGCAGGAGATTTTAATAGTTGCTTGAATCTCCTGCCCACCAAGTTCCCCACGGGCCTGTAGGAATGAGGTAGTGCCAGCAGGGGCGCTCCACCAATGAGGCGAGTTGAGGCACTCGCCTCAAGCGGCAGTACCCCCCTGGTTACCAGGGTGTCAAAAATGCCGCTCCTGGTAACGAAGAGGTGAATTTCTGCTTTTCAACGAATTTCAACATGGACCTCTCCGACCCCTCCAGTGTGACATGGACTGTCCCCGACCCCTCCGGTGCTGAAGAGGTGAGTGCCGTGGGAAAGGGTGGGGCAAAAGGAAGGTCGCCTCAGGTGGCAAAATGACCAGGATCGCCCGTGAGTAAACAGAGAATGCATGTTTTTTTGCATTTGGTATCTGAGCCCTCTTGTATTAGACTTTATTCAAAGATAACTGAAATATAATTATTCAATTATAATTGGAACATACAAACACTCTTATTGACTTCAGTTGTATGCTTTATGTTTCAGGGCAAAACAACTAGGCATAACAACAGCACTGGATACCACTAAATATATCTCTGCAGATAGAGAGTACATGCCATGGCAAGCAGCTCTGAGCGGTCTCAGTTACTTTACACAGATGTTTGATCGAACAGAAACTTTTGGATCAATGAAGGTCAGAACCCACTATTATGCTTTGGTGTTTGCGTATTGTCCCACCTGTGCTGCAGCAGCTTTTTTCCCAAATTGGAGGATATTTAAGAAGGAAAATATCAAAGCTGCACCGAGGAAAACTTCTGAAATCTGGGCAGGCTGTGCACAAAGTTGACTGTCTGGTTCAAAACTGGACAGGTGACAACCTTGTGTAGATCGCTGGTATGGCCCAAGGGCCAAAAGATTGGATCAACCCAATAAAATCCATTATCTGGGTGACCAAATATCTAAATATCTTCTCTTTAGTGATATAGGAGAATCTAAGAGGGAGCATTAAGTAATAACTAAAACCATTCTTCAATTGTGCTATATTTTAATATTCTAACACAAATATGAAACTCTGGGAAGATAATCTGTTTTGCAAACATAAAGCTGCAACCCCCAGGCAGGCAAAGAGACTGTTTCCTCTGTTGTTATGTCTTTAAACCTGGAACAGCATTGCCCTCTGTGGGATTATGTAATGAAAGATGAAACGTTTGATGCAGGTCTAGTCATCAACCAATCAACAGGTAGCATTTTGTTTGCTGTTTAAAAGCAAACATCTAAGTAGTTACTATGGGTTACTGCACCAGGAAAAAAATTATGCCTTGAGGGGGGGGTAATGTTTTTTTTTTTGCACACACATGTCCTGAATATACATTTCATTGAAAATGCACAGTGAATATATTTAACCTCACTTGTATAAAAGTCACTACATTTGCCCTGGTGCAATAACCCATAGCAGCCAATAAGATGTTTTTTTTAACAGGTTACCAGTAAATGCTTCCTTTTAGATTGTAAGCTCTTTTGGGCAGGCCCCTCTTTACCTTTTGTATTAGTTACTGGTCACTATGTATGTAATTCTGTTATTTGTATAAACACATTTATTTTACTGTTTTACTATTTTATTTTTACTGAAAGATATGTTGGTGTTCTAAAAATACACGTTATTATTATTAATAACTCGATCAAAAGGGGCCGCTCCAGTTTACACTCCCTTTTGCTGCTCCAGTCGGGTGCTCTGTCTGCAGCGTCCCCGCTGCTAAAAATCACATAGAGGTCTATGTGGTTATTATTATTAATGCCTTTTAATACATAACCCACTAAGAACTTTATCTGCCCCCCCCCAAGAAAACACATTATCTTCCATCAATCAGTAAATAACAATCTCTCCGATTTATTTATCTCTACAGAAATACATGAAAAAGCAAGTCAAGCCATTGTTTGATTATTTTGCGCAAGTGACAGGCAACTGGTCAACACGACCAGTATCTCTCACTGATCAGTAAGTATGGATAATAACTACCTAAGTATGGATAATGTCTTGGTTGCAATGTTCAGTAATGATATAGCCACAAAGCCAGATTCTGTCCCTTTACTGTATACCGTGGCTGTGTATAAACTGGGTATGAGGGGAGGGGTGCAGATGATCTAGTTTAATATAATAATATAACAGGGATGTTCATCTATGGACTTGTATTCCTTTTGCTGTCAGTGAAATGCTAAGTTATTATAAATAAGAATAAAGTACCCCCTAGAATTGAAGTACTTTTTAAGGATTTAGTTCTTTTACATGGATCACGGAGTTCCAGGGTAACTTATAATATCCTGATTTATATATATTTATAAAATATATTTTTCTGTTTGTATTTGTAGCTTTTGTGTATTAAAAAACACTTATTTGTAGTTTGCATCTTTGCAATGCCCTTGCTGCTATAAAACTGGTTAAACACAAAATATTTTTTTAGATAATGTTGTGCAACCTTCCAACTGCAATTATTTGCTGAAAGGGCACCTATCATAGATAGAATGTTTCCCCCAACAAGCGAGAGAGCAAATCAAACTTTTTTTTTAGAAATGGATTGGGTGAGTTCATGCATTTTTTGCTGATAGTATTCCTTGTTTAGGTACTGTGAAATAAATGCTCTCAGCATTGCCTGTAGCTATGACGTAGAAGAATGCTTAAAGCTTGCCTCGGATCTCTTCAATGCATGGATGGCCTCCAATTCAACAAACAAGTAAGGATGCTTCCCATAGAAAAATGTAACTTTTTAAACTTTAAAATGTTCTACTTTGTCTACTGCTGAAAGCCTAGGAACTGATTTATGCTCGTTCTATATTAAATGCAGAGGAGGGATTGGGAAAACGGGATTACAAAATCACCTTTGCAAATTAACTAACTTTCTGTACATTACATTATTATCACAGCTTCTCTGTCTAACTAACGTTTCTCATTCCTATAAAAGCATCCATCCGAATCTGAGGACAAACGTTTACTGCACTGCTATAGCACAGGGAGGCGAATTGGAGTGGGATTTCGTGTGGGAGAAATTAAAGCAGACCGATATTGCACAAGAAGCAGACAAACTAAGAACAGCTCTAGCCTGCAGCAAGGAGCCCTGGATCCTCAACAGGTAGGCACTGGAATATAAATATATATATATATAATACTGAATAGGGACTAGAAGAAAAATTGCAGTGCTTTCTACATGTAACCATTCTCACAATCCTCCACATATGGCGCTCCTATATTTTCTTGGCCTGCCAGACCTGGGTTTTACAGCAACTGTGCCTGTGGACTTCCATTTCCTGATTACATTCCTTACACTTGAAACTGACAGTTTAAACCTCTGAGATAGCTTTTTGTAGCCTTCCCCTAAACCATGATACTGAACAATCTTTGTTTTCAGATCTTTTGAGAGTTGCTTTGAGGATCCCATGCTGTCACTCTTCAAAGGAGAGTCAAACAGAAGCACAACTTGCAAATGGCCACCCTAAATATTGTTTCTCATTATTGGATACACCTGCCTATTAAGTTCAAGGCTTCAAAAGCTAATCCAACCAATATGGTGTTGCCAGTAATCAGTATTGAGCAGTCACATGCATTCAAATTAGCAAAATTACAATGCACAGCCAGGTTTTGACATTTAACTGTTATCTTTTTTGTTGAGAGTGGAGTAAATTATTATTCAGGCTGAGAGGGGTTCCCAAACTTTTTCATATGACTGTATGAACAACATGACAGCTGAGCATCAGGGCAGCGTATAAAGGCAAATACAGGTGTGGGACCTATTATTGAGAATGCTTGGCACCTAGTGTTTTCTGGACTAGGAATATTTAAGGAATTTGGATAACTATATATTTTACTCAAACGTCTACTCGCCTACTCAAAATTACTGTATTTGAAACATTAAATAAACCCAATAGGATTGTTTTACCTCTAATAAGGATTCATTGTAAATTATTGAATAAATAAACTCATACTTTATGCTCAGTCGTATCAATAAAAAATAATGGTAGATAAACAATATATATATATATATTTATATATGCTATATTCACATATACAGTAGCTCTCAGGAATATGCAATATTTAAATATCCAAAATAGGTTCAATAAGATAGTTATTCAACTAATACAAACATATGGTTAACTAATTATGCAGTCTAAACCTGTTAATATCTGAGAAGCCTCTAAAACAGAATTAGATCCCTTTTATAATTTTTTACTGTTTGTTACAGGCTGCTGGAATACTCACTGGATTCAACGAAGATTCGCAGACAAGACGCAATCTCCACCATCAGCAGTGTTGTAAATAACCCCATTGGACAAAGTCTAGCCTGGGACTTTGTTAGAGCCAATTGGAAGACACTCTTTTCTATGTAAGTATCTCTTCTGCTAAGGAACAATATGGCTACAGGTAAAGGCTGTCAAAGGACAAGTTGGTGAATTTATCCCCCAATCTTCATTTTACCACATAAAGCAGTTGCCTTTAATTTTTTTTAAATCACATACTGTATACATGCCAGAATATAGGTATTATTGAATATGCATCTTGAGTTGGCAGCACCATGTCAGCTTAGAAAATGAAATGCGCACAATTAGTTTCATGGAGTTAATTATTACACCACCATTAATTTTGCTCTTCTCACACACATGGGGTATGTAACCCACATTTTCCAAGCAAGTCAACTAATAGTGACGTTGTCTAAAATGCAAAGAAATGGGAACATTTGTTCTAAGATAAAGCCTGTGAAAAAAAGCTGCTTTACCCCTGGCAGAATGGATATTCTCTGTGTCATTCAGCCATATTTGTAACATACAGCTGCCCCAATCTGGGTTTGTGGACAACTGACTGTTAACCATTAATTTAGCAGTTGCCTGCAGATATAAAGAGAATATCCCAATACACAGGCACACGTGGGACTTGAGGTGGCCATACACGGGCCGATAAAAGCTGCAGACAGAACGAGTCGGCAGCTTATTGGCCCGTGTATGGGGCCCCACGACGGGCTTCCCCGATCGAGATCTGGCCGAAAGTCAGCCAGATCTCGATCGGATGGGACTAAAAATCCCGTCGGATCGCGGCTGCATCTGTTCGTTGATGCGGTCCCGCAATCCGACCGCCCGTTCCCTAGGATCCCATCAGATCAGCCCGATATTGCCCACCTCAAAGTGGGCATATCTGAGGGAGATCCACTCGTTTGGCGACATTGCCAAACGAGCGGATCTCTCCATGTATGGCCACCTTTACTTACTCGCCTCTTCCCACTGTGTACAGCTACTGTATTCTCTATCCATCTGTAATCACCTGTAACTGTTTGGCCTTAGCAGAGAACAGTATGAAAAGCCACAACCTTTTGGTAAAGTATAATGAGACCTGCCTTTCTGCATGTATTTAGCTATGATGTGTCATTGTTGGAGCACTCATCAAGCAAGTGTGGATTTGTCCATGAGCACTGCATATAGTATATGACTGAAATATGCTTTCTCTTGTTCAGAAGCCCTGGGCAGTGTAAATTCTGCCTCCACTGCTGACCTTAAAGCAATAGCCTCTGTTACTAATGACATGCATATCTCTGAGAAACACAGCATTGAGTTGCTATAATTGAGAAGGGTTTGCCAGCATTATACCAGCAATAATATCATTAAAACTGGTCTATTGCTTTATATGTGCTTCTTGCCTGATTGGTCTAACTGCCCTCTGACACAATGCTAAGCCAAAACACCAGGCAGTTGACGGTTATTTAGATATTTGCTGTGAGAAACTACATTATATAAGTCTTTAAAATAGTTACAGTATATGTAAGCATAACATATAACTACTAAAAATCAAGCATGGGCACAAACACACTTGAGTAATGTCTTCTATTTCCTACAATCAGGTTTGGAGAGTCCTCTTTCTCTTTTGGGAACTTGATTGAGAGGGTGACACGGAGATTCTCTACTGATTTTGAATTGAAGCAGGTGAGTGCTCATAAATGCTTTGTCTGGGCCAACTGTTACGAGATAGTGACACCAGAAAATAAAAATTTTATATATGTATCATAACACTGTCTTTGAATGCTATTTATAATTTTGCCATACAAGTATTTGCCTGATGCTTTTACATTACCTTCCTACCCTGTTCCTCTATGAGGGGGCTGCTATATTTGTGCAGCAGGATTCTATTAGTGTTAGAAACTCTTACTGACAGGTTAAGAAGTGACAGTCAGGTTGGCAAAACAGTCAAGGTTAGGAACTTCAGATAACAATTACTTACATAAGCAGAACTTTTAGCAAAAAATTAACAACTTGACCTATAGGTAACTTTTAACGTAGATGAATATTTTGAAAATAAAATGTTTAGTTTCAGCATTGCTGTAAAGCACTTAAATGCAATTTTGGATATGTGTGTGTGATTGCTCCCACATCATCCTGCATTGCTGTCTATGAGAGACACCAAAAAAAGTGCTTTTCTGGTGATTTTTCCTAAAAATATGCACTGCTTTGCCATGGTTCCCAGTTCATTGCTCTAATAAGCTGCTATGGGTCCCTATTTGCCAGTTTGTGACATCACAATAATCAGGTGAATAAAAGAAATACTATACTTAAAGTCATACTGACACTAAAAATGTTCTTTTCAAAATATTAATCTACATGAAAATTTGCCTATTGGTCATGTTGATCGTTTTTCTCTGATAGTTCTGATTTTGTAAGTAATTGTTACTTAAAGTTCCTAAACCTGACTGTCCCTTCTTGTCAACTGTAACCTGTCAGTTAAGGTTTCTAATGCTAACAGACTCCTGCTGTACAAATATGGCAACCCCGTCATAGAGAAACACGGGAGTAAGAAAGGTAATGTAAAAGCATCAGGCAAATACTTTTATGGCAAAATTATAAATAACATTAAGAAACAATGTTATGACAAATGCAAAAAAAGGTTATTTTCTGGTGTCAGTATTCCTTTAAATACATTCTGTTGTCGAGGAACAATGGCCAGGGGCGGATTAATGCCTAGGCTATAGCCTAGGGGCCCACAGTGCTAAGGGGGCCCATGCGGAGGCACAAATGAGATTCGACTCACGAGTTCCCCATCATGTTCCACTGCTGGAGGCAGGGCCGCTCCTGCCATGAGACAAGGCGAGCTGCCAGTTACAAGGGGCAGCAAAATGCCACCTCTTGTAACTTTAAGAGCTGAACTTCCGGGTTTTAACGCAATTGCCCTCAATGCACTAGCGCTTCTGCCCCCCTTTGACCCGATCCGGCCTTGTGCACTCTGTCTGCGTTCTGCACGGAGAAAGGGCCGGGACGGGGATGGAGCGGTGGGCAGGACCAGAGGGGGGCAGGGAAAAAGGGATAGCCTAGGGGCCTCACTTATTATTAATCCACCACTGAGCATGGCATGATCAATAAATAGAGAGATAAGCTAGAATACAAAGCAACATTCAGTTGCCTGGAGAGGTCAATAAACCAGGGGATCTATGTCCCCAACCAAACAATCTTCATAAGGACCTGTGCAGAGCCACCAAAGAGCCAATGGGGTTCCTGGGATTTGTAAAGGGCCCTAGGCCAAGTCAGATATATTGTTGGTTCTGGACTTGGACATTTACACCATTACACTGGATAAGGCAGACATTTGAAGTGCAGTTATGTAAAACATTTTTAAAAGAAAATCTTAAAAAAATAAAACACGATAATCTGATTTTTTTTTTAACATGGTTAACTATATGATAATGATATGATGATGATGATAAGTTAATTAGGGTAATAACAGATATTATGAGTTTTAGGATAAAAAAGTATAACAAGAAACCTGTCAATATTAATGAACTCGTTATGTGTTCTACTCTGCTTCTTCTCTAGCTATTGAAGTTTAAGACTGACAACCAGAATCCTGGCTTTGGAACAGCATCACAGGCTTTGGAACAATCCATTGAAAAAACCAAAGCAAACATTAATTGGGTAAATGAGAACAAAGCGGCAGTAAAGAAATGGTTTGAGGATGCAGTAAGGAAGTCCGTGTGAAAGCCAAGGCTTCAAACGTGCGCTGCCCCCTGTTGGAATGGTTTCTTCTCTCCAATAGATTGTCACACTGTGAGCCAGATGCCTTAACTCCTGACATGCTGCATAGATGAGATATACCTTGCCCAATTCTGACACCTGCTACTTTTGCACATAACTATATTCCCATATTCATGGGCTTCTATGAATGAACTTTTAGTAGAGACTGGGAAGCTAATATACTGATATACAATCTGATAGGAAAGGCTTTAATCAACGATGGTAAGAAATCGACTTTGCTGTGCTGCTCAGGGTTTTGTTGTTTAGTTTCACCTTAAAAGGGTCCATGTCCAATTGCAGGCCTTCAGCTTCTGTATATGACCACTGCCAGCTTCTCCCATGAGTCAGTAGTTTACAGATGCTGGAAACCTTAAACTTCACTTGAATTGCCTTAAACTCACATTACACATCTTGTCACCTCAACTTTCTCATTTAGACTTTCCTCTGCTATCCCTTCCTATTCTAATTAATAAGCATTGCTTAACACACAGACACCATTATTGGATAACACACTCCTGTCCAAGGTGAACAACAAAATGCTACGTATGACAATAATCCAAAGGGGCAAATAACTTGGACCATTTATTTATAGTTTTCCGATCTCTGTGTAAATCTTTTTGTAAATAATAAAGTATAGACTTTTCATACAATGCTAAATGAAGTACCTGGGAAATGCAATTAAGTGTCCATATCTTGTTGCGCAAAATCCAAGAATAAAAATGGATATGGAGAAAAGAAAGTGACTCTGGAATATCTGATTGATGTTATTATAGTATTTCAGTTTCCATACTCGAACAAGGGACGATCAGATCAGACGGCTATACATAGGTTCAGGATTGGGATATATGACTGACCCACAGGTTGAATGTAGGAAATAATTTTATAGAACAAATATTAATTGACAATGTGCTCCTCTTGTCCTGCTGGAAATTCAAGGGCTCCCTTGGGCAGCTTGCATTCACAGAAAAAACTGGAGTGTGCCAGGTGGTCAATAATGGCAATATTGAAGGAGGTTGCAACTGCCTGTTCTGGCCATGGGACCAGAAGAGGAAACAGTGTTTTTGGTAATGGAGGTTACAGGTTCAGGTACCAATTTTCAAACTTATTGGGGAATTGTACAAGTAGGGGTGGACACAGGGGCGCTCCTGGTAACTAAGAGCCGAATTTCCGGTTTTCAACCAGGAAATTCGGCTCTTCTAGTGCAGAGAGCAATTGCGCTCTCTGCACTAGCGTCGTGCAGCGCCCCGACCCCCTCCTGCGCAGAAAATGTGAGCGCCGTGAGGAGGGGTCGGGGCGGCAACGGAAGGCCGCCTCAGGCGGCATAAAGGCGCGGATCGGCGCTGGGTGGACACAATTTATTATTGCTCACTGTATTTGTAAAGAAGCACTTCCATGCTGATCTTAGATTGATTGTTAGCAAGGAGTAAAGGTGGCCATACATGGAGAGATCCGCTCGTTTGGCGATGTCGCCAAACAAGCAGATCTCCCTCTGATATGCCCACCTGGGCAATATCGGGCTGATCCGATCATGGGCCCTAGGGCCCAACGATCGGATCCTAGCGAATGGGAACGGGCGGTCGGATCGCGGGACCGCATCAACGAACAGATGCGGCCGCGATCCGACGGGATTTTTAGTCCCATCCGATCGAGATCTGGCCGATCTCGATCGGGGAAGCCCGTCAGGGCCCCCATACACGGGCCAATAAGCTGCCGACTCGTTCTGTCTGCAGCTTTTATCGGCCCGTGTATTGCCACCTTAAGTCCACTGCTCTGCCAGGCAACTGTAATCCTAGTTGCTATCCCACTCAGGGAACATCATGGTTAATGAATATCGCTACCTCCCACGCTGCAAACTATGAACGCTTTCTATCAGCACAGTGAGCACATTTATTGCAAACCATTTGCCAACTTTATCTTTACATTTTAAAGTAGTAAAGTCAATTTGTCCATTTTTGTCTATGGCTTCACACACACATTTATTACATGATCCTAAAAAGAAAGAGCACTAGCCCTTTATGTCTTGCCATAGGCAGGCAAGGATGTATGGTTTCTTAATCTTAGTGATACTAAGGAAGTGGTTCCAAATGCCTGTTGGGCCACAGAAAAGAAGAATCATAAGTGATCCCATTGATTAAAGTCTCTGAGGCAGCACAGATGGAGTCACGAAATGGTGGTTCAAGGCAAGAGATGTAAAAGGGCAATATTTATGTAAATATATATTCCAGTTTGGTAAGATTCTTTAATATGTCATTCAATTTGATATAAACTGTCTGTTGCTTAAGTATTCATTTTGGGGGTATAGTTTTCCTTTAAGCTTTACTTCTCCTTTAAAGGGCACCTGATGGCCAAAAATATTATCCCCAACCAAAGGTGCAGACTAATAGAGACTGCACTTTAGTTGGGGGTAGTTTTTAAATATTGCACCCTGCCAGCGCAAAGCCACCCACCCCGGGATGGAGCTCCCGGTACAAGCGCCATGTGGGGGCACATGCATGCAAATAATGAGTGAATGCCAAGACTAGCTCATAAAGCGCATGCACGTGACGTCAGAAGTGCATTATGTTCATGTGCTAAGCACATCATGGCTGCTCGTGTCCTAGCGCTGGAGGCTCAGGGTTGACACTGTAAGTAGTAAAGTATTGTCAGGGTCTGCCATCTAGTATTTATATTGATCATTACATCTGCTCTTGAGCATTGTAAAGCTGTATAATTATTGGTCTGTATTGATATAGTGCCACACATTTACACAGCCCTTTACAGACATTATTCATCATTCCCCTCAGTCCCTGCCCCAGTGGAGCGTGTACCCCATGTTCCCACCTTCACACAACACACTTATGTCATCCATTTAACCTGCCGTTATGTATTTGCACTATGGGAGGAATCCAAAATCCCACCAGAAACTCACGAAGACATAGGGAGAACATAAACCTCACGCAGACATAGGGAGAACATAAACCTCACGCAGACATAGGGAGAACATAAACCTCACGCAGACATAGGGAGAACATAAAAATCAAGGGCCTAGTACCAACCACTGTTCCACCCTGAACCAAATAAATAAACACACAGTTATCCAGTCACAGATATATTTTAATGATAATGAGTGATATTTCTTAATGCAGGTGGTCACTGGGTGCAGGTCAGTCAAACATAGAGCTCATCCCATCACTAGGACTGCTAGGATCCCATCACTACAATCCAGTGGTTTTCGTTCTCTTCACATTTGTGCCCATTTAAGAAAGTATGGGCAGTGACCTCACATTCTTTGCCAAATAATGTTCTGAAGGGCAATACAAATTGGTCATTACATCAACGTTTGTATTTAAAAAAATATATATGCTCATTGGGAAATGTGATATGTGACCTGTCCCTGCTCTAGGCTGTCCCAGAATAAACAGAAAATCATGATATCTTCATACTAAGATATTGGTTCCACGGGCAGCCAATGACCCAGATGGCCAGATGGAAGCTTTCTTGCAGTGATGGGCCTGAATACTGGCGCTAGGGTTGCCATCTATGCCAGGTGGAAAAACCCAAACAAAATGGACAGGGCAGATAGCATTGCGGATGGGGCTCTGATGTAAGGGTGGCCATGATGACATCAGAAGGGGACACAATGATGGCTGTGAAGTTATGAGACCAGGGCGGGATTTTTGCATTACTTAAATGCAACTGGCTGGATTTCTGTCCAGACAGAATGTTTTGAACAGATATCCCTTTGAATACCTGATCTCTATCTTTATTCTGCCTAATGAGTAAACCCAGTCCTTTAATTTCTGGTATGGGATTTATTATACAGAAATCAGTTATCCAGAAAGCTCTGAAATACAGCAATGGTAATTTAGAAAACAATTTCTTATTTTTGATTGATTTGCTGCTGTTATAATAAGAAATTAAATGCACTTGATAATAACTAAGCCATGCTGAGGTGAGCATCTTAGTATTTCAATATTTTCCATATATTGGCCAGGTTATTGTCCAGGTTTCAGAAGGCTGAAAGGGTCAAAACCAAACAGGTGGCAACCCTAACTGGTGCACATAATTCCCAACCACATAGTAGTATTTCTAAGGGCATTTGTTTGGCAACCTCCTCATTTGCAATCATACCTGATCTCTACAAGTAGATTGAGTATTCGGCTCTGCTACCATTCAGACTGTATATAAGGTACATAGCATGGATAGCAATAGCTTCATATAAGTGATGTGCGGGCTGACCTGATACCCGCAGGACCCGCGGGTTTGGCCAACCTCACACACTTATTAGTGGGTGGCGGGTGCAGGTTGAGCTCTTCTCCTGCGCTCCCCGCCCGCCACCGTCAAATGCCAGCTTCCGTCTTTTATAGACGATGCGCCTGCTTGCCCTGTCCCGGCGCGGGTCTATAACAGCAGCCCGGAAGTGCGGATGCGGGCCAAGGGAGGGCGGGTTAGGGTCGGGGAAATCCCGACTCGCACATCACTACTTCATATATTTGTTTCAACACAGATCAAGAGACCTGGGCAGCACAGGGTAAACAGTACCTAATAATCAAGTAATATTGCATTACTTACCACAGGACATGTTTCCTTAAGACAGCCAAGCACTGATTGGTTTTGCTGTGAACTATAAGTAATTTAGTGTTTGCCTTTAAAAGAAAGAAAAATAAAGAAAAGAAGAAATACTGTAAGTGACAATTTTATATTACACCAATGCATATTAGAGATATGAATGCTTGGTATGATACGCATCAGTGCTCAATAGCAAATGTGGGTAAAACATCTGCTGTATAAGCTTGCCTTTAACAATAACCTGTAATACAGAAAATAACTTTTACCTTTAAGTCCTTTGCAAGAGTGACATTTCACTGCTCTCTTTTTGCTTTTATAGGATTTTAAATGCATACTGTGAACTCTCACTTCCACCCCTTGTAAAATATGCCCCTAACTTCAGAGAGCTGTGATTTTTTTTGTCTGGTAAACTGTGGCAAGCATTTTCTTATTTGATATCTGTACCCCAATGTGCACCCTATTCACTTCATGAGATAGGAAGCCACAAACCGCAATACATACCGGTACTGGAAAGCCTTCATTTTCAAGTCGCAGCTGAGGGTCCAAGTAAATGAATTGCCAGCAGTTCTGACAGGACAGTTGGTCTGTTAAACTAATCTCTTGTTAATAAGACTTATTGCTGCTTTTCAGAAAGGTCTTCTGGTCACGGGTTATATACAACTGGAAAGCGCAGGTAAAGCAATAATTCAACTAAGCTCAGAGTTCCAGAAAGCACTAAGTCAAAAAAAGGCAATGGGACAAATACCCAAATACAATGCCTCCACCCAATTTTTTCAATATGGAATCATATCTGAATTGAGAAAGCCAGTTGGATGACTAGCAAAATTAAATCATTTCCCTCACTTTTTGGGGGATAAAACTAATCTAACAGAAGGGGCTGTGTGAAGGGGGTAATTGTTTCACCATGAGTGGGAGGAAAAGAGACGCAGGGGGACAAATAGGAATGTCCAAACATACTGTATAACTTACTTAGGTGACTCATAAAGCCTTCTGTGCTTCTTAGAGAAAAGTTCTGCCCATAGTGTATAGGATCTCCGAGATCACTGCCATCCACACTGTTGGCAAATGAAAATTGTAAATTATGACTTTGTGAGAAGAATGGACCAGCTGTAAATTATTAGTGAAAAAAAGCTATTTCAAGGGGCAAATGTTAAAGGAGAAGCAATTCTGTCTTATAAGTTAAAGGGCCATTAAACACTCATATTTTCCAGTTGAACTGTGCTTAGTATAACTATAGGGGAATATACTTATGGCATGTCTCTGCATGGCCATAGGAAAAAACAAGGAATTCTTGTATAAAGGAATTCTTCTATAAAGACTGCCATTTAGGCTAATGTCACATTAAGGCATTTTCTGGTTCCACAGATATAGCTACAGTATGTCTCATGCTTTGGTATCTAGCATTTAACATGCTGCCATTTCATGTGCGCACACAGATAGATTCTGGAATTTCAAACTGGAGAGTTGCTGAACAAAAAGCAAACTCATTCAAAATCCAAAGACCAACAGGAAATTGTCCTAGAAAACCACATCATAATAAAATCTAATTGGACTTTAAACTACCCTTTTAAAAATGTAAAGTATTACACAGAACAAATGCACATAGCTTAATGTAAAACATGTAAATAAAGAGTATATAAACTGGGCATTTGCTGCTCTACTTTTTCTTAAAGGGGTTGTTCACCTTCAAACAACTAGTTGGTCTCAGATAGATCACCAGAAATAACGACTTTTTCCAATTACTTTCTATTTTCTATGTGTGACGGTTTTTCTAATATTGAAGTGTAAAGTGTAAATTCTCTCCTTCTGAAGCAGCTCTGGGAGGGGGGGGGCGCCGATCCTGTAAACTAAATGGATACATTTAGTTGTTACATTTGTTATCTTTGTCCCTGCTGAGCAAAATCTCTGGGTTTCATTACAGGCAGCTGTTAGAATTGATACAATAGTTTCTAATACTCCAGAGATGCTGCTGAGAAATGTATCAACTAAATGTGGCAAAATTGTAACAGTTTAGAGTCTGCGCCTGAATTACTGAGCTGCCAGACTCTAACACCAGAGAGAGACAAGAACATTAAACTTTAAGCTTAGATTTTGGAAAAAACGTAAAAAATAAATAATGGAAAGTAATTGAAAAAAGACTTTATTTCTGGGGAACAATCTAAAAACAACTGAATTGAAAAAAGTGTTTGGAAGGTGAACAACCCCTTTAATTTAGTCAGTTTCCGACATTCATTTTGCATATTTTTTGCTGTAAGGTTTACTGCTTATTGAGAATAAAAGGTGATAAAGGCATTTAAAAAATGCAAATATGAGGCTAAGTACAAAACTGCCTGAAATAGTTTGTGTATCATTGATCAGATGTTCACCAAATACAGTATGTGCATTTTTAAAATATATACATTCTTCTGAAAAGGATTCTGCTGCCACTGACTCCACATGGTTCTGCCAAAGGTGTTTTCGAATACACTGCGTTTTCATTGGGTTTGACAGACAGGGCATAGTTACCATAGGTGGGAGATGAGTTACTCAGTGGCTGTTCACTGTTCTTGGGGTTAACCACCACATCCCCAAAGTGAAGAAATCCATCTTTGGAAATAGACAGCTCATTCTGTAGTGGAATGGAAGAAAAATGAATACACTACATTGTGCCCATACCGGAGGCCTGGCAGGACAACAGACAGCAGGTTAAAGGGGGGATCTATTGCGGAAATTAATATTTAATATACGTTTTCTCTCACTGAAATAATAAACTTTCTAAATACAATCAATTCAAAACTCTGTACCATTTAAGAAATAATCAATCTTCAATCTCACTCTCCACAACCTGTCACTCTTCATGCTGAGGCCTGGGTCAGATTTTGATTGACAGGTAGGTCTAATATGTCTTTTAGGGGGGCTCCCTTTCTTAGCAGAATAACTCAAATAACCAACTCCAGCAAAAACAAAAGGTAACAAAATAACAGACTCTTGCAAACACCCTGCACACAGAGAAACAGGATTTCCATCAGAGCCGGTTATTTTTAAAGAGTGAGCACTTAAGTTAAAGGAGAAATAAACCTTAAAATTAAAAAATCCCTACCTATCTACCCTACATAGACCCCCCTCCCTCTCCCCCCCCAGCCTAGCTGCTACCCCAGGCAAATGCCCCTAACTCTTTATTTACCCCTCTGTGCAGATTCTGTCCAGTGGAGTTCACGGCAGTCATCTTCTTCTCTTCTGTAATCTTCGGAATGAGACCAGCATATTGGCGCATGCTCAGTTGGAGCAATTTTCTGTTTCACTACAACTGCGCATACGCCAAAACTCACGAATATTGCCGAAGAGCAGGTCTCACTCTGAAGATTACCACCGCGGGTGAACATGACACCCATGAACTCCGCTGGAGGGTTTTTTTAACTTTAGGGTTTAGATCTCCTTTAAGGGTTCAATCCCTAATAGACCCAACTGTCAATCAAAATCTCCACCTACTGCATGAAGACAGAATGAAGAGACACAGGTTGCTCCGTGGGAAGAGTAACTTGATTATTTCATAAATGGTACAGAATTTATAATGGATTATATTTAGAATGTTTCTTATTTCAGCTAGCTGAAGCATATATTACATTTTCCTTTTGGAGTTAGATCCCATTTAATCCCAAAAATGATTCTTTAACCTGTAAAGTTACTAAATAAAAGCAAATATTAGACAAATGATTAGATTTACAGATTCAAACAAAACATTGCACGCACTGGGAGCAAACCTGGCCATTTTTATCTATTTATTGGCAGGTTTATACCAGGGTGGGAGATCCATATAATTTTAGGGGCCTTTACCTGTATAACATGGAGTACAAAGCACAGCATGCACTGCTGGTATTCCTTGAAATATTTACCTTTTTCAATATATTTTTCTTCGGGTTGCTCGTTTTCTGTGTTAGAAGTTCTCCTTTGTCTTTTTTTCCAAAAAATCTTTGAGAATATCCGGCAAGAAATTATTATCAGTATAAAATGGTCTTAAAAACATATGTATCTACCTTACCTCTTTTTAAATGGGCCCTAATACAAAAAGAGAACTAAAATAATTTTTAAAAAAAAGCAAATTCCAGAATCAAAAGGCAACAGATATCATGTTATATTTCAGTTCATTTGTAAATAATATTTTGGTTGTACAGGACAGGGACATCTTTATTTTGGAAGTGGGTTATACAATGGGTCTGTATAGTTACAGGAAACAACAGAACTCTGCACACCCAATCCCCCCCCCATTTAAAAAAGATATTGGTATAGTCCATAGCAAAAACCGTAACAGAATGGCGTTTAGGATTCAACGCTAAGACATAATGCTAAAAACCATAGTAACCCGTGCGTGTTTATTAGTTGCCAAGGAAACGTTGGCGCCATCGCGAGACTGAATAAACCTCACGATCTATTCGAAAAGTGGTTGGCTTTTTGCGCTGCCACATTGTGATTGGAAAGTGCATCATAGTTCGCATTCGTATTAAGGAGTAGTTCTGCCCTCTAGCGGTAGGGATTAGTAGTGTCAACGAGCAATGTGGGTCTCCTGAAAAGGTTACACCTGCTGGATACAGTGTCTATTGATTGTGGCCCCAAAGCAGCAGTTGCAGGAAGTGAAGAGCTGTGGATATAGCCAGTGCATGTATTATGTGTATACTAACAATGGGGAATGTAACTTAACTATAGAGCAGGACCACCATGATCTGGGAAGGGAGGCTGGTCAGGGGCCAAGTCCAATAATAGGGGAGAGACATGGCTTAGTGGATGGACACCGAACTGTCAACCCCTGGCTTACATTTTTTCAGGAGTTACCCAGGGTCAGACTGAGGGGCTCATTGGGGGTTCTGCTGTCTCAAGGGCCCCCATCCCTGCCGCAAAGCCCCCTCACCTAGAGTTGCCACCTTTTCTGGAAAAAAATACCATCCTTCCTATATATTTAGCTTTTTTCCCTATTAATAACAGTTGGCAACCCTCCCCGCAGCCACCCCCCATGCGCCTTTTACCTTCTTTTGCCACAACCGGGACCAGAGAGAGGGAGGTCAGGCAACAAGGGCAGGGAGTGGGTCTGGGCCAATGGGTTTTCCTGGCGTCCCGCCAGCCCAGTCCAACCCTGGAGTTACCAAATTTTAGGCTGGGTTCCCTGATCTCACATCCATTGAACACATTCCCCCCAATTTCTGACCATTTTCCACAATTTACCAGCAAATATACAATGTGCGCATGTACAAACCATTTCAGTGAAGTCAGCAGATCACCGATCGCTTGTTTCTGTGGCTTCAGCAGAGGTTCTGTGCATGTGCGTGACGTCACTTGCTTAGACATCACACTTACGTCATGGAACCAGTGTCGGACTGGGATGCCAGGGGCCCACCATACAACCATAGGCCGAGGGACGATTTTCTAAACTATTATACCGCCTCTCCTCACTCAACCTCTTTTTTCTCCTAGTTTCTTTTCTTTACATAGTATACTCTATTCTTCCATTATTAAGCCTCTTTGTTCCCATAAAGAAATAGGGAATGACCATGATATAGGCCAAATCGTTAGAAGCAAGAGGCCCGCTGACACCTGGGCCCACCGGGAGTTTTCCTAGCATTTTGGTGGGCCAGTCCGACACTGCATGGAACCCTGACATTTTTAGTTCCACATGACCTTGCAGAGTTACATTTAAAAGTTGACAGCTTTGTGTACATGGCTCTATGGCTAAAGTAAAGTGCAATAATGTATTGCATATGCACCTCCTGTTAGTCTGTCCTCATAGTTTCATTTTTTAAGATTCTTTAATTGGACACTCCTGCACCTGGGCAACTGTCACCCCAAAATTGTTTCCCTCACCAGAGGTGCCACCAATCTCTGCATCATAACATGGCCCCACAATGTCATCGGCCCACCCCAAGATTTTATCACTTTGCCCCAACACCACAGCCTAGAGTCCTGCATCGGGTCGGGTACCCGCGGGTACCCGCGGAATACCCGACATCTGGCAGGATTGTGGGCGGGAACTCATGACCTAACTTTAATGCGGGTCGGTTATCGGGTCACAACTCCCTATTAGGTGTGCCCCCCTAGATCGGGTCCGGTTCATGTGGGAGGCTGGAGCGGTTTTTCTGCCCTGGCTGCCGGGCTGCTTAACTTGTGTGCTTAACTTTGTGTATGATGCTGGCGCGCCAGGCAGCCGTACACTTCCTGTTCCTTTCCTGACTGTGTGAAAGCGAGGCGAGTGATGTCACGACACGCGCGCTACTGCGCGCCATTGTCCACCAATTGGCATTTAGCACTGCTGAATTTCTTGGTGCGCACTGGGGCGGGGGGCGTGCCCACGGCGTGGTAGTCTTGTTGTCTGGCTGCGAGACGAGGTATGGCGCCATTTTAACACCAGGCACGCGGCACACAAGTAGGACGGAGTGGACAGACAGACTCACACATTCTGCACACAACAGTGCCACAAGCAAGGACCACGGCAAGTCAGACGTAGATACATTTACGGCGTTGTGTGGCTAGAGAAGCCCTGCTGACTGTGCTGCGGAGTGCTGCGTGCGGACTACTGGGAATGCGAATGCGTTGCCCTAAGACCTAAGTCAAGGTACGGCTATTGGCTAATAGAATTGGGCCCCCGAGTCGACTGTGTGTGTAAGTGGGGGACGGTCGGGTGGGTGGCTGTTTCTTTATGAACTGTCTGGTGCGTGCGACGTGTTGCGTGGCGCAAACAAACAGTGCGCACGTTGCATGCAATTAATGAATCAACAAGGCAAGCCAGTAATTATGTAATTATGGCACTAGCTAGCAGTAGCTATTCACTCAGGATAGTCAGGACTCAGTCAGAGCTTCACTCAGTTCACTGTAATTTTTTGTTTTATCTAGAATCTTTTGGGGAAATATGGCGCTGCCTTGCTTGGTGTGTGTGTGACTCTGTGACTCATGTCTCACTCACTCACTGTAACTGTGGTGTATTAATTTTTCTACTTGCCAGTTCCTGTTCAATACTGCCACAACAAGCCAAGGCAGCACAACAACAACCTGCTTGCAGCCAGAAAGCCACACACAGTCACACCATCACCAGACACCGGCAGCCATTCTCCTGTAGTTCTTTTCTCTTATGTGTAATCAAACAAACAGCCAAGCAATAACTTTAAATTCTAACTTCAACATTTATTAACAAACACAGCAACAACAATGACAATAATGTGAATGTAACCAGAATGTCTTATTTGTTGTTAAATAAATGTGGAAAAGATTGTCTGCCAATATGCCTCTTTCTCCATTTTATTTTCTTTTAAAATGTCCTTTTTAAAATGTAATTGCCTTGCAATAGTAATTTTTGAAATTCCTCCAGTAGGGGGCGCTGCAGACAGACATCCCCGCGGTTCCGGTGCGGGTAGCGGGAACATGCGGGTCAAATTGCGGGTCCGGGTCCAGGTAGCAAGTATGCGGGTCGGGTGCGGGTAGCGGTTCCAAGTGGGTCAAATTGCGGGTTGCGGGTTCGGGTTCGGGTTGCGGGTACGGGTCGGGTACGGGTCCAAAAAAATGGACCCGCGCAGGAATCTACCACAGCCACTCTCCCTAATGATGTCAGCTCCTGTCCCAACATCACCCCCCATCCAGAAAGGGGGAAAGTTGGTAACCCTAGTTGAGGGATTGTTAAAAATGGAAGTCCCCTCCTGTGTGGGTGGCCTAGTGTGCACTGTATTTTTATGGTGCTGCCCTAGACCTCAGCCTGACACTCTTTCATGATGGGAGTCTGTTCTGTTGGTGCATTTGTCCTGCTCATGTCAATCACAGAAGATACTGGTACACCCTTATGTTTATCTATTGGGTACACATGGGCTGTGCACTTACATACAGGCCTTTATTGTAGATACAGCACTGTACTCAAGGTGAGGCATTACCAGGGACCTATAGAGAGGCAATATTATGTTTTTATTCCTCCAGTTAATTCCCTTTTTTTTATGCAAAACAGTACTTTATTTGCTTTAGTAGCCACTGGCTCAAGCTGAGTAACCTGTCAGCCAAAATCCCCATATCCTTCTAAATGAAGGAGGCCCTGAACACACTACTATTTCTTTTTTTAATAATATTTTTTGAAAATTTTTGAAATAGAAAAAAAAAAAAAATACCCAAAACTAGAAAAAGGTAAAGGAGATGGGTAACAGCCAAGAGACCTACAATGTCAAGAATGTTTATGTTCTTCAAAGAAGCTATAGTTCTACATAGAAAAAAAAATCCATATTTGCTTGTGTTCTTAGTTTGATTTTTTTTTTGCTTTCACATTTAGGCTAATGATACAGGATATTTTGTCTGGGGACGGGAGCTGACATCATTAGGGAGAGGCTGTGCTGTTGGGGGCAAAGTGGTGACATCTTGGGGTGGGCCAATGACATTGTGGGGCCAGGTTATGAAGCAGAGATTGGTATTTCAATGATCATTTTGCTCCATATGTACTCTTTGAAGAACATTCTTGATCTCTTCTTTCTCCCTGGGTAGAATTGGAATACCATTTTCACAAGTGGAGGACATTACACATTAGCCTAAAAGTGCTCATATACCAGCAGATATTAGCTGTAATTTGCAGAAGCGTAACTAGAAGGGGGCGGGCCCTGGCGCAGGACACCCGGAAACTGGCCGGGAATATGCGGCACGCGGACTGCCGGGGGGCCCCTGAGGGGGTGCGGGCCCTGGCCCGCTCACACCCCCTGCTCCCCCGGTAGTTCGGCCACTGGTAATTGGGCCTCTTGGTAAATTTGACTACCATTTGCCCTGTGCTTTGCACTAATGTGACTATCTCTTTATATCGGATAAGAACTCATTCAGGTGTCCGTGGGCTTAAATAGAAAATCCTACTAGAAAAGTTGGTGTTGAACTGTGTATAAGGCCCACACCCAACTGCTCTTCATATTTGACTTGTGTGATCAGAGCAAGTGGCTCCAGGGGAGCTGAGGGGGTATAGAGGGCCCCATGAGGCCCTAATTCATAAGCAATTTCAATAAATATTGGTAATACAGGTCAAACTCTTGATATTTTGGGGGCCTGAAAAATAATTTGCTGTGGGGCCCGATAATATCTAATTACGCCACTGTTCATACTGCCTATATGACTTGAGTGTCGTATGGAGGCAAATGAATGGGGATAAAATGAGCTTATGAATGAGCTGAGGACATTGCATTATGTCAGTGTTGGACTCCTGCCACCTGGGTCTAATTTTAGAACAGACTGAGCAGATCCCTTCCTGCAGGGCAGGCCTCTTTTTGTCTCTGTAGTTCTAGAAACGTGTGCGGTATTCTGCATGTACCGACTCCCGCAGCCAAGCCAAATAAAATCAAATTATATTAACATGGAAAACAACAAGGTGACACAGATTTCAAGGAACTGCAATACTGCACTGCCAACAAATCCCTTCTGCCCAAGTATATCCTTGTACATGTCATATGTGATGTTTGATGCTACTTGCTTGGCATAGGCCTAAGGCATAAACCTCTTTAGAATAATAAATTGAATATTCTTTGACTTGGTATTTATGTTTATTCACTGGCATATGGTTGTTCTGGTGTTGCTACAATAAATAGGTCTGTGCCCTATTTATTCGGCACAGCAATACATTTGACACAAGTGACACAAGAGAACCCTTGTTTAATTATTATTATTATTATTACCATATCTTATAAAACACTGTGATGTTGTCCTACTGAATAACTGAAATTGAAAATGTTCAAGGACCAGAGATACCGACACCAGAAATGAAACCTTTTACTATATAGTTTTTAGTGACAGTACAACTTAAAGGTCTACCCTCCAGCAGCTGCTATAGGCTGTCGGTGAAAAGGGGAGTTGCAGTTTAGCAACTGCTGATGGACCACTAATTATTCATATATGAATTACCTACTTTTAAAGGGAAACCATAGTGGAAATGAAAATTCAGTTTAAGCTTCAGCATATTGAAATAAAATATTTTCTAAATATAATCAATGAAAAATTCTCTTCATTCTGTCTACATGCAGCAGTTGGGTGTCAGATAATCATTGACAGTCAGATCCAATATATCTTACAGGGGGGGCTCCTTTTGCCTGTATTAGAGCTCACTCTATTAAAATCACCAGAAATCCTGTCTCTCTACATGCAGAATTTATGCAAAAGGCAGTTATTTTGTTAGATTTTGTTTGTACTGGAATCAGTTATTTGAATGAGCTCTAATACATCTGCTAGGAAAGGAAGGCCCCCTATACGATAAATTGGATAATTTTATTTTTTCAGTATGATGAAGCTTATATAAAATTTTCCCCTTTAAATTGGGGACCCGGGCTTTGTGCTGTGACTGGGCCCACTTAACCCTATAACAGGCCCAGATTACATTTAATACGGCAGGCTCTGATTAACGGACAGATCTCTCCATACATACAGTATTATGTGCCCATCAATCTCTGGCCTTTTGTTGGTACAGGCTTGGCCATGGGGGACACATCTGTGTTATCTCCCTGCAGGATGCAGAATAGCTACAACTCTCTCTTTACTGTACAGCAAGGATATGCCTCCACCCTGTCCTGTGTCCCTGTTTTGGTTAGGAGCCCATAGAGCAGTAGAGCAATGAAACTGGAGGCATGCCAAGAGAATGCTGATAGCTAAGGAGTTTGCCTTTACACACATCCTGCTGCTCAGCTGGAACTACAGAAACATCAAAAAAGCTTATTAAAATAAGTATTATCTTGTTCTCATAGTGATATGACATCCCTTCGTAAGGATGTGGGGGAAAGTAACCAAATCAACTCAACAAAAACAAATGATCTTCACCGTTTCCAAGTTCCAGAATTTCCAAGTCCCTCTTCTCTCTTCTGCACACTGTTGTTTAAGTGAAACCATCTTGGTAACTTACAGTCCCTACTGTATGGGTATAGTTATTCCTTACTAACTGCCACATCTCTGTTGTATGGGTATAGGTATCCCTTACTAACTGTAACATCTCTACTGTATGGGTATAGGTATCCCTTACTAACTTTAACATCTCTACTGTATGTGTATAGGTATCCCTTACTAACTGTAACATCTGTATGGGTATAGGTATCCCTTACTAACTGTAACGTCTCTACTGTGTGGATATAGGTATCCCTTACTAACAGTAACGTCTCTACTGTGTGAGTATAGGTATCCCTTACTAACTGCCACATCTCTATTGTGTGGGTATAAGAATCCCTTACTAATTGTAATGTCTCTATTATATGGGTATAGCTATCGATTACTAACTGTAACATCTCTACTGTATGGGTATAAGTATCCCTTACTAACTGCCACATCTCTATTGTATGGGTAGAAGTATCCCTTACTAACTGCCACATCTCTATTGTATGGGTATAGGTATCCCTTACTAATTGTAATGTCTCTACTGTATGGGTATAGGTATAAGTTCACAGATGCCATCTTCAGCCACTTCGGTAATCTCCGGAATGAGACCGGCGATTCATCAATTTTCACGAGTTGCGGCGCATGCACACAGAAAATTGCTCCAACTGTGCAACATGCGCCGCTATGCCGGTCTCATTCTGAAGATTACCAAAGAGAATAAGATGGCGCCCGTGAACTCCGCTGGACAGAATCTGCATGGAGGGGTAAGTAAAGACTTCGGGGCATTTGCCCGGGGTAACACTTAGGCTGGGGGGGGGTGAGGGAGGGGGTCTATCTAGGGTAGGTTCTTTTTAACTTTTTGTTTTTACTTCTCCTTTAATCAAAGAAAGTGCCTGAGAAACTCTTGGACATTACATTACTACTAGGAAAGCACTGGGCCATTCTTAAAGCCCCCCCCCACTCTTTTTTTAAACTAGAAATTAAAGTTGACCTTGCACTTTATTTTCGCTTTTGAATTTGAACAGATGTCTGGTTTATGGGTCCCACTCATGCTAGGTTTCAGCAGTGGTTTAAATGCAAACAGTAGAATGAATGCTATTCATCATGACTACACAAAGCAGGTATTTTCGGGCTCTGCTCCACATACCGTCACTCAGAAGCTGTACTTTTCAGAGAATGAATCTCCACCTACAGAAAGAACACAGGCTGAGAGAAGCAGAGCTAACGTTTCATGTGCCCTTGTCCTTAGTGTCAGAGATTCCCACTGACATCAAAACAAAGTTATTTTTGGGAGATGTCTCACTTGCAGGTAAAACAGATTTCCCATGGGCAACTAATCTCCACGTGTGCCTTAAGTGAATAGGAGGCAATATGGCTAGTGATTGGAGAATTTATTCACCAGGTGCAAATATCCGCGTTTTGCCAGCGGTGAATAAATTAGCAAATTTGCTGCGAAAACGCCAGTTTGCTCTTTTGAAAAATAAATTTTAGTACAGGATTCTGCTGGAGGAGAGCTATTAATAGGAGTTATATAAAAAATGTTCATGACAAAATTCCTTTAGAGTAAGGATCCCCAATGCTTTTTTACCCAAGAGCCACATTGATCTGGGGATCAATGGGGAGCAACACAAGCATGCAATAAGCTCCTGGGGTGCCAATTATGGGCTGCGATTGACTACTGGCAGCCCACAGGCAACTATTTTAAGTACAGTTGGTTTTATGCAACCAAAACTTGCCTCTAAACCAGGAATTCATAAAATAAGGACTTGCTTTGAGGTCACTGGGAGCAACATCCAAGGAGTTGGTGAGGAACAAACTGGTTGGGGACCACTGGTTGGGGATCACTGTTTTAGAGGGTGTGAGGACACCTATTTTTACCCCATGTACTGTTCCTTCCTTATGTAAGTGGCACAACACATATAAAACATATGTACTTTCCTTGTAAGTTAAATACTGACATTCAAATTGGCCATATTCTATTGGATTGCAGCTGAACGGACATGTTTGAAAATTTCGCCTTTGGATCCCTCATGTCAGAGAATGCATAAGCAGACTATGATTAAGGGGTGTTCCCGAAACGCAATTATCCTACAGTAGCCATTAGTGCTTTTAATGAATCAATAAATGACCGTTTTACTTTTGAAAAGGAGTGCTGCATATTTTCTTTTTTCATTTTGAATTGTATCACACCCTAAGGAGTTCTGCAGGGATGGCAGCACATCTAATTTTTTGAAGTCCTCTCTCTGACATTTCACTGTGGAGTCAGGGGTGAGTATATAGATTTAATTTTTGGAGAATGCATGTTAACTTAATCAACAGATAAAGAAGCTGCAGCTACTCTTCACTTTATGGAGTCACCTACACACCACCTACATTCTGGTCCAAATTAGGCTCCTCCAAACGTTTGGTCTCCCAGACTTAAATCAGATTATAATGGGCCCCATGCCAATAGATTTCTGTATAACATTAACTTTTAGAAAGGTTGCCTTTAGACAGTGCAACTATGAATATGGATGGTGATGTGAGCCTCGGTGTAACAGCACAGGATTACATGGAAAGGCACACACAGTCTCATAAGGAAGGAGTTACATGAATTCCTTGCATGCTTCCCATATTATCTAGTCATATCATCTGCAATAAATCAAACTTTCTATGCTTAAATATAAAGAAAGAGGCAATATATTAATAGTTACTCACTAGAGGGAAATTGCAATCTTTGTACTGAATTTGACCAGAACAATAGAAGGCAGGGTGTGGCAGGGTATTCATTCACTGTCCAGTGGAAGGGAGTGGTGGGAATCCATGAAACAACTCCATGGAGGGTTGTGCAGTGTCTGATTGCAAACATATCAAGGAAAGCCCACTATAGAGCCTGATGATGTGCAGACACAGGACATACTGTATCTGTGCCAAGTAGTATTGGCACCAAAGGCAAGATTACTTGGTCTGGCACCCTGCATGAATGCCCCCCACACACTCACTTCTCCCCTACCTCCTCTCAGTCTGCATCTCCCCTACTCCACTCTTTCCAGTTCCAGTCCTTCATGTAAGCGTCTATTTAAAGAAGTGGGATAGGAGCCTTTAATGACAAGCCAGAACTAATGGAAGACACAGTTTACTGCAAACACAGCTGTAATATGGCATTTTTTTAGGCTGTGGCAGACGAGGAGATTTGTTTCCCGCAACGATATACTTTATGATCGACTACGGGCGCCTTTCCATTTCAAATAATTGAAATCGCTAGTGCTATGACCAAAATTTTACCAAGTCTCCAGAAGTTTCCTCCAGAGGCAAGTTCAGGCGACATAGCGATATGTTGGTCATAGCACCAGTGATTTCAATTATTTAATTTTTGGGAGATTTGTCACTCACAGTCAATCATAAATAGTCACAGGCGACAAATCTCCCTGTCTGCAACTGCCCTTAGGCACACGTACATGTTTTTGCCTATTATCTCATCCATACAACCTACAGAATTATCTCCCAGCCGTTCCAAGACTGATGCCAATTTCTAGCACTTTATATGCAGTAGCACCAAAATTGTATTGTGAGTGAGATGTGATGTCAGGTACATGACCAGATGACATGTGAGTTCAGTTGGGTAGAATGATAGTCATTTAAATTCAATAATGATATCAAATGAAAATAACACAACATCAATTTGTCAAAAGGAAATATGTTAGTACATTGATATACTGGTTAATTAATGCAGTGCATCCCAAATAATAGAAACACAAGGCCAAAGTGAACTTCTGGTTAATAGCATTTATTATGCTGAAACATTGTATCTACTGATGCACCAATTTTATCTATATACAAAGCGTCAGCAGATAACTACATGATAAGTAGCCACAGCTTCAATTCACTGCCTGTTCTGATTATTGGTCTGAAGGAATTGAATATCATAAAGGTGACCATACCATATATTCTGGCCTCCATACAGGATTGACCCATATATGGCCAACATTACAGTTTACGTGACCATATACAACAGGCCAACCAGGACCAATTAGCCCATGGACAGAACAGACGGATATCTTGATAGGGCTATGTTCATCATTGCTGCCTTTCCATTGTTCCATTCATAGCCTAGGGAAATCATACACGGTGGAAATCATACAAAGGAGGATAGGAGGAATCTTGCCTGCTATCTACCAATCTATTACTATCACTACAAGCGGTTTTGGTCAACTAAGCTGACTTTTGCATCCAGCCATTCTTTGAAGACCTATATGTTTGCCTGTTTGAAGTAGCCTTGGCCCAGCACACTTTCCATGGCTTGGGCAAATTCAAATGCAGCGTCTAGAGCAAAACAGATATCTACCATCAAGTAGCTAATGCTTTACCAGGTTTGTCTTGAAAACCCTCACACTTCTGCAGGAAGACAAATTCTGAAGGGCAGGGATGGGCAACATGTGCTTTACATACAGGAAACAGGTGATGCCTTCCTTGAACATATTACATTAAGACTTTGAAGGAAAGGTCTTCTGATAGCCACAGCTATAGGTTTCCTGTTTTGAGTTTACATTTTTGGCATGACCATGTGTACAGGAAGGGTAAAAATTAACAAAAGGTCAAAACAGATTCCCTTTATAGGCAGAATCACAGCTCAAGCTAAATTCTAGAAGAATGTGGTACTTTTTCATACCTCCTAACAGTTCTGGGAATGGGGGTCGCGACCCTGTAAACTGATCTAAAGTGATACATTTTGTTGATACATTTCTTATCTCGTTCCCTGCTTTGCAGAATCCCCAGGTTAAACAGATTTAAAACTTAGATTAAACTTAGATTTTGGGTTAAACTTAGATTTTGGAAAACTGTGGGAAAAAAAAGTAATTGAAAAAAAAAGTCTTTCTGGAGAACAATCTAAAAACAACTCAACTGAAAAAAAATGTTTGGAAGGTGAACAACCTGTGAGTCTCAGTTTCCCAAAGAGACCGTTTATCTTAAAATGTTACATTGTATCTTTGCTGATCCTAAATTTTTACAAATGTATCTAAAAGGAGGTGTGTAGTGTTCTGGGCTCTCTGGCAAAAAGCCTCTCATTTTAATTAAGTATCAGAAACTTTGTATCTTTTTATGGCGTTAATGCAGAAGATCAAAGAGGAACTCTGGACATTTCAGTAAAAAACTTGAGAATGCTGCTGAGCTCTCAAAATCTGGACTGTCCTGCAGAAAATAGGACAGTTGAGAGGTCAGCATTTTGCCCTTACATTACTTATCGTTATCTCATCCAACACCTCATCAGTGATTCCTCCACAACCCTTTGTGCCTTTCTGCCATTAGTTAGACCAGTGCTTTCCAACTTCTGTGGTACCAAGGGCCAGAATTTTTCTGACCTGCGTGATGTAGGGCCCATAATGGAAGCCTGTGTTGCCTACGCCCCTTTTAAATCACACCCATGTTATAACAAGAACTCTTAAGACCATGTCTACATTAATGGTGGTAGCCAGGCCCAGACTGGCAATCTGTGGGTTCTGGCAAATGACAGAGGGGCTGCTATAAGGTGCCATAGAAAGTCAGTATTTTGTGGGCTGGTGGGGATGTTTGGGCCTCTGGGTACCTGAAATGCCAGGGCCTATTTTGAATCTCAGTCCAGACCTGGTGGTAGCACACCAAAAAAACCAAATGGTTGGTGCTCACTGGAGGGATATCACTCATCACTGTGAAAAAGTCATACCATAAACATACCCTTAAATCCATATGCCACCTCCCCCCTGTAGATAACACAGCACTTCCACTGCATATGATTAAAAACCTTAGGACCCCCTAACAACAATTTTTTAAATGCTAAACCCTACAAGGCTCGCGTCCCACAGGGTACGGCAGGCAGAGTATGGCACACATAGGGAGCGCAGAGTATGGCACACACAGGGAGCATAGAAAAGGCAGAGTAACTGGCTCTGGCCTGAACGCAAGGGTACATAGAACTTTTGGAACATCACACCTATGCGCAGCAGCAGTTGCTGCATAACAGTTATTGAATAGCCATGTATACTTAAGACTTACATTCTCTCCAAAACTTCTTCATTGCTCCTGCCTTTTTTTTAGCTTCTCTCGTGTGTTTGCTCTCATACCACCCCTTCAATTTCACATCTAATCAATTTCATTTTAAAATCCAATTTTTTCATTTATGCCTGGATTTCTCTCGTTTACCTTTGCCCCTCTCACTATCCATTGTTTTCACGCATTCTTACCCAGATTTGGTTTGGGATTCAGCTGAACCCAAGCTATTTTGAATAGGATTTGGTTGACCCTAATACAAACCCTTTATAACTAAAAAGAAAAATCAGCTTGTGCATTGGGTATTTCTGCTGATGCACCTGCTTTTTCTAAGATTTGGTTCACAATTCTGCAGAATCTGTACCCCTGGATTCGGGGATTTGGCCGAACTCTGAAAAGCCTTCCATACAAGCAGTTCACTGTGAGCTCCATTACATCTTTAGTAACATTTTTTTATGGTCAGTAATTATTCCAGATATATCCTTTGTGGGTAACCAGAAGCACTGATGGGATACAGGTCAAAAAATTCTGAAAGACCCTTCTATATTAAACAAACATCTGGTAGAACCACTCCCTTCAGTGATAATAGAGCAATAATAGAATATGTATATGTCTCAGTGAAGGTTACTGCAAATGGTCAGTTACACGACATCCGTAAACTCCTGTGTTATGGAGGCTCCTGAAAACATATTATAGAATTGTAGAAAGAGAAAAAAAAAAAAAAGATATTTGCATTAAAAACCCACGAATGGTTTGTAAAATATGCTCATATTTTCTTGTAAAGTATCTTGTGTGTTTTTAGGTTTGTTAAAAGTCATAGCACAAAGCATGACAAGGATGAACTATAAAGTGCTGTTCCTGTCTATCTTTATACA
Organism: Xenopus laevis; assembly: GCF_017654675.1. Taxonomy (NCBI): domain Eukaryota; kingdom Metazoa; phylum Chordata; class Amphibia; order Anura; family Pipidae; genus Xenopus; species Xenopus laevis. The sequence goes on along the minus strand of NC_054376.1, from coordinate 45,787,101 downwards.
CTTCCTGAATTATACACAAAACTTACACACCATCCTAGCAACCTGTTACTCACATCCTATCCAACATGTTATATACAAAAATGGTAACATTTAAAGAATGCTTATTTCTAATTATAGGCAACATCCTGGTTAAACTCTAGCTAACCTTCAGCAATCACGGTCACAGCATTTGTGCAGGTGTGTGTAAACGATATACCTCAAAAGTGCGCTTAGCTTTTCAGCCAGTTCATTAGCAATTCTCAAATAAAATCTGGACATCTCTAGCTGTCCAGGAGCTGAAGCAAATGGTCAAGTGTTCTCTCCCCAATATGCCCACCTTGAGAAGGGCGAGATCAGGCTGATCCGATTGTGGGCCCTAGGGCCCCATGATCAGATCACAGCAAGCAGAATACGAACAGTTGGATTGAGGACTGTATCAATGAAAAGATGCAGTCTTTAATCCAACATGTTTTTTAAATCTTCCCACAGCTTATCTGTCTGCATCTTATAACGGCCAGTATTTTTCGAGGATCTTTACCCCTCACCATACACAGGAAGATTTAAGTTGCCAATTTATCCCTTCCAGACCAAGTCAGCTGCTATGCTGATTGAATAATCAAATCAGCCTGCTATGGCACAGCACTTAGGTGGCAAAATTTGTCAAAGATCCATTTGTTTGGTGACCAAATCTGTGCAATTGCCTGCATAACTTGTATTAGACTAATTTGGTTGCTATGGGAAACTGCACTGGCACAATTTATCACCTATATTAATAAGTGAGCAAGAATGTATACTTTCTGGCCATGCAGACTGAAAATTTGGTGTTATAGGTAGTGAAAATTAGGTTAGAAGTTTTCTGAACCACTCTCATCCTAACCCACCCCTTTTCAAACTGGGCCTGACAAGGGACTTGAAGAGCAGAAAGCAAATTGCCCCTTTAACCAATTTCGAAACTGACATTAGACGGAGGGAAGGACTCTGGACATTCTATACAACCAGTGAAGAGACCAGCTTTTGAGAGGTCAGCTGAAGGTGCACAAATGAAGTTGTGTGTGTGCTGCTGCAGGGCAATGATGACCTGAAGGCTGGCCAACACATCTCTCCATAGGCACTAGTCTATTAAAAGGTAATTATTTAGAAATCATGCCCCTAAAAACCTATTTGTAGAATGAAGTGTCCTCCCCTGGTAAACAGCAGATCATATACCTTCCCTGGCATCACCATGTGATGCCCCAATACACTTTTAAAGGCAATGCATATTTTCATTTATGCCCAGTGATCAATGCAGACCAAATCAATAAACTGTCCACGATTTGTAAAACATAACTTTTTAATAGGTGAAATAAATACTCCAGTACATGCATGGTAAAAACCAACGATAAAAGAGAAAAAAACGATAGTGTACAGTTAGAGGACACACTCACTGCAGCCCACCTCCCAGCAATAAGTCAGCACAAAGGGTACTTTTCTGTTATCTGACTGTGCCATCCTGCTGCGACTGCACAAGTGGATACATTCAATATAGTTTTACTCTACATCTTCTAAAAGGTTTAGGGTCAAACTATATTTTTGGAATGTAGGATAAAACAACTATGATCCATCTCTTGGCATTCAGCCCTAAAACCCTTACGCAATGATCTTCAGACTGTGGATCTCCAGTCCAGGCTGAAGATCATTGGCCTGAACACTAAAACTCCATCCATATGGTTAGGCTATTTGCCCCTGCAGTACAGGAAACATGGCAACAAAAAAAGTACATACAAAGGTATAAGAATCAATTCCTGCCTGTCCTTGTGGACTTCCAACACACTTCATTCACTTCCAATGCAGGATATCAAAAGGGAGCTACATCCAGCAGCTAAAATAAACCCATACACATCCAAAAAAAATGAGGTAACCTTTTAACTCCTGCACATCACACTCGGCAACATTCTGCTGGAAAAGTTCTGGAAGACGTTGGCTTTAATCCGCGCCCAGCACGGGTTTCAAGCCCTGGTAATGCCACTTGTGCCGGAACAGTTTCAAATGACGGCTCTGCAAAGCCTCACAAACTCTTCTGGTACTGAAAGCGTTAAATGAGGCTGTGAAAAATTTGTCTCATAGGAGGGGGAAAAAAATATCTATACCTTGCCTTTGCTCAGTGAGTGTAATGAAATGGTTAAAAAAAAACAACAAGTTTTATCTACCAGCATTGTAGTTTAACTGTTACTTTAACCCTTTATAAATACTGGGCCCATCTTGCTGCACATAAGAAAGTGAAACTGCAAAATCTATGGTGTTGGCACAATAGTACTTTAAAGCTGCTGCTGTAGATTCTACAATGGATGGCACATAAAAGGGTCAAATATTATAATTCCCTTAAAGACACAGACTACCAATCTGGGAGTGTTGCTGATCCACAACTATAAGTTTTCTTACTTAAGACAGTTCATATTGTACTAGGATTCTTTCTAGTGCCGGTAGGGAAATATTATCCAAATCATACATATGGACAGACTATACATTATTTACCTATATGTAATAACATGAGTGGCAGACTTATCAAAACAAAGCATTTATTTTAGCTAGCAACAAACCTAATAGCTGAAGTATCCTGGGTCCTGCTGCACTCCGCACCTATGCCAGATTAAAGTAACAGTAACACCAAAAAATAAAATGCATTTTAAAGAACTCACAATATAATGTAATGTTTATATAAACAAGCTGCTGTGTAGCCATGGGGGCAATTACAAGAATACACTGGCACCAGGTGTCTACCTTTGAAGGCCAGGGTGTGCGAGCAGGCCATATTATCCACTAGCCATGGGGGCAGCCACTCACAGCTGAAAAAGGAGGAAAGGCACAGGATACACAACAGATAATAGAGAAGTGCTGAAGAATCCCACTTTATACTACAGAGTGTATGTTATCTACTGTGTCCCTTGTGACTTTTCTCTTTTTTCAGCTTTGAATGACTGCTCCCATGGCGACACAGTAGCCTGTTTATATAAACTATAGTAGTGTTTCTCAAGCAAACACGCCATTGTTTACCAGTGCAGGGCAATAGTATATTATATTTTCATTACTTTAAAACAAAAATTTGTTTGGCGTTACTGTTCCTTTTAAAATCCAGAGCAAGGTACTGGGCACATGAGTTTGGAAGGGATGCATGTTCTTGCCATTGGACACCCCTTTTCCTCCTGTGCCCTTGGGTGCTCCCTAATTCAGACATCGGAATGGACCACAAGTAAGGGGACATGGCTATCATGCATCTTCACCTCATGAATACAGCACAGACAAACTCAGACAACACTGTATTTATGGGGAGCATAGGTGCATGCACTCTATTGCAAAGGTGCTAACAGTTGGGCAGATTGCAAAATGTTATTTACATTATGCACCATGCCCCACCATCACTAAATGATCCCTTGTTTAACCTCAGCTAAAGCATGCCAGCTGCCACTCATTTATAAAAGAAAGTGTGCAGTAAATGAATACCCTTTCATTGTGAATTTGTATCTATGCACGGGTGGGGGAATTTGACTGCACTAATCTGTCTGCCTACAGGTAGTGATTTCACAGATTTTTGCTTTTTTGGGCCTACGTGACATCATATCCAATAGAGACCATAATGTGGCAGAATGAACTAAACAGGAATGGTTCTTCTCATCATCATCTAGCAAAACCTTTTAATGATTTACAAGTATAAATTATTACTATGATTTAAAAAACAACCCAAATTTAAATAATAGGGTGTATTGGAGTTTGTAACACATTTTGTAGGGAATGAAATAAAAAACCAGTCATCTCCATATGCCTGCCTCCCACTTATGTTAATGAAGCACACAGCCTATGCATAATCCTGTATAAATTAACCGGGTCCAACTGTATGCATCAGGGCCAAACAAAACCAGATCACTTATCCCCAAAACACCACTACACACATCAGAATAGGACGCAAACAAAAAAAACAACAAAAAAAAAAACCTTCAAGTCTGCTAATATGCAGCATGAATTCTTCATGGTAGAGATGCTCCCCCGCAGCAGCCCAGCAGCTGGACCACAACTCACAGCATCCTTTAAAGGAACAGTTCCGTATAAAAAATGGGTAAATAGACAGGCTGTGCAAAATAAAACATTTTTCTAATATAGTTACAGTTAGCCAAAAATGTAATATATAAAGGCTGAAGTGACTGGATGTCTAACATAACACTACTTCCTGCTTTGCAGCTCTCTTGATTTCCACTGCTTTGTTACCAGCCAGTGACTTAAGGAGAGGCACATGGGTCATAACTGTTTGAATAAGCTTTTGAATCTGAATGCTGAGGATCAATTGCAAACTCACTGAACAGTTATGTCCCATGTGGCCCCACTTAAAGTCGCTGACCAACAGAGTTAGAGAACTTAAAAGCAGGAAGTAGTGTTCTGTTATGTTAGACATCCAGTCACTCCAGCTAACTAACTATATTAGTTTTTTTTTATTTTGCACAGCCTATTTACCCAGCTTTTATTTTTACACTGAACTGTTCTTTAAAACACTTCTGCTACTGGAGGATGCAGGGAGTAGTTGTACTTGACCACAGATGGAGGATGGTGATTGGACATCCCTGCCTCGGGTCTCTGGAGACAGGGTGAGACGGTCACCTTATGTAGTTGTACTCTGCTTTTCATCCAATCAAAGTGCATGTGATTTCTATACAACGCCATAGTGGGTCTGGGGATGTAATCTCTGCACTGGCAGCTTGGGTTAGGTGAAGTTGCAGCATTCTGTCTCCCCTCTAAAAACTGATCACATAGTGGGAACAGCAGCTCTTGATCACTTTACTGTTACACTATAGCCAAATGATATGGATTCTCCGCAGGCAGAGAATCAGCTGCCCTTCTCTTTCTTTAGACAGGGCAGATTTCAGAGTGAAATGAAATGTTTCTGCTCAGAAATCTGCCTACACCAAGAGGAGTCAATGCTTCCAGTAGTATGCAGGCAGACAGAAGCAGCGGATTCTCAGCCTGCAGCAATTGTCTGGCCGTAGCCTAATGGAAGTGATGATATCAGGCAAGTCTATAGTGTAAGAGGAATTGTATATATTCAGCTGCAACGGCTGTCACTCACCCACAGTGGCTGCTAGGAGCTGGGCTCTACCATCTGGGGAGGGGGGCTGCTGGGCTCTACCATCTGGAGAGGATGGGCTGGGTGTGGGACATCACTGCCTATAAGCACCACTCTCTGCAGTTAAACCTGCAATGGACATTTCATTCAGTATGGTACATTCCACTCAACCCTTGGGGGGGTTACAGACATGTAGTGGGAATGCAGTGAGGCGTTAACCAGAGGAAATGCTATATTGCAATTACTGTAATTGCTGCCCTCCTGATGGCAATAATATGGGCCTTACAGCACTCTCTACCCATGTTAGTTAGCACTGCCCCGCTGTCGACTACACCCCCTTATTCTTTGGTAAGGTCCAGGGAAGGGGCAGCCCCAGTCTAAAGAGATTTCACAGAATTGGTGTTGACCGGCGGCAGAGTCCTGGGCGAGGACCTTTCCCTCAGCGCCTGAGAGAGCAGATTGCAGCCATCAGAGACCGCGCAGGCCGAGCTCCTCAGCCTGTCCTTGTAGTCGGTCATCTTGCTGCTGCTGTCAGAGAGCTGCGTTATATCCCTGAGGCACTGGGTGAGGAGGACGCAGGCAGACACCACGCTCATGGCACCTCCTAGTACGGCCGTCTGCACAGCTTTGCCCTCTGGGTTCAGAATGGCGGCTCTCCCGAGGAACTGCGGTTCTGTGGCGAAACCCACCAGCGCGTGCACGGCCTGCACCAGGGGCCCGCTGAAGAGAGCGCAGCGGTTGCGCGACAGTTCGCTGGGGGACGACTTCACTTCCCTGACGCAGGCGAGGAGCGCGGAGGCGCTGGTGCTCATACACTTCACCCCCAGCTTGAACTGCTCCCTGGCGAACTTGTCGCGGGACTTGTCGCTGGCCGCTACGCTGGCGTCCGTCAGAGTCTTCAGGTTCATGGACAGGTTCTGGGAGACTTCGAGCAGCAGCTGCGGGGTCAGTTCAGACAAGGGCACGCTCCGCAGGGTGGCACAGCTCTGCTCCACTTCGTGCCGACACCGGGTCACTTTGTATCGGTCCACAAGCCCGGCCTGAGCGGCCTGAGAGCCGGGAACCTCCACGGCAGCCAGATAAGCGGCGTGCGCCGACAGCTCGATCAGAGACACCACCAAGTCGCCCATCTCCTGCACCGTGTCTCCCACCTCAGCCAAGCGGCCCATGTTCAGCTGACTCTGCACATCGTGAGTGAGGATGGACAGGCCTTTGGTGCGGGCGATCACCGTGTCCCGGCACTTCTCGAACGCCTCTCCGAACTGAAGCGAACTCTCCGGGCTGACAGGCCGCGGCTCGCTGGACAGAAGAAGAAGGTCGGCCACCAGCTGCATCTTGTTCTTACACCGCTCGCAGATGGTCAGCAGTTTCTTGCGCGGCTGGGACGCTGCTCCGGAAGGAAGAGAGGACCGGGCTGAGCCGGAGCCGCCGCTAGCCATCTCTCCCGGGGAAGAAGCTCATGCCTCGGCCAGTGGGAGCGATATCCCGGGGGCTTCCCAGCCGCATCATCCCATGGAGAGTCACGGGCGCTGCCCGAGCACAGTGCTTGCCTTCTGCTCCGCTCTCCGCACACGAGCAGCCTCCTAGGGCCCAGGAAGGGACTTCTGCCACCGACAAAGCGGCACTGAATCGACCCACCCAGCCGCTGCCTCTCCCGGGCCGGATAAGGAACGTGGGACGGCGCCGCCCTGCGCCCGGACGATGACGTCACCCACAAGGCTGCCATACCCGCAGGACAGAGGCTGGGAGCGCAGCGACGCCTTACGTAACGGCCGGGGCGCAAGACTGGCGACAGCGGCATCTAGTGGTCAAAGTATGTAATGCGCGGAGATCAGCGAAATTCTCCAGATTCATCTACGCGATGGGAAACCTCTGCTGTCACTTTCTACGTCCCCAGTGGGATCATTTAAAGTTATTAGACGGCACAGAATATCATTTAAAAAAAACCTTAAGGAAAGTACTCATCCCACCTCCTTGGTGTTATGCTCCCCTTACTTACACCATGTCCACACCATTGCCCAGTGCTTCGGGCCAGCCGTCCACTTCGGACCCCAATGCAGCAGTGCGCAACCAAGTACGCGCGTGCTGCGTAACCGTGCGTAACCAGGGACGCGCGTGCGTACCCGTGCGTAACCAGGGACGCGCGTGCGTAAACGTGCGCAACCGAGGACGCACGTGCGTAACCGCGCGCAACCGAGTGCGCAAAGCGCTTTGACTTCAGAGAGCGCACCCATATTACACTGAGGTAACAACTGCCGGACTATGGGTAGGCTGCATGTGAGCTACTTGCCTGGCATCCCTCAAGCTTTGGGCCGTAGGCACGTGCCTCTTCTACCGACCCCTAGTTCCAGCCCTGCTTGAAGCCTGCAGTTCTCTACTCTACAACATAGTTAAAGGGGGTGGTTCACCTTTGAGTTAACTTGTAGTATGTAATAAATTGGCCAATTATAAGCAACGTTTCAATTGGTCTTCATTATTTATTTATTATTTTTAATTATTTGCCTTCTGACTCTTTCCAGTTTTTAGCTGTAAGGCTAAAAATGATTTGTTACTGCTACTTTTATTACTCATATTACTATTCTTCCCATTCATATTCCAGTCTCTCCAATCATTTGGACCCAAGCCCCAGATTGCTAACATTGAAAACTGGACAGCTGCTAAATAAAAAGCTAAATAACTCAAAAAGCACAAATAATAAAAAAACAACCGCAATCTGCACACACCCCTGCAGCTCACTCCCCACTGTCCCTGTCTGCTAACTCACTCTCCCTCCAATGCAGCCCAAGGCATATGCCTACCCTTAGTTCTGGAGCTGATATTTGCCCTGGTTTATAGTGGTGCAGGGGCCAATATCAGCTGTACTGTCCAAGCATCTGGGCATGAATGGAATATCAGGAATGGGGTTTCTTTAGGCCATCATGCAGCCTGAACATATTCCAGACAATTTGGTGTATCTGCAGATGCACCAAACATAACTCACAGCTTCTCTACACTTCCTGCAGGTCAGTTGGTTAGGGCTGTTGGCCTGAATGAACAGAACTGTGGAACGTGGCTGATCCACCCATTTGTGCATGTTCATAACCACAGGAATAATCTTTCTGTATGCATGCATAGCCTCCATCAGAAATGTTGTGGCAACAATACTCCAGCCCCTCCTCCTGACCAGCACAGTGGGTCCAGTATAAACACCACTGTTGTCTTAGATGGTGCATGTGCTCGAAGGGTGTACGTTTTTACTATTTGATATAAAATAAACTTACATTTGGGTTGGGCTCAACATCCCAGCGGTGTCAAAGAGATTCTGTCATGATTTTTATCCAGGACCTGGATTTTACTATTGAGTGGTGTTCTTGTATCTACCAGGAAGCTATTAACTTGTGTTTGGGAGCTGTTCTGTTGGAGCTGCTGGGGGGTGATATCACTTCTGCTTGCAGTACAGCAGCAAACACAGGGCCGGATTTACAAAACGGGTGCCCCTAGGCCCACTGGCATTCATCGCCTCTGTCCCCTCCCCTTTATCATGCAAATTTTCATCATTGGACCGGAGCAATGGGGGTTTGCACACAATAAATTTATTTTAAAATTATTGTATCTCCAGCGTATCCCCTGTGTTTTTGAACCAATGTGGGTGTGTTTGGGCAGCATACAGCCCCCTAACATCCTGCTGCCCAAGGCCCAGGCCTTGGTGGCCTTTCCACAAATCCAGGCCTGAGTAAACAGTGGCTGAAGTTTATCAGAGCACAAGTCACATGACTGGGGGCAGCTGGGAAACTGACAATATGTATAGCCCCATGTCAGATTTCAAAATTAAATATAAAAAAATCTGTTTGCTCTTTTGAGAAATGGATTTCAGTGCAGAATTCTGCTGGAGCAGCACTATTAACTGATGCGTTTTGGAAAAAAAACATTTTGTTCCCATGACAGTATCCCTAACAGACACCAGCAGAGCTGCACATGTGGAAAAAGGAAATCGTGTATCAGCAGCCGGACCTTTGTGAAAAGATTGTCAATCCGGCAAGGTTTCACTTTTATGTATTGTTAGAGACATGAGCAAAACTTAAGGGCTTATCTCATTTTTCCATGTGCACGTTTTCCCACCATGATGTCACCAATGAGTGCAGATGCTTGTTTAAACCTGGAGGGAGGGGCAAGTTGGCCAGCTAGGGTGCCTAGCCAGCTTGTCCCGGCTCTGGTCCACAGTAAAATGACATGCTGAGTTTCACAGTACCATTCTGTACTGGGAGACACCAGGCTATCTATACTGATTGACTGTGTCTTTGTGAGCTGGGGCTTATTCACCATTGAATACTGGGCCACTGTTATTTGCTGAAAAGGGTGTGTCATTTTAAAATGGGGACAGTATAAGTGGCACTACCTCTAACCGATTAAGGAGTGTGTACCCACTGCACCTCAATGTATAATCTGCATGGGGCACCAGTTCATGATGTTATCCAAATGGGAAGCAGACAAGGGCATCAGACTGTCTTTGTTTTCAGATTGTTTTCAATGGGTACAGTGGTAGTCAAAATCCCACGTTTGTCATTAGCCTAAAACTGGCACCATGTAAAGGCTAGTTAGCAAGGCACTTTTTGGATTACAGTTTTTAGATTGTCCAGTGCATACAAGTCTCAAAGGCCCAGAGCTAGGGAGGCAAGGAGTGAGTAGTAGGTGAGAGAGTAGGGGTGCAGGCAGGGAGGTGGTGCCAGGAGGGGGGTGCGAGCAGGTGGTAGTGTGGAAGCAGAAGGGCATATGAGCCACCTAGGGGAGTTTGTGGGGTTATGACACAAAAAGGGCAATAATATGAGTGGCATTGTCAGACGCTCCAGGCCAGTAGAGCAGAAATATGGAGTATGGCGAGCAAGAAGGGGGCAGAAGTGGAGAGGGCTGGCTTGGAAGCAGGAGTTGGGGGCAGAACAACAGGCAATTTTTAATATTTACGTGCAAATTTATTGCCTGTAAATTTTGATTTTGACAGCTCAGCCCGCATTCCTGGGTTTCTTACTGAAATATCCCGAGTTTCTCTTTGATCTCCTGCACTGACACCAGAAAGAGATACAATGTTTCTGAAATGTAATTAAAATAAAGGCCTTTTTGGCAGAGCCCAGAACACTAAACACCTGCACTTAGATACATTTGTAACAACCTAAGATGAGCAAAAATACAATTGTAACTATTTAAGATAAGCAAGTGTCTTGGGGAAACAGATTCACAGCTTAAAGGGCAATTTCACCTCATTAGCAAAACTGTTATAACACATAAAACATTACACTAAAATTTCAAGTTCAAACTTTCATAACCTGCCAAATTTTTTAAAATGGACTTGGCAATTAAGGGGTGTGGCCATAGAGTAGACACGGTCGAAAAAATTCGCCGAGCTAAGAGCAGCACAACTTTTTGTCCCTCTTTCTGTATATCGAATGTTGGGAGGTATAATGCCAGAGTTGGTTTCTGAACAAAAGTAAATTTAAACAGGAATGAGGGAGGATGGGGCAGCATGAAATTGTATTACAAATTAACTGGTTGCCACCTTTTTTGGAAAAAAATACCAGCCTTCCTATATATTTAGATTTTTCCCCGTTAATAACATTGGGGTCAAGTATCATTTTACCAGTCAGGCCGGTTAAATACTGGCCAGATGGCAACCCTAACTGGCAAATAAATTAGTAATACTGGCCCCAGCCTTGGCTGGTATTTTACCATCTAAGCCAGGTGGTAAGTGCAACCCTAATCCCTAGCATGCAGAAACACATATTTAAGAGGTGAGGTAGTAAGCAGACGCTAACTCTAAAATAAACACTACTGACAATTCACACACTTTATTTTAAATAGATTTATAGTGAATAAAGTACCCCCTCTTGTAAATTATAAGGATATTATAAGTTACCGAGGAGTTTCATGACCATATAAAAACACGAGGTCAAAGGCCTTATACAGGTCATGGAACTCCGAGGTAACTTCTAATATCCTCATATTTTACAACTGGGGGTACTTTATTTATTATAATACACACGTTTCAGTGAGTCATGTGACAGAAATGACATCAGAACTCACCGTTTCTAACTGATGACATCAGAACTCACCTTTTATAAGGATATAATTTACAAGATATTCATAGCTTTTGTGTATTATATATATATATAAACATACCTCCCAACATTTTGGAAGTAAAAAGAGGGACAAAAATGTTTTCTGCATGTAGTGCAGTAATTTTTTTGACCACACCCATTTTTGTGGCCACACCCTGTAATTACCATGTTCATTATAAAAAATTGAAAATATTTCTCCTTATCTAAACTGTTAAAATTACTTATTTTCTTATCTCAAAATTGTTACAAAGTATCTTAGTTGCACCTGTTAGCTGTACTGGCCTCTCTGCCAAAAGCCAATTAAGTTAGAAACTTTGTTTCTTTTTCTGGCTGTTCAGTGCAGAGAAAAGAGGGACTTTCCAGTACAAATGAGGGACCTCAGGTTGAGCTGTCAAAAGAGGGACTGTCCCTCTGAAAAAGGGACAGTTGGGAGGTATGTAAGTGTGGCAGACCCATTTATTGCCATCAATATTTTGTCCTTTTAAAAAGAAAAACACATTACTTGAGTTTCAATACAACGTAAAAATCAAATAACTGACTTTTGGGAACTCAAAAACTGACCAACTAGTCCTATCTAAAGTGTATAGACTTTGCCCAAAATAAAAATGGGCGCGGTTGTTTTCCGAGCGTCATTAATCCGACAAACCAATAGATGCCGCGTTCATATTGCTTCGTCTACGTTTTGAAAGCGACCAATGGAGTGAGAGAAGCGTGCCTGAGCCACGCCCCTTAGTCCTGAAGCTTTGCTAGAAGCGGAAGGTGGACGAAGATGGCAGCTATGGGCTTCCGAGTGATATTTCTGCTGTGCATTGCAGTGCTTGTCGGCCTTTCGGCGGCTGCAGAGAAAACGAAGAAGAAGAAGAAAGATATTCGTGATTACAATGATGCGGACATGGCCAGGCTGCTGGAGCAGTGGGAGGTGAGCTGTGTAACGGGATCACGTGTGGGGTGTGCTTGCAGGCAGTATTATTATATTAGCACTGATGATATTTGTATAGTGGCTTTACTTTATCCACTTATCAACACTTCTCATTAGCAAGAACCTGCTAAAGGACCTGCAGCACTTTCAATTGCAAGTAACACCAACAAAGTGAAATTTCATGCAGCTTTCCAAAATTCATTAATTAAAAGGAACGACAACTCAAAAACCAACAGCTGATTAACAGATTTGGTGGGGAAAGAAGACGTTTGCAACATTGTTTCAATAGTAACAAAATGAAAGAATTACTTTCTCACTAGTGATGTGCGGGTTGAGAATTTCTCGACCCGCATCTAACCCGGGCCCCCTGTTCCCCTTTATTTATAGCCCCAACCTGCCCCACAGTGACTACACAAAAGGGGCAGAAGTCTATAAATTCCGGCACTGGAAGCTGGCAGTACTAGGACGCAGGCGGGAAGAGCAGGAGAAGAGCGCAACCCGCTTAGTCATAGGTGTATCTTGATACACCTATGACTAAGCGCCGGAGGGTGCGAAACGCGTAAGGTGGGCCTGGTGGGGTTGTTTGTAATTGATTTTTAATGCTAATTTAATAAAACAATATTTTTATGAAAACAAAAGCCTTGGGACAGCTATCTTTGGATAAAGGACTTTTTTATATGTGATCGCCTGAGAACTGGGGCGAGTCCCTTAGGCATAATCAAATGTAAATCAGATGTGGACTCCCAATTGATGTATAATAAAATATGTTCTGCTACATTGCTTCAAGAGTCAGAACCAGTGGTGCAGAGAATATAAACCACTAGACTGGCATTGCTTTCAATTACATATACATGTAACTTGAATAAGTTAGTTACAATTTTTGTTTAATTAAAACCGTTTCTGTGCATTAAAAAAGAATTAAAGATTAACTTTTCTATTAAATGACAGTCATTAATGTTTGCCTGTAGGAAGATGACGATATTGAGGAGGGGGACATGCCTGAGCACAAAAGACCTCCGGCCCCAGTGGATTTCTCAAAGATTGATCCAAATAACCCAGAGAGTGTCTTACAAATGACCAAGAAAGGCAAAACCCTGATGATCTTTGCTACAGTGTCTGGAGACCCAACAGAAAAGGAAACCGAGGAGATCACCAGTCTGTGGCAGGGCAGCCTGTTTAATGCCAACTACGATATCCAGAGGTAGCGTTTACTATTTAGGTATTTGCAGATACCCTAAAGTAGCACAATGAAGATGTGCCCATGGGATTTGTTTCATTTGTTAAAGGGGTTGTTCACCTTTGAGAGAACTTTTAATATGATGTGACAATTTGCAAGTGGTTTTCATTTTTTATTATTTGTGTTTTTTTCGAGTTATTTAGCTTTTTATTCAGCAGCTTTCCAGTTTGCAATTTCAGCAGTCTGGTTGCTAGGGTCCAATTTAGCCTAACAACCATGCTTTGCTTTGAATAAGAGACTGGAATATGAATAGGAGTGGACCTCAATAGAGTGAGCCTCAAATGAGTAATGATACATTTGTAGCCTTACAGAGCATTTACTTTTTAGAAGGGGTCAGCGACGCCCATTTGAAAGCTGCAAAGAGTCGGAAGAAAAAGGCAAATGACTATAAACCTATAAAAAATAAATAATTAAAACCAATTGCAAAGTTGCTTTGAATTGGCCATTCTATAACCACTACTTTAAAACCTCTCTTCATCAGCAAAAATAACTCCCTACATCATGGGCATCCTATAGATTTCCTGCAAGTGTTGTTGTTGGCAGAGGGTTATTAATGGGGTATTTTAATTATTAAGCAGAAACAAAACCTCTAACCTAAAGCCCTTGGGGGGTGGGTTGTGTCTCATTGTAGGGGGATGTCTGTTCTGAGGTATAGGCCATTGTTGATAGCAGGATTCTATTGGCTCTTGAACATACAGGCTTAAACAAGTAAAAGGCTGACAACGCTGTCAGGGTCACTAACCCCCAGAAATGTAAACAGATTAACTGAGGCTGCAGTTTCATGGATACAAAATATAATTGAATAATAGTTAATAATTGGTGAAGACCATTTGCAATTTGTCTTAGAATTAGTTATGTTTTTTAATGTGAAGCAACGAGGGGCAAAAGTTGTTATTCAGCCGCCACTGAATACATTTTTCATCTTTCTATTCTTCTTTATCTAGATCTGATCTCATACTCTCCATTGTCTGTCCCCCTCTAGATTCATTGTTGGCTCCAACCGTGCGATTTTCATGCTCCGTGATGGAAGTTTCGCTTGGGAGGTTAAGGACTTCCTTGTAAAACAGGAACGCTGTGCTGATGTGACTGTGGAAGGACAAGTGTACCCTGGCAAAGGAGGAGATGGTAGTTCAACATCCACCAATCAGAGCAAACCACAGAAAAAGAAAAATGGAGAAAAGAAAAAGGCAAAGTCATCCACAGAAAGTAACCGAGCTTCCTCACCAAAGGAGGATTTATGATGACCCCTGGATCACCGCGTTTTGATTGGACTTCAGGTTTTATACTTCCCAAGATTCCCGTCCTGTTATTGGAGATAATTCTAGTCCTTGTTGGGAACACCTTGCTATCTCTTTCATTTGTGTAGGGCATAACTTGGCCAGTAAGCATCTTGCTTTGCCAATAAATACAACATGTGATATTAGACTTTGGTGCAAATGAGTTGCTATAGAGAGGCCACTGTGAATGAGCCCTCCGCTAGAAAGTGTATAGTCACTGGGCACCTACCAGGCAGTGTTCCCACTAAAACAAGGCACAAAGGGCAGACAAATGGATGTTGAATGATTTACTGAGTAAATGAAAAACCTGGTTCCTTAGCCAGCAAGTTAGTTGGCTTTTTCAGAGTATTATTTACTTAATAGATATAACTGTCACATTGTATGCTATTTTAACAATCTATGTTCATTAATGCAGACAAAGATCCAGTTCTCATGAAATCTTGTCTTTAACAATTCTATAAATTATTTTGCTTATGATCTTTCTGGAAAAGGCTGTGCATGATGGAGGTTGCAAGCGAAATATACAATTTGTATTTTGATGATGATGTTGTCCCTTTTGAAACGCTTTTGCCACTGGTACGAAATTTGGAAGGTATTAGTGATCTGTCACGTTGTGTTGCCCGGTTTCCCATAACTTTTTTCAATACAGTATTTTTTACACAGGTAAGCTTAAGTGTATTCATTTTTTCTTAATACAAGGCCTATTTCAGTTACAACATGGTTACAGATAGATTTGTGTATGGAAATAAAAGCTATCAATATTAATATAATAATAATATTATATAAGGATTTTGAGCTTTATTCACTTTTTACTCACTGCTATTATTCACAACACAACATTAGAGGGAACAGGAGAAGGGTAAGGGGCAGAAAGAAGGGGGTGTGGGGTAGATATAGTACATAGTACATCTCCTGGAGTGGGTGATGTCCTTTAAAATCCCAACCATGAGTATTTTCCCCATACAAGTAGAGGGGAAATTGTTTAGAGAATTTTCTCTAGAAATAAGTGATGCATGTGGAGAAATTAGCATGGAGTAGGTGCTGTAGATAATAAGATGCAAGTAAGCGGTTGCTGTCTCTTTATAATATCAATTCACCAGCCTGAACCTTAGAAAAACGTTTCTTGTGCTCTTTGTAAACCAAAAATCAAATATTCACTAGAGAAATTTCACCTGGAGAAAAGATGTAACTGTAACCACTGTAAAGTGAATTGTCACCAATACAAAGTTAAATTGGCGGTTCACTGTTAAGTTAACATTTAATATATTATAGTATCATACTTCTAGGCAAGTTTTCAATTGGCCTTCATTTTTAAAAAAAAAAAAATATTTCCCTTCTGAATCTTGGGTCAGTCACTGACCCAATCTAAAAACAAATGTTCTGTAAGGCTACACATCTATGGTTATTGCTATTATTTATTACTCTCCTATTCATAATCCAGTTTCTTGTTCAAATCAATCCATGGTTGTTAGGGTAAATCCTAGCAACCAGATTGCTGAAATTGCAAACAAATAAATATTAAATCCAATTGTAGATTGTTTTAAAATATCACATCATACTAAAAGTGAATTTTAAGGTGAACAACCCCTTTAAGTTGATGCACATCGCCATACAAGCCTATGGCCATCATTTCCGCGGCGAAACAAGGTGCAAAAATTCGCCCATGCCTAGAAATAAGTTAAAAAGACACAGGAAATAAAAATAACGTTAATAAAGTAACATATATAAATAGATTTGTTCTTTAAAGGAACCTTTCAATATAAAAACTGGGTAAATATGCTGTGCAAAATAAAAAATTTTTTCAATATAGTAAGTTAATGTATCTAGTCTACTTTATATTTGGCCACTTAAAGTGACCCTGTTGGTTCTTCAATTTACCCAGGCAGCTGTGTCCCTTTTCCTGGGTCCATATTATTTCAATGTTTGCCCACTAGGTGTCAGCATGTAAAAGTATAAAGAGGTGTAGCACTATATAACTAACTTTTATCAAACTGCAGCCCTGGGCCTCTGACACCTCCCAGGAAAGTCCTTGAGCTCATGGGGCTTAACCCTTTATACTTTTACATGCTGACACCTAGTGGGCAAACCTTGAAATAATACAGACCCAGGAAAAGGGACACAGCTGTCGGGGTTAATTGAAGAACCAACAGGGCCACTTTAGGTGGACAAATATAAGGGAGACTGCCTGAGTAAAATATACCCAAATCTCAGGGTCCCTACCATAATATATATCCTTATACTCTGCGCTTAGTGGTGTCACTTGTGTATGACTCATTTCAACAAGTGTATAAGGAAACAACCCACTATTGTAAGAATTCCATGGCCATTGAACTCTTCAGGAACTTGTAATATCCATATATTTGACAACTGGAGATACATGTTACTTTGGGTATAAGGCTGCACAATGGGAGATGCTTTGCCTTTCATAGCAGCTGCCACTCCAAGATGCTGGATATTTGCTCTTTACAAAAGAGTGAAACGTCTGTGTGTGTGTGTGTGTGTGTGTGTGTGTGTGTGTGTGTCCAGCAGAGGGCGCTGTATGCCCAGGGAATCCCTCAGCTGCCTTTTGTTTTACTAAAAACTAACACACTAAAAGAAAATGTTGCTTTATATATATATTCAAATGACATCCAGCCATTGTCAAATGTACGAAGACAACCTCAAAATCCTCAAATCTTTGAAAACCCTAAATTCCATCATCAGGTTTTACCAGACACCCCTTAAAACTGCTCCCAACATTACAAGTCATTAAGTGAGCCACGAGGAATGCAAGGAGTGAAAAAGGAGCACATTAAATATGATACAAATCTAAGCATAATAAACCTCACACCCATGATCTTAAAATCATCATTGCATTGTCCCTAAATCAGTTGTGGATCCTTTAAGGCATCCTAACATGAGAATACTGTCAGAGGCCATTACCGTATATACTCGAGTATAAGCCGACCCGAGTATAAGCCGAGGTACCTAATTTTACCTACGAAACTGGGAAAACTTATTGACTCGAGTATAAGCCTAGGCACAACTACAGCCCTGTCTCCCAGCAGCGCACATTCTGCCAAAGTGACCCCCCAGCGATCAACCGGACTTCTTTGCAAAGTTGATGGTGACATAGAATTGCCAAACGGATTACTGTGTGCATTGTCCCACTGTCCCACTACCATGTGCAGAGGGTGCTGTTTGATATTGCCATCACTGTTAATCTTTCGTATAACCAACAGAGGGCGCTGTGTGATATTGCAGTCACTGTTATTCTTTCATATAACCAACAGAGGGCGCTGTGTGATATTGCAGTCACTGTTATTCTTTCATATAACCAACAGAGGGCGCACTGTTTTCATATAACCAACAGAGGGCGCCATGTGATATTGCAGTCACTGTTATTCTTTCATATAACCAACAGAGGGTGCACTGTTATTCTTTCATATAACCAACAGAGGGCGCTGTGTGATATTGCAGTCTCTCCCCAAGTGAGCTGTTGGTATAGGAATGATTAAAAGTGACTGCAATCTCAGCTACTGCCCGCTGACCCGAGTATAAGCCGAGGTAGACTTTTTCAGCACATTTTGGATGCTGAAAAACTCGGCTTATACTCGAGTATATACGGTATTTGTTTTTTCTAGTTGTCTACCCATGAGACATTAGATCAGAGTGCTAATATAATGAATTTGAAACAGAGTCACCTGCTGTTTCCTTTGACTGCTGGTGGCAATAAATTAATTTTGTGAGAAGACGAAAGTCTTGTGATGTTACTCAGCTTAGAAAATAAAGTTAGTGAGCAGAGAAGTGACAAAGCAATTTTCCGGTCAGTTCTAAGCAGAGAAACATCACACGATATTCTCACAAATTAGATTTTCTTACTGTAGCCAGTTGGCCAAAAATTATTATTATTAAAAATTAATATAATTAGGTGGTGCTGTTGTTTTAAATGTATTATGTTTA
The DNA here is from genome assembly GCF_017654675.1 of Xenopus laevis. Classification (NCBI taxonomy): domain Eukaryota; kingdom Metazoa; phylum Chordata; class Amphibia; order Anura; family Pipidae; genus Xenopus; species Xenopus laevis. Next base: position 45,768,575 of record NC_054376.1, on the reverse strand, counting down.
CAGTGTAAAAATAACAATGCAAAAGTGCTTTAAAGCAGTGTGAAGAATTTTACATGCTTTCGCTTTGAGGTTTACATTTCCTTTAAATCCTTTTTTGAAAAGCATGTATTTTTTAACATGTGCATTGAGATTAGAACACAACACATCCATTATCTTGTATTCCCATGTTCCTCTCAGTCTCCTGAACTGTATTTGCATAAGATGAAAGCTCTGATTACTTCTGCGCTAATGTCAATATCCCATTTAAAGGGCAAGGAAAGTCTAAAAAAGAATAAGGCTAGAAATGCTGTATTTTGTATAATAAACATAAACATGAACTTACTGCACCACAAGCCTAATCAAACAAATGATTTATGCTTTCAAAGTTGGCCACAGGGGGTCACCATCTTGTAACTTTGTTAAATATCTTTGCCTGACCCTGACCCTTCACATTCTCAGTGTGGTCTGGGCTGCTTAGGGATTGTCATAAACAAAGCTGCTTGAATTCTGCATGGCTGGTAAGTAAGGTGGGGGCTCCCCCTGCTGTTCATAAGTATGATTGTTTCCCTGCTCAGCAGTGAGGGACCATCTGACAATTCCTATCCACAGCAGTAAGGGAATTTCACTGCATACAGTCAGGTTTCTTATAAAAACGGTACACATTTTTTAATTAAAGCATATTGGAGATAGGTTTCTTTTTCATTAAAGAAAGTAAAAATGGGATTATATTTTTTTGCCTTTCCTTGTCCTTTAAGTGGACAGCACAACCTGTTTTATAACATCGGTGCAATGAGTAGCGCTTGTTCTGAACTTACTTTTTTGCCTATTCTTTTTATTAGGAAATATCTATGCTTTTTAATATTTTTTTACTCTAAACAGGTTTGGATCCGCTGCCTTAGCTGAAGGTTCAGGGCAGTGCACCCGAACCTCCTCCCATAATCGGTGAGTTAACTTGGTGACAGTTTCTTATTTTCATTTTGATCTTCCTCTAAACAGGGCCAAATCTGAAAGTAGAACTAAAGCCGCATTCTACTAGTTTTGATAAAGACAGCTCATTATACAGAGGCGTTTCAGTGGACTGCTGTAGAATTGGACTGGGGGCCCAATGGGTCTGCTACCTTAAAGGCCTTCTCCTGATGTCCCCCCTTTTGAACCATGTCCCCCCTTTTGAACCATGTCCCCCCTTTCCCCCAGCACAGCATACGGGGTGCGCTTGCCATAATGCTAAGTGAGAACCTTGCTCCAGTGGTGTTGCCCCAGGGGCGGCAAAAAAACACTCTGGGTAATTTTAAGGGGCCGAGTCACTAACTTCGAGTGAAGGATTCGAAGTAAAAAAACTTCGAATTTCGAAATATTTTTTGGGCTACTTCGACCTTCGACTACGACTTCGAATCGAAGGATTCGAACTAAAAATTGTTCGACTATTCGACCATTCGATAGTCGAAGTACTGTCTCTTTAAAAAAAACTTCGACCCCTTAGTTCGCCATCTAAAATCTACCGAACTCAATGTTCGCCTATGGGGAAGGTCCCCATAGGCTTGGCTAACTTTTTTTGATCGAAGGATATTCCTTCGATCGTTGGATTTAAATCCTTCGAATCGTTAGATTCGAAGGATTTAATCATTCGATCGAAGGAATAATCCTTCGATCGCACTATTGGCGAATTTGATATTCGAAGTCGAAGGATTTCAATTCCCAGTCGAATATCGAGGGTTAATTAACCCTCGATATTCGACCCTTAGTGAATCAGCCCCTAAGAGTCAGATTTCCATTTTTAAACTAGAAATTTAGCAATTCTAGTGCAAGGGAACGCAAGTGCTCTGGCACAAGATAGGTAACAGCGGTGGGGAGAGGGGGGACGGCATCACAGGAGCCGCCTCAGATTTTGCAAGGGCTGCACCCCTTCTCTGGATCTCTCTCCCTTGTTCAATCTGACTTTCTCCCAACCTTTCTGCTTTCAAAAGATCTCTAAAAAAAACAATTTAGAGAAGCCTACCCTCACTCTGTTTAGCTACCAAATGCAATACCATACGCTACACCTCTCACCTGCTTATTTTTGATTTTGTCCACTCCCGCCCCTTGTGTCTCATTCCCTTCCCTTTTAGATTGTAAGCTCTTTTGCATAGGGCCTTCCTCAACTTTTGTTATGTATGTTATATGTACTGTATGTCGATATTTTATAGTTAAAACAAAAAGCAAAAATTATGTTCAGCACAAGCCCTATTTATTGCACTCATGTTAAAACAATACGGGGGGGGATACTCTATACCTTAAAGGAGCATATTTATAAAACTTTAAAAACTGAATAAAGCGCCACATTGCATTGCACTGTAATATAAAGTGTAATTTGAAAGGCTTGTAATGGATGTGTGTGTAAGTGCAGTGGCTGTAACATTTCAAGTTAAAAAGAGGTATTAGTCTGAAAAGAAATCTGTGTAAACAGTGAAATTATTTGCTGCTGCCTTTTACGCAGCTATTTACACCACTTTTTATGCCAGAATTTCTCTGCTGTCTGAATTTCTCCCATTAACTTGAATGGGTCACGCCAGGTCTGAGCTTGTATAAAATGACTTTTAATTACCGAGCCGGTCTGGCGTAAATAAATGACGCACTTTTATAAATACTTCTAAATTTGCTCTTTGTAGTGAATGATTTCCAGGATTGTAACACTCTGTGTGAATTCATGGATAAGACAAGTCAACTTTATATATACATATATTTCTTCTCACCCATTTCTACATAATTTTTTTGGTATGAATCATTTTACACACCTGAATAGATCTGCTCTTAAATCATCATCATGATCATCATCATAGCAACCAAATGTTAAAAAAAACGGGGGTGTACTGTCCTTTTAACAAGTGATTTTCATATGTCCCTGACTGCTACAGTAACTGTCCCATAATTGGAGAGTGCTAATTGTTAGCTCTGTGGGGGAGTAACCATTGCCCTACTGAATCTTTTGGTAACTACAGGTATGGACCTGTTATCCAAAAGACTCGGGACCTAAAAAAAGTCAATTAAACATTAATGAAACTCAGCAAGATTGTTTTTTTTTTTTACACCAATAATGATTAATTACATCTTTTTTGTATACTTTTTATTTTTGCATCTCATTTTTAAAGGGAAGGGTACAGCAAGAAAAAAAGGGTGATCCATAATATATTCATTTAGGATTAATTATATCTTAGTTGGGATGAAATACAAGTTACTGTTTTATTATTACAGAGAAAAGGAATTTGATTCAAATGGAGTCTATGCGTGTAAGCTTCATGTATAATGGGTTTCTAAATAACTGTACTTGTAGCATGGTTAACTTTTCAGGGTCTACTTTTAGTGATGTTGTCCCATTATGATCTACATCTATAAAAGCATTGTTAGTATTCTGTTCCATGGAAAATATTACTGAAATACTGATTTATGATTTATTGTTACATTTCACAAACAATTATTTCTTATGTAACCGTAACAAATATCTGAATGAAAAGCATGAAACAGGAGGGTGATTAAGACGAGTTGTTTGTTGACAGTGTTTTGAGATCTACTGATCATCAGCTAAGGGTAAGGTCACACTGGGCGTTTTGGGGAGATTTAGTCGCCTGGCGACTAATCACCTCATATTTGCGGTGACCAATCTCCCCGAACGCCTTCCCTCATTCTATGCTGGCTAAAATGAAAAATCTTACCCTAAAGGTCTACTGGTAGATGAGCCACAATCTACCTTTTGGGCACCCCTGGGCAGGGCCGCCATCAGGGGGGGACAAGTGTCCCGGGCCTGAAGGGGGGCTGCATTTTTGAAAGAGCCGGGCCCCCCTTACAAGCGCCCGAGCCGTGCAGCCATTTCTCAGGTTGTAGATGCGGAAGTGCCGAAAAGCCGAAGTGGCGAAAAGACCCGAAGTCATGAAAACAGCCGAAATTGAAGTCCTGAAGTGGCGAAAAGACCCGAAGTCACGAAACGAGCCGAAATTAAAGTCCTGAACCGGCGAAAAGACCCAAAGTCACGAAAGGAGGCAAAGTTGAAGTCCTGAAGCCTCGAGTTCAATTCTACTGAACACCAGTTTGTTTTATTTATTTTTTTTAATTTCCTGGCCACCAATGTATTATTTTAATATTCTATAGGTCCCTGCCACCAATTTTTTTTTTTTAAAAACCAAATTTTTTGGGTCCCAATTTTTTTTTTTACTTGTAAGGGGGGCCCTGAGACCCTTTTTTTTTTTTTTAATTCTTTGGGGCCCCAATTTTTTTTTAACTTGTAAGGGGGCCCCTGCCACCAATGTTTTTTTTGTTTGTTTTTTAAAAATTTAAAAAATGTTTTACATTTTTTTTGGGGCCCCAATTTTTTTTGACTTATAAGGGGGGGCTCTGACCATCAATAGCTTTTTATAACTGTGTGGGGGGATACTTTTTTAGGCGCTGATGTCTGTGTGGTATTTTAACTGTGATTTGAATATCTTCACCGGCAGGTGGAGGGGGCGGGGTTAAAAGGGTGGGCTGTGCCGCTAAAGGGGGCAGGCCGTGACACGCTATTGGCTGTGCAGGTCGTGACGTCAAAGGGGGCAGAGCCAAACATGCACATTTGGCAAGAAGCATTGGAAAAAAAGGTTCGTTCTGAGCAGGCTGGGGGCAGGCCACAGGCTTTTTTTTAGGTGTATTACAAATTTACCGGCAGCTACATTGCCGGTAAATTTGTAATACCGGCCCTGGCCTTGGCTGGTGTTTTACCGGCTAGGCCGGTAAAATACCGGCTGGGTGGAAACACTAGATGTGGAGTGTGGGGCTTGGGCGTGAGGGTGGGCGGAAATTTTGTTGTACGGGGCCCCGTGATTTCTAATGGCGGCCCTGCCCTTGGGCTAGACATATTGTCCATTTCCCAGGTTCCCCCAGTCATGTGACTTGTGCTCTGAAATCACATGACCAGGCAAAATGACCTGAGATGGGTGCCTACACTGTCTACACACCAATATTACAGCTAAATTATTTGCAGTGTAAATGTAATTTAGAAATAACTACACCATAAACATCTTGACAGTATCCCTTTAAGGTATGGAGATCCAAATTACAGAAAATCCCTTACATGGAAAACCCCAGGTCCAAAGCATTCCAGATAATAGATCCTATAGCTCTCTCTCTAAGAACTTTGGCGACAATAGTCTTTTGTCACATGATTTCTATTGGCAATGAGTAAGCCCTGGGAAAAGCCCACCCTATTACTGTCTCTTTTGATACCAGTGATCTTCATGGTATGATTTGTGTACTGTTCTAAGTGACTAAATAAACCAAATTCATTATGATTTGTATTTATGACCTCTTTTCCCCAGGATATATTGATGATATTGATAAATGACAAATACCAGACTTGTCTTGAACCTTTATTTGGGAATTCCAGACCAACAACATCATCTAAACAAGTGAAAAATCAGTAAAATAGGCATTTTTTTTTTAAAAACAAAACACAGTTTTCAAATTTTGTTGAGAACAGAAATACTGATTTACAAATCAGATCTCTAAAAAATAAGCGTTTATTCAAAACCTTTACATCTATGGTATAACGATGGGATCTAGTCCGTTCCCAGGCTTTCTGCTGAATAAATAAATACAAAATATATATATTTCTTTTCACGTGAAGAAGTCTATAAGAAATATTGCTTACATACATAACACTTTACAGAACTTTAACATCTATTTTACATCTATTTCCGAAAAAGGACCAGCTATTTCGGCGCCTGGAAAATAAACAACCAAGAATATACAATATGTGTACCAGAAGTACCAAATCCTAGTCGCTGAATCTATGTGCGTAGCAGATAATCCTCTTATCCCATTAGCGAAGCTGGTTTGGGCAAAATATGTGTCCACGTCAACCTATAGCTACTTTAGAGTGCTGGAAAGGTGATTTTCTAATGTCTAAGAAACCACCATATAGTGCAACACAGAACAACTGGAACACAGAATGCCATATCTCCCTAACTTCTACAATATATTCATTGATAGAAGGAATATTTTAATAATAACTTGGTGTGACTATAAGTCACATGGTTATGGTTAAAGGAGAAGGAAAGTGTTCTTGTACTTGGGGGTGCCATTTGTTAGGGACTCCCAAGTGATTGTATTGACTTACCTGACACCCCGGCCCGTGCTCCTATCAGCAGAAAACTGCACCGGCCCGGGGTTCTTCCAGCGAGCACCATGGAACGATCCTCTTCCGTCTTCCTCTTGCAGCTGCACATGCGCAGTAGAGCTAAAAGCAGAACTTTAACTAAAAAGTCGGCTATTAATTCAGCTGCTCATGCGTTTGCCCCGGGAATTTGAAGAAAGAAGACGATCACTCCACGGTGCTCGCTGGAATAACCCTGGGCTGGTGCAGTTTTCTGCTGATAGGAGCACCGGCCTGGGGTTTCAGGTAAGTAAATACAATCACATGGGGGTGCCTAACATTTGCACCCCCAAGTGGAAGAAGACTTTCCTTCTCCTATAAATAGGTGAAAAACCTTGTTATAAGGGGTTCAATATATCACTCCTTGGTCAGCTGAGATACAGTCAGATATGTCTCCCCTATTTAAACATATTGGAACTTGAGGCCTTTCTACTATATTGTAAGGCAGGAGTGCCCATACTTTAATAAATTTACTTAGATTTAGACAAGCTGTTTGTAAACAGTGTCTTGCGATCTATTGATCACAGCTACAAGTCTACTGGTAGATCCCAATCTACCTTTTGGGCAACCCTGTTATAAGGTAACCACATAACCAGGCACTGGGACGTTTAGGGACCAGAGCAGGAAACATGAACTCTGTGGTTCCACAGACCACTGTTGAGACAACTAGTAATGTGGTATCACTCATGGCTGATAACATACTAATGTTTACTAGACTATTCCATGAGGCAAACATGACTGGGCACATTGCCGGACCATACAGAAATAGAATACAATAACAGGGTATGAGTTTGACTGCGGAATTAAAAAATGCTTGGAACTTCTATGCATAAAAATGTAATAAAAATCAGTTTAAAGTGAGCTAGTGCCATTGTTACTGTTAATAATGCACCAATAAGGTCTATTTGGCATTAATGAGAGACCAGTGTGTGCTGGTTCATTGCTATATGGTACAGTGTCAGGTTTAAGCAGACAAGTTCCTGACTCATTTACAGAAAAGGGGCAAGATGCACGATCCACCTTCTCATAGATCTCTTGCACTGCACTTGGTCTGCTGCTTGGCCAGTGTTTGGAGTAGGAGGCGGGTGGTGTAAGGGTGACCATAGAATAAGCCACTTATACACTACACTGCATGTTTAGGCATTAGAATATAAAAAAAATGATGATATCATCCAAAGGTTTCAGTAGAGGTCTTCAGCAGTGTGAGGTTACAAAATGTTTTGGAGGATCATATATGATGGCCCATGGGCACAAGCTAGACAGCCTTGCTTTAGTGTATCTAAGAGCCTTGGAATTGCTCTCCTATTGTAAAGCTACTGTAAAACACAGGGCAGATTTCTAGGATCACAAATTTGCCAGTGTAGCACAAGGATGTTCCCACTCACCGGCATATAGACTGTCAAAAGACAGGATCTTTATGTGCTTTTAAATGTATCACTTATTCTGGAATAAGTGATAATGCTGAAACTATAACCTAGAGAGAAGTTTAGATTTGTGCCTCAGTGTGGTGCATAATTAATGTGTTAATGTACTGGAAAGCACCATCATTTCCCCATGAGTACAATGGGCACATGTCACAATGTGATGAATTGTTCTTCTCATATTGATCAGCAGGTCAGTAAAGTCATATTCACTGGGCTTTGTTTCACCTGCCACTGGATTTCTGGTCCCAAAGCATAAGTTCTGAAGGCTTTGGACAACTTCAAATCTAAGAAATGGCATTTTCACAGCAAATTGGCACTTGTACATACTTACACAAAGCAATTTTATCAGTGTAAATCATCTCCATCTATCAGTTAAGTGCTATATAGTGTAGCTCCAGAACGGATATACAAGATGACCATTAAAGCACATTGCGTGAATAGGGTACAACACACTCAAGTGGGTGAATTCGGGTGTAAAGATTACACTAATATTTTGGTAAAAAATATGTTTGATGCAAACAATGTGACCCAAAGTGAATTTCACACACCACAAAACAGTAGCTACTGTACCGAGCCTTAACAACAGAAATGCATTAGAAGTTACCCCTGGTGTACTTTTCAGCTGAGAGCAATAAGATCCCATGCATGGAAACATAGCTTTTCTAAGAGACCTTATTCTAAGTGCTAGAGACAGGTTTCCATCTACCTGGAGACAAGAATGGCCTGGCACAACCTGTATAAAGAGAACACAGTCCTTGGGAGGAGCAGTTGTGCATTGACCTAATGGGCTCCTCAATTTCCTGGCAGTGATGATAAAGGTAAGGCCTCTCTTCAGCTTCATAATTTCATTTTCCTTTTCACAGGGTATGGAATGGCTTGAAAGATTTTTGCTGCTTCATTGTTGGTAACCAGCTTGATCCACACAGGACGAAATTGTCCCTTATAGCCTACAAAGGCCATTTTCTCTGGAAACACAAGGAGTTTACATTTAGCCTATTTGGTGGAGCGAAACTACATTAAAGGCCAATAAGATAATGCCTTAAACATGCAATACATTTACAAAAGTATTTGAAAACAACATATATAACTTAATGCACCATGTTTTTTGTTAGAAGGATTTATCTAGGGATGGGCGATTTTTTCGCCTTATTTCGACGTCAAAAAAAAAAATTCACCACGTGTCAAAATTTTTTTGACTCCCATAGACTTTAATGGCCGTCAGTGAAATTTCGCTGGTGGCGAATTTTTGGCACAATAAGATAAAAACACATTGTACCTTTCAGCTTTACATCTGCCTCCATTCCAAGTCTCCCCAGAACCTTCACCCATGGGCCCTTGGGATACAGTCTTCCCTTGGAGACAATGACCACCACTGAGCTGCAAACACAATATTTTAAGATTTTTACGTTTTGTCAAGGAAATAAGCCCAGCAAATAAAATCTTCATGTACTTTTAGAACAGGTAAAAATTTTTGGGGGAATGTCTATGGCATTTTATAGACTCTAAACAGTGTCGGACTGGCCCGGCGGGACACCGGGAAAAAACCCGGTGGGCCCCGACCCTCGTGGGCCCCCGCCGGGCCAGACCCCCTCTAATAGTATAAAAAATTTTTAAAGGTTTTCGGCGATGCGCATCGCATCGCCGCTTGCGCATGCGCGCCGAGAAGTGCGCTCGCGCATGCGCATGGTGGCGTTCGAGCGGCGCAGTAGGGGGGCGGGGGGCCCTGGACCAGCAGTCCCGGTGGGCCCCGGTCCCCCCAGTCCGACCCTGACTCTAAACCAGTGATCCCCAAACAGTAGCTCGTGAGCAACATGTTGCTCTCCAACCCCTTGGATGCTGCTCTCAGTGGCCTCAAAGCAGGTGCTTATTTTTGAATTCCAGGCTTGGAGGGAAGTTTTGGTTGCATAAAAACCAGGTGTATTGCCAAACAGAGCCTCCTTTAGGCTGCTAGTCCACATAAGAGCTACCAAATAGCCAATCACAGCCCTTATTTGGCACCACCCAGGAACATTTTTGATGCTTGTGTTGCTCCCCAACTCTTTTTACATCTGAATGTTGCTCACTGGTGAAAAAGGTTGGGGACCTCTGAAACAAAGAAAAAATGCAGGAACTGTTGGGCCCCATTAGTTTAACTCTTACTAATCAACTGCAACTATTGTTTATAAAATGCAACTTCCCGGATGGGCTGACAGGATGCTGGTAGCTGTTGCCCAATAACATCTGTTGGACAGCTCTGAGCAGGGCTGGAACTAGGGGTGGGCAGAAGAGGCACTTGCCTAGGGTGCAAAGCTTGGGGGCGCCAGACAAGAACCTCACATGAAGCCTACCCCTAGTCAGGCAATTGTTTCCTCAGTGAAAAACGGGTGCGTTCTCTGAAGTCAAAGTGCTTTGCGCACGACCACACTCAGCTGCGCGCGGTTGAGAACGTGCATCCTCGGTTGCGCGTGGTTGTGCACGCGCGTGTCCCCGGTTGCTGTGGCAAGGGCCGAAGTGGCTGGCCAGGTTGCCTTCAGCACCCTGGTGGCCTGGCCCGGCACTGGCTCTGAGTGCTACTGACATAACTATGCTATATTATACCCATTTCCCAAAAAAGCAGATATACTTCAGAGATGCAAGGTTTTTTTTCCAGTTCCTTCTGGATACACCTATTGGTCTGTGGTGTGCAATAAAATGTGGGGCCCAGAGGCAGTTGCCTTTGCTAGCACTCTCCTAAAGAAAACCTCTGGAACGCTTACAGCACTGACATGTTTCCCCAAATTGTTTCCATCTTGTCCTGCACAAAGTCTGTTTGCTTTTATACCAAAGTAAATGTGACAGCACTAAATCAAGTCTGGTAACATCAGCTGTGCCAACATCCAGTGCCAGTAAGCTAACAGAAGGCCCCGCACTCACAAACATCTCATCATTTCACACTTTACAAAATAGCTGTTTTCGAAGTATCATCCTGAAGCAAATCCATACTTTTGGCTACTCTCAACAACACAACAAAGCTTTTGATGAAAATACATTACAATATATCCTGTAAGACATATCAAGGAGTATAACAGGGTAATATTGGACCTCAGAGGCTGCCGTGTTAAGCTAAGGGAGCAAAAGCAACTGAAGAGCCATGACTATTAATTTACAGGGTACATAGGACATTGTCTAATATTGCACTTTTATATATTTTAAATGTAACTACTCAACATGTATGTAGAAAAATCTTAATAAGTTCCAGAAGTGCACTGTCTATATAATGTAAATAGGGTGCAATACTTACTCATCCTTGATATTAGTGACGTAGTTGTTGAATTGTGCTGGAATTCCTTGGAGAATGGAGGTCCTGAAGCTTGCACTATCCACAACTTTCCCATTGTATCCATCAATTACAACGACTTCAATCCCATCATCCTGCATAAAAAACTTTGTGCCGCCCACCTGTGAATTCGAAATGAAACAGTAATGAATTATAGTTTGATTGTCTAATTTCCACAAGTCTGTGTTCAGGTTGTATCTGAGCGTGGGGAATAACCAGAGGAAATGAATATAAGTATGGAGGAACACATATAAACTCCTTATAGATGGTGTCCTGGCTAGAGCTGAACCGAAGACCCCAGCAATGCATGGCGGCAATGCTAAATATTTTTATGGTGTATTATAAAGTGTATGAAATATGGATTAAATGTTGAATGCGTTTATTTTCCCTTTAAAGTTTTATGATGGAAACCATGGTCTTACTTCAATGTAGGCAAAGTCATCATTCAGATGGAAGTATCGGGTGTTGTAAGTCTCAGCTTTTATCTCCAGGAAGTGATCGCTAGATGTTGGCTGTAATGTAACACACAATTATTGTTAAAAAAGCCTAGACTCGCTTATTAAAACGAGCATGGAAAAAAAACAAACAAATATTTGGCATTAGTTCTAAAAACAAGTGATTTAAAAGAAAACCAGTTTACTTGCAAAATGAACATTTATCAAAGTATAAACAGCATATTTCGCCCCCTTACATGCAACTTAATAAAGGGGAAACAGGGGCCCCGAACCATGTCATGCATACTTCAATACATGTATATGTTTGTAAGTTAACTTGCTTTTTTGGCCACCCTCTCACTTATTTGAGGATATAAGGTTGAGAACCCTGTCTTATGGGTCAGTGCATAAGATCTGAGCACTGAATTCCTCTTCTACGTTATTAAAGAGGATCCCCATCTTTTATTGATTTCCCCTATGAATCTGCAGGTTAAAATCTAGATACTCTACAGTTACCCTATCAACATATCTGCCTAAATGTGCCTCCAAAGCAGATACTGACAGGGTAACAACAGTATCAGTTGAGTGCGAAAACATTAGTATATATTTTTAAAGGGTTTATTCATCTTAAAATAGATTTTTAGTATGATACAGGCATTGGTATTGTAAAGCAATGTGCAACTAGACTTGGTTTATTGTTTTTACATTATTTACATTTTTGTAAAGTCTTCCATTTGGAATTCATACTGCTATCTGGTTGCTAGGTCTTCCCTAACAACCACACAGCGGGTACGTGATAAAACGAAGCCAGTGGAATTCTGCATATAATTCTTCTCCCACATACATTTATCAAGTAAAGTCAATCATGGTCAATGTTTTTCCAATTTAAAGTGAGTGTATATATATATATATATAATACCAGATGTTTTGGGTCCAGCTTCTTTGGCATTGGCACATCCACCACTGGAGTCTGAGCATATTTGGGATAGGCTAATGCCTGGCAATCACTGACGCCTCTACCCTTTGGAATGGAAGCTTTGATCTTTATTCTCTCACAACCTTTTGCAGAGCAGAAGGAAAATTTCTCTTTTTCATTTTGTGCTTTCAGTGTAATGAACAGAAGCCTGAAATAATCAGATGGTGTTATTGCTATTGGATCAGTATATTTTGAATAATCTGGGTCAGTTTTAAGAAGTTCAAAGGTATGATCATATTTACAAGAGAGTTTAGAACAATATGACTGGTGCTTACTTCAAAGTCTACAAGATGGTGCTAATGATTATAAACTATAGAAAGCCAACAACCCAATTAAGGTCTGGCCACACGGGCAGATTCGGGGAGATTAGTCGCCAGGCAACAATTCACCTCTTCTTCACGGTGACTAATCTCCCCGATCTGCTTCCTCTGGCTAAAATGTGAATCGCCTGGGGTCAGGTACACGGATCGATTTGTTTTCCGAAGTTGCCCAAAGTTTCCTCGTGAGGCAATTATGGGCGACTTTGAAAAACGAAGCGTTCCATGTGCCAGCCCCCAGGTGATTTACATTTTAGCTGGCAGAAGGCAGATCGGGGAGATTAGTCGCCGCAAAGAAGATGAGATTTGTCGTCTGGCGATTATTTTCCCTGAATCTGCCCGTGTGGCCAGACCCTAATTGCCTCAAGAGGAAACTTTGGGCGACTTCGCAAAATGAAGCGCTCTGTGTGCCTGCGCCCAGGCGATTTACATTTTAGCCGGCGGAAGGCAAATCGGGGAGATTAGTCACCGTGAAGAAGAGGTGAATTGTTGCCTGGCGACTAATCTCCCCGAATCTGCCTGTGTGGCCAGACCCATAGCAGAACTCCAAGTAGTTCAGAGCCTTTCAGTAGCAAAACTACTTATAAACCTGTGCAAATTATTTATCCACTTCAGAGGGGAGCATGGCCCATGCTTTTTTAAGATTAAACAAGGGTCACATACCCCGACTCTTCATCCCAGTAATAATAACCCCTGCCGGGGTGGGCCTGGTAGATTTTATCCATCTGGAAGGTTCGCATGAAGGTTCCTGTTTTGTAGGTTTGCTTTGTGAGACGATTGTGGATGTCTGAGAGGATGGAAAATGTTGTCCCTTTAGGATAACAAAATCCTATTTGAATCCAGTTGTGCCTAAAATAGGAGAATCATGAGTTGCCACGAGTAATAGGAACCCGACATTAAATTTCCTAAGGAGTTTATAAGCCAAAAAAAATATTTCATTTTAAAGTGCCTATTTTTTTCCTGGCTCAATGCACGTTGCAAGCAACTGTAGCAAAACATTTCAATTATCTAAGGGAAACTATTTTATAGAGCTAGGAATCTAAATAATACCACTGTAAAAAGTACTTCGGGCTAAATGTTTTATCTCTTTGAATTTGAATACATGAGCCGTATCCCACTCATAAATACTGTTAACTCAACACACATTTGTGAATTGGTGGCAAACGATCCTGCTCATTCACCCAGGAGAAAAACTAAGAGGCTCATTAGTGAATTTCACTAGCAAAATTGTTTTTGTTCCAAACCCAAGGCTCAAAACTGAAAGCCTCGCTGGTCATTAATTTTCTGTGTAAACACAAATTGTGAGATTTATTCTTAAAATTCTCACAAGCCAAACTGACCTCTGGAAATTGATAAGCCAGATTGTGAGCTCCTCTGGGGCAGTCTTATCCCAGTGCACTGTGTAGCCTTTCTGCAGCATTATCACAGGCTGGTACTGCTGAAAATGGTTGATTTTACTCAAAGCTCCCTCCAGATGCATTGGATGATCAGGATATTCATCTTTAATAATCTTCATATCTAGGTCAGCTGGTCTTCGTGCCTGGATGTAGATCTGAAAAATATACTGGTGTGTTACTTTGGCTTCAAATAGTCCTTAAATCGAAATGTCGAAATGTTATTTCACAATCTCTTGAAATGAGTGCAAAAAAACAGACTTAGCAAGCATGATACTCACTTGTGCATAGTTTCCGCTACAGATGGTTCCCTTCCAGTCAGGGACATCAATGCAGTCAGGGTGTCTCAATAACCAGTTATCCTCCTTCACCAGGTACGCCCCAGGATATTCCGAAACTGAACCATCCAAATCATGTAAGACTGATGTCTTGTCCCCATCCATGTTCATCTTATGAAACCATGGGCCAGGCTCCCCAAAGAAAACTCTGGATGAAATCTAAATAGATGGAAATGGCAGGTTCTAACACATTGATGAATAGGACGCATGGATCCAAAGAATTTGCATAAACCGTCAGAAATGAAGGTATATTACGTAACTGGATTTTTACCTCTCTGTCACATTAGCAAGGACTCAATTAAACAGCATGGAAGAGTCAAAGGGATCAATAGACACTGATAGAAGCGGATGAAGAAAATAAAAGTACTGGTGATGGGTAGGAGCGTGAATGTCTGGGGGCAACCATGTTATGTACGAGGTCACATAGGCTTCTACTGTATATATGCCACTGAATTACATAAGCCCTTTTGGTAATAATGAGTGTTTTTTGCTACTGTTGGTATTATATAGATATATGTTGACTCAGTTAAGGTAAACAATTTAATATCTTCATAGTTCTGTCTGTCTTTTATGAGAAATTGCATAATATATTTCTAATAAATAGTATTTTGTAAAGTAAGTTATATTTTCCTAATTATTTCCTTGATTTTATTTTGAAATTATATTTTAATCGGTATTTAAACCTTGTGAAGTAAAAAGCCTGTTTTATGAATCATTTTCTTTTCACTGGACATTAAGGGTAAATCATTTTATTACCATCTACTCTCTACTTGTAAAATAAGTCACTCTTATTTTGTTTATGGAAGCTTTTCTCATAAAAGGCAGAGTTTTTGTAACTGTAAACGGACTTTTAGGCTGGAGTATGAGATTTTATAATCAACCTCAGGCATGATGAAGGCACAGCCATCCAGCTGTTGTTTAAAGTACAACTCCTAGCATCCTGGACAACTGCAGGCTGCTCTAACTGGGGGTTGGAGAGGAGTAATGGCTGGGGGCAGCACCAGGCCTACAGGTTACAGCAGGTCTGGACTGAGAATTAAAAAAGGCCCTGGCATTTCAGGTACACAGAGGCCCAATAAGCCGACACAGAGGCCCACCCAGCCCCCACCATCCCACTAAATACTGACTTTCTATGACACCTTATAGCAGCCCCTCTGGCATTTGCCAGAACCCACAGATTGTCAGCCCGGGCCTGGGTCACAGCCACAATGCCCCTCACACTCAACAACTTTGCTTCAACACCAAGCACAGACCAGTGGGGAGATCTGAGTTGCAGGACTTTCTGAAGCACAGATAATAGGGGAATGCAGGCAGTAGAAGTACATGCCAAGTACCCCTCCACCACTGCACCCTATGCGCAGATTTTCTGTCTACCCCTAGTTTGGGCTCTGATACCAGCTACCACCCCACTTCCTACCGCTGCATCCGAGCATAGATAAGCAGAGGTAACATTTTTGTTTTAATGCATTATATTAATGCCTGGAAGCCAATCAGGGCCGCCATTAGAAATCACGGGGCCCCGTACAACAAAATTTTTGAGGCCCCCTGGGCCCCGCCCACACTGACGACCAAGCTCCACCCCATATCCCTCCCACTCCACATCGCAGTTAAAAGACCACACAGACATCAGCGCTAAAAAAGTAACCCCCCCCCACACAAGTTGTAAAAAGCTATTGATGGTCAGAGCCCCCTTATAAAAAATTGGGGCCCCAAAAAAAAAAAAAATTAATTTTTTTTTTTTAAAAGAAAAAAAAAAACAAACATTGGTGGCAGGGGCCCCCTTATAAGTTAAAAAAAACTTGGGGCCCCAACAAAAAAAAATGTAAAAAAAAACAAACATTGGTGCCAGGGGCCCCCTTATAAGTTGAAAACAAATTGGGGCCCCAAAAAAAATTTGAAAAAAAAATAATTTTTTTTGAAAAAAAAAACATTGGCGGCAGGGGCCCCATTATGAGTTAAAAACAAATTGGGATCCCAAAAAAAAATGTAAAAAAAACATTTTTTTTGAAAAAAAAACTGGTGGCAGGGGCCCCCTTATAAGTTAAAAACAAATTGGGGCCCCAAAAAAAAATTTGAAAAAAAAAATATTTTTTTTTTTGAAAAAAAAAAAAAACATTGGCGGCAGGGGCCCCCTTATAAGTTAAAAAAAATTGGGGCCCCAAAAAAAAATGTTTAAAAAAAAAAAGATTGGTGGCAGGGGCCTATAGAATATTAAAATAATCCATTGGTGGCCAGGGGATTAAAAAAAAAACACACAAACTGGTGTTCAGTAGAATTGAACTCATGGCTTCAGTACTTCAACTTCGCCTCCTTTCGTGACTTCGGGTCTTTTCACCGCTTCAGGACTTCAATTTTGGCTGTTTTCGTGACTTCGGTTCTTTGCGCTGCTTCAGGACTTCGGCTGTTTTCGTGACTTCGGGTCTTTTCGGCGCTTCGTGACTTCGTGTCTTTTCGGCGCTTCGGGACTTCGGCTTTTTCCGTGACTTCGGGTCTTTTCGGTGCATCAGCTTCGGCTTTTCGGCACTTCCGCATTCGGCAACGCAAGAGGCAAGACGTACGGCTCGGGCGCTCGTAAGGGGGGCCTGGATCTTCAAAAAAATGCAGCGCTGCCGGGCCCCCCTTCATGCCCGGGCCGCTTGTCCCCCCTGTCCCCCCCTGATGGCGGCCCTGAAGCCAATTACAGTGATACAGATCTGCTTCAGTAAAAACCTGGAACATGTCAGTATAGCTCTAAAAAAAACGCCACAAATAAATAATTTCACAACTTTACATACAATAACAATTGCTGTAATTACATAACTATTTTTAAAACACAAGAATTCCTAATTAATTTTAGAAGAGCAACAATCAATCTCATGTACGATAGTAAAAAAAGTCATACAGGGACTACAACAGTAGTTCTTATTTCCAATCAGATTCTCAGTTAACTACTATTGGTGTGCTTCTGGATTTTTATATCTATGTTTCTATGACCCTGTGCAAGGGAAAGGTCTTCCGGTAAAGCACGCAGCACCTCCAAACAGTGATCTCTGCTCAGGTAAAGCACTCCACTATTGTGCAGTATGACAACAGTTAAAGCACAGCTGTACAAAGTCGTTGGCTAACAATGGCAAAACATATGGGTAAATTGCACTGATACTGTAGTTTGGGCTTACAGATTGAGTGGTTGGATCACAAGAAGGCTGTGGAGGAGTGGGGTGCTCATGCCGTCGACGGTTACTACTTAGCTATATTTTAAGCCCTGAATGACTGTGATGCTCTGAATTTGGCTTGTGGTCAGTCAAATCAAAAGGCCCAAATAGTAAGAAAATTGCTGAAAATGCTGCTAAAAAGTCAGAATTATCAACTTCTTAGGAAGAATCTTATTGATATGATGGGCTAAAGGGAAACTAAAATAATAGGAAGCAACTTTCATCTACCCTGTTGTAGTGTCATTGGAATAGTTACTGTACAATTGACGTAAAACTCCCATTGCCTTTGAGTAGGCAGAAAAGTATAACAAGCACTAAACCGTTACAAATTGATTTAGGGAAGCCAAACTTACAGGCATATCCTGAAATGTAACGTTAGTCACATTATTCTTTGGGCAACTTTGCCAGGAATTGTTGAATCGGAATCCAATTGCACTGGTGTGTCGTCCTTCCAGAGATACGAATTTTCGGAAGGTGCAGTTCTCAATATTAACTGGCCCATCATAGATCTGAATTCCACGCATTGGGAAGTTTCTGAGAAGAGAAAATATTCATGTCACTGACTTGTGTGGTTCCTACAATTACGGAAAAAAACCCTTTCAGAAATATTGAAAAACTTACTGGCCCCTTGGCAGAGTTCTTCCACTGTGGTCAATGCCCCCTGGTCCCCAAACTGGGTTGTCTACAGTTTCTGTCCCCACATTGTTACTCTCACCCACAAATATACTGTTTTTAATTTCTTGTTTGGATCCGTCATCATCTGGAAAAGTTCCCCCGCTGGAAGCAAATGACATTCAATTAGATTAAAAGAAAACTAATCTTATGGGACAATCTTTAGGATAAATGTGTGATATTTACCTAGCAAGTGTTAATCCAATGCCATTATCTGAAAATCTGGAAAAAAAAAACAAGAATTAACACTTAAAAAATAGAATACAGCAACTTTCTAACGGAAGCTGTAATGCATGTGTGCATTAAAGAATGCAAACAGCTAAGGAAGTAACATGGCTCAGTTATTAATATCTATGATGGGTCAGGTATAACTACAGCAGAGAGTCTGGTAGGCTTGTATGTATAAGGACAATACAAATATGCAGAAAAAGGATCTTATTTGCACACGTTTTTGTACAGGAATTGTCACTT
Source organism: Xenopus laevis (assembly GCF_017654675.1). Taxonomy (NCBI): domain Eukaryota; kingdom Metazoa; phylum Chordata; class Amphibia; order Anura; family Pipidae; genus Xenopus; species Xenopus laevis. The sequence goes on along the minus strand of NC_054376.1, from coordinate 45,749,930 downwards.
GGAAACATACCACCACTTTTCCATGAGACAATCACCTGACAAGTACTTGTATGAGCGTGGTGAAATTTTCTACTCTTGAGCCCAGCATTAAAACCCATATACTGTATATGAAGCAAAAGGGTACAAATAGTAGCTGGCAGAAGAAAGAACATTTATAACATCCAAGACAGTAGAACTACATGAATCTAGACGTAGACGAAACAAGAAGAAATGTTTTTCTCAACTTCTGGCCAATGCTGTGTTTTCTGCTTTATTGAAAAACACCATCGGCCAGTGATGTATGTGGAATGCTGGCACAATAAACATCACAAGCTGTGGGATGGTAGGACTCACTGGCAGTTATCCAGCCAAACATCCCCTCCTCGCAGCCAGGCTCCATGGTCTTGGTTCTTGTAAGCAATAAAATGCTGGATTTTTGCAGGTACTCTTGGCTTGAAGGGATCAGAGTCCTGATGTGGCCCATACCTGCACAGAAATAAGAACTACAGGTTTTAGCCACAGGGCAAACACAGTGGCTTTTGCAATATTCTCTTATTCATTTAATGAAACCATACTAGTGAATTATGCAATTATATTAATGATCTATTTAAATGTTTGTTGCAAGCAGATAAACCAAGGACTCCATTTATCTGTATAGCGATGATATAATTGCGTAGTGTACGCCGGTTACCTCAGTATTTCAATGTAACTGTGGCATTGCCCCTTGTATATGCGACTTGGGGTCTCATTTACTAATGCTGGTGCTATAAGCAATTTGGATGCAAATTCTAATTTCACCTGCAACCTTGTGTTAATAAATGCACAACACATGTATGTAACACAGGTCATTTACTTTGGCCTTATAACAACTTCAATTGTAAATTCAATTACTGTCAATGATCACTATCCCTGGCAGGACTCCTAACCTGATGGTGGCCTTGACACTTATATACCAAATTCTGGAAATGTGAGGAGTGCTTTGTGTTACAGTTTTTTTAGCCAATACATTGGTGAAACTTAGGACATTGAGTCAGTTAGCTGAGATCTACAAATTCCAAGGAAAATAGCATGTAGGCATTACCTTGATCCAACCACTGTGAGGATTGGTCTCTTGTCTCTGTCATTGGCTTCAGTGGTCTTAACTCCATTGTCAATGATCATTCCAGCCTGTACAGGTACAAAATAAAAATATAAAGTACTGAACTCTCAGACATCAAGAACAGGCAGTATGGGTAACATCAGTCTCTACCTGTCCCAGTCCAGTGACCTATAGCAATGATCTTTAGCCTTTTCTGCGTTACTGCATGTTGCTACATAACCCATACCTCCCAACATTTGAAAAATGTAAAGAGGGAAAAAAACATTAGCTGCAACATAAATTTATTTTACCATGCTTATTTTATGGCCACACCCCCTAATTACCATGTCCATTTGACAAAATTTGGCAGCTTATGAAAGTTTAAATACATTTCTGGGAGTCTTAGATCCATGGTTTATGTGTTATAATAAAGGTGAAATTGCCCTTTAAGATGTGAGTTTCAGTTCTCTCAAGAGACCTGCTTGTCTTGAATAATTACAATAGTATCTTTGCTTATCTTGAATTGTTGCAATTGTATCGAAGTGCAGCCGCTCAGTGTTGTGGCCTCTAATTTTAATTAAGTTTCAGAAACTTTGTATCTTTTTCTGCCATCGGTGCAGGAGATCAAAGAGAAACTCAGGACTGTGGGCTGAGCAGTCAAAATCGGGACTGTCCCTCAGAAAACAGGACAGTTGGGAGGTATGCATAGCCCTCTTTATAGCTACACACTGCCCAGTTATCTGGAACTCAGAGCATGAGCCTGTGCTTGCCTGACTTCCACTCACCCTGTAGTTGGAATGGGCTCTGTTGTTAAGGAATTTTCCGAGTGGGGTGTGTTCGGAGTGCCCTGGAGGGTACAATCCTTCAGACGGTCCAGTAGGCACATGATGGAAAACAAACCAAAATCCAGTTTCCTGTAAAGGAAAAAGAAGTTAAACTAAGATGATTTTACATTGGCTCAATCAGAGCACTGACTGGGCTGTCTTACTTTGTAATCCTAATACTGAAAAGGGAGGGACAATTCCTGTTGTTTCAATTACATTGATTAGAATTTACTGCACTGAACATATGAATAAAACTGTTGTAAATCATATATTTCATACATTGTATTTTAGTGCTTTATTATCACCTTGTTGGCTATAAAAGTGAGTGCTGGTGGGCAACAGATGAAGGCGAGAATTATGAGGGTTAATGATGCCTTGAAATGTTTCGCTTGCATCAGTGAGCCATACTCTGCAGGAGCCTGAGCCAAAGCTACAGCGTATCAGAAATCTATTCCAGATGGGTCTCCACTTTATGGCTGCCTTCATATTGCTGAAGACTAAGAATGGCTCTTTTGTTTCCTATTGTAAGACCATAGGTGGGGAACTTGCAACTTTCTGACATTTTTCAGATACCATCATGCTCAGTCAGATGAAAATGAGAGCTGTAACTTCATATGAGCTGGAGGGCTGACACTTTCCTCCCCAGAACTGTTTAACTACACAATCACTGACATTCTAATAGTTTTACTTACTTCAGACCCTGCAGCTGAGCAATTGACTAGATGGTTATTGGGGTTCGCCATCCAGAAGGTGGAGACAGCACTAGGTATATACAAAAAACAAAAGCATTAAATAGAAATACAAGACTTTCTGCACTTTTTGCTTTTTCATTATGAAGAAGGTGCATTAGGTGATTGACCATACATTTCATAATATACAGTGCATTGATGTATTCCTTTAAACATAACATGCCTGGAATGGCTGCTCATATGTGTATTTCATAAATCAGATCTTGTCCTAGAAGCCACAAGTCATTGCTAGAAAAATTTAGAGGGATGTATTCAGCAGTCTCCTCACAGGTATTATGTTTTGCCTTCAGAACACTTAATAGCCACTGTATGGGGTGCAGAGCAGAATCCTGATTAAAACCAATACACTCGTGACTGGAAAATGGAAATTAACAGATTCTAACAAATGGAGCAGCTTCACTGCTTTCATTTTAGTAAGGTACAAACATAGGTAATTTAATTCCTTATCTTAGCTGCACTATAACAGAACTTCCTAAATTCCCCATTTCTAGGCATGGAGGACTGAAAGTTGATTAACAGAGGTTCTGTAAATCTGTAACCCACTATGTTTCTTACCAAGGTGGCATCAGTGGTGGAACTACCAGGGGAGCAGGGGGTGCGATTGCATTAGGGCCTGCATCTCTTGGGCCAGTGGTTTGAAGAAGATTGTTTCCTGACGAGGGCGGGCCCGGCTGCACAGCCTACACCCGACCCTGACATCACTTAGTTAAGTTACCGGGGGGTATTGCTACTTACTTGCAGTCCTGCCTGGGTCTGGCTACATATCCTGGGTATGAGCCATCCAAGATGCTTTTGCACATTGTATTATCCCTGTCTGATGGCAGCAGAGTTCCAGCTTTGGTAAGAAGGCCTAAACAGTGGTCAAAGGTGTTACGTTCCTCAGGACCATCTTCTGTGAAGAAGCAGTGCCCCAGGCTGTCATAACCCACGACATCTTTAACCTGCACAGAAGCACAAGGATCATCTTAGAATCTCCAGAAGAAGAGACAGCAATAAAAAAAAATAGTTACACTTATTTTATCACAGGCCATAACATTTTGCCATAATGCTAAATGAGAATTCTGGAAGTATCCTACTCCTCATTTTATAGAAGAGTTTAACAGGCCAGATGCTGTTTTATTGGGAATAATATTTGCCTCGCTCTGTTGCTTCCTGGAAGTCTCATAAAATGAAATGTACTCTGCTGTCTAACCTTAATCCCACTACTGTCAATCTAAAGCAAATGCACCCAAACAGCTGGGAACAGCAGGAAAAGAGTGTGTGTGTGTGTGTGTGTGTGTGTGTGTGTGTGTGTGTGTGTGTGTGTGTGTGTGTGTGTGTAATTGTGGGCACAATAAAAACCTTTTAAATTTTCGATAAGACCTGGGAGTGCGACTTCTATGGACTAATATAATATTGATATTTTGAGGACTGCACCCAGGCATTCTTTTTCCTATTTTTTCATGAGTGCTGGCATCCATTACACGATATATAGGCCCTAATGTGGGTCGAAACGTTGGATGCACAAGTTTGAAAAATAAAAATATTTTTGGTTCACTAACCAAGGTCTGCGGGTCCTCTTGAACCATAGCTTTGACCCTGCACCCACGCTTATGGAAGACTGGTTCAGAGTGCAAGCGTCTGATTCAATATATATAATCCAGAAGAAGAAAGCATTCACGTCTTAATTTTCATAAAAGACCTTTATTCCATTAACTACATGTCTACGCGTTTCGAGCCCAGAGGGGAGATAACGCACAAAAGCCATGGATGTCTTGTAAATAACAGTATATCCTTATAAACAGTGACTAGTGATGTCATCAGTTATAAACGGTGAGTAGTTATTTTTGCCACATGACTCACTAAATCTTGTGTATTATAATAAATAAAGTACCCCTTGTTGGAAAATATGAGGGTATTAGAACTAACCTCTGAGTTCCATATGGTCGTGAAACTCCTTGGTGACCTATAATATCCTTATATTTTACAATAATCTATCTCCATTGCCTGCAACCTGCAGCCATCGTTACAGTATGATTACAGATGGCAAGCTGCAGTTTGAATGATAAATATTAGGCCTTTGGGTATATGCCACCACTATGGACAGAAGTGTTAAATAGATTAAGATTGCAATTAAATAAAAGGACTTGTTGATATTTCCTACCAGTAACCCATTGGAGCCATGGACAGTGATGCAACGAGAAAAGGTGTGATGGATTGAGATATCTTTCACGTAGGTGGGTGGGTAATATCCTCCCTTTTCATCCACATTGCCAGCGGTGTGGAAGTGGATAGGGTAGTGTCCCATTGTCTGCTGCCCCATGTGCCTGACCTCCATTCCTTCAAGATGCACAGCCTTGAAACCACGTCTAACCTGTAACAAGCAAATCCCAAATATAAGTACAGTTTCCTTCCCAATACAGTGTCACTGTTTGTAAAAGAACAGCCACTCAAGTATCCTCTGTAAATACAGTGAAACCTCAATTTTACATCCCCTGATTTTAAGTTTTCCCTCATTATACATTGCTGTTTTGTGTCCCCCCCTATATATTATGCATAATACATTTCCATGATTTTACACCATTTTTTTCTGTTCCCCTGAAAAAAGTAAAATGGGGGTTCTACTGAAAAGAACAATCACTTAACACCATTACTGGTGCAGTGGACTGTGATACAGTACAATCAATATAATATGTAGATCTTTGGGAAAGAAAATATACAAGTACAATTAATAATGAGCTTACATGTTTTCTCCCCCTGCCTATACTGATATATGAGGACATATCTTGTAAGTGCTGGCCCAGATGGAAATAAATTTCCCACTTCATTGAAAGTTGTAAACAGAGTAAAACTTTGCAGTGTAATCTTGTTTGTGAGATACTTATTACATTGAGAATTGTATTTGCCTAGAGGTGTTTCTTCCACACAAAACAACTTTTCCAGTAAAATATTTTATTACATACACTGCAAAGTGGCACAAACAATAAAACCCAGTTTCCCTCTCTGGTTGATGAGACACTAAATACCTTTGCAGGTTCACAATACTGAAATAAAGCCTAATATGCCAATTGGAAAATCTTTTGCACAAAGAAAAAACAAACAGTTTGCACTGCGCATATGTTTTCTGTTAACATTTCTATTAAATCCCCCTATATATGGTCTACTAAATCCAACCCCAAGGCCATTATTATAGAAGAGCATAGTACTCCAGATGGTGCAGATGAAATCTTCTACTGACCTTGGACTAAACCTCAAAGGGGATGTCCATGAAAAACTGAATAATAAAAGAAAATGCCATCTATGGCATTTAACGTTATTTGTAAATTTAATTGCTACCCATATAAGTAAATAAGAGAGAGCGACACATCTCAGACACAGTTTGACCACATCATATCAATTCTACACACCTTCAGATGGCCTCCAAATGTGTCAAAGTTGAAGTATTTGCAAACCGAAGAGTTATAACAGGTCTTCTCCATTTTTCCATAAATTACTATGTTCCTGCTGAGGAGACCAACTTCTGCCCTCATATCAACACCATCCATTTGCTCACCGACGTGCAGGTACTTGGCTTTACCTGTAGAAAAAGCAAGTTGTTTATATTAAGCAAGCATAAGCCTAATAATTCCTATTAATGCCAAAATACGTGACATAATTAATGACATATCAGTTAGAGTTAGACAGATCTTCCATAACCATTTCAATAATAAATAGAAACAAAAAAAGCCCCACTAGCATTTTGACTGCCCAGGCTCTACACAGAAGAAACATGGGAGTCCAAACACACTTTCTTTAACTGCACTGTAGTTTTAAAAATGGCAAGCTTTAAAGGGAAAATGCAAGGCTTAAGAATAAATGCATTATATGTTTTTCTTGTGAATCTCTTAGGGGTGCTTTATTTTTCAATCATTATACATTAACCAATTCGGCCACTTTTTTTTTTGAAAAGTTGTTTTTATTGAAAAGTTTTGTAAACAGACATACAGCACATACAATAAAGCAAAAAAGACAAGGGCAGGAGAAAAAGAAAAAATCAAGGTCAAAATACAATGCGGTATCAAGGACATACAGGAGCAACCCGCCCGATAGTAGGAGGAGTTGAGAAGAGTGGTCACATCCACGAGCCAGACATCCTAGCTGAGATTCAAGGTACAGAAACTGCATTGCAATAAAATAATAAATAACACTCCTGCAATTAAATCAGTGGAACATTAAACACAAAACATTTACCCAACTAGTTCTGGATTTTGTCGTTTCTGTACCAGGGGGGAAAGGAGAAAATAGGGGGGGGGTGCACTCAAGGGGTTGGCGGGGGATTCCCTAAATGCGGGGCAGCAATGATGGCATATGATCGGATAGCCACGGGGACCAGATCTTTCCAAACTTCTTGGGGCAACCTCTACGCATATAGGTGATTTGATATAAGGGCAGTGAGTCATTCACCAGTGCTATCCATTGCTTTTTTGTAGGTGGGTGCTCGGACTTCCATTTGAGAGCAATCAAGCGTTTTGCTTGAATAAACAGGAAATTTAACAAAGCCCTCTCAGCGACTGTGGGGGCCGTGTCTTCAACTTGATTTAGGAGTAAGACCAGTGGGTCCATAGGAATGATAAGAGCCAAGAGCCCGCTAACTTCTTCTGTCACCCTCTTCCAGAACATGGCAACACAGGGGCAACTCCACACCATATGTATAAAATCTGCTGGGGAAGAGCTGCACCTGGGGCACACATCAGGGATGGAGGGGTTCATCAGATGCAGTCTATGGGGTGTTAAGTAGGTTCTATGCAGGTACCTAAATTGAATCATTTTGTCTTTTGCACTTTTCAGCACAGTCATATGACTGTCTAGAACATCTTCCCACATATCAGGGGTAAGGTGAGGAGCATCAATAGACCATTTAGAGAATAATTTCGGCCAAACTGGTTTCTGAGGTGTGTTTAGTAGGGAGTAAAACCGTGAAACTGGTTTACTAAGGGACAAGTCAAAAGCCAAAACCTCCAGCCGACTGGGTGTTGTATCAATTTTCGTGGTTCCAAATTGCGCCCTATAGGCGTGTCGAAGTTGAAGATATCGAAAAAACATGGTATTTGGTAACTGAAACTTTACTTTCAGATCGTCAAAGGGAAGCAGCTCCCCCAATTCAGTGATTTGGCCCAAGTACTTAATATGACAGTTAGCCCAGAGTTGGACATCTGGAATAGTTCTCAGCTGGGGGAGATGAGGATTAAACCATAGGGGTAGGCAGCCAGAGTATTCATTCTCCTTCTTGGGGAAGTACTGTAGGGCTATTTTCCACACTTGTATCGTACTAAGCATAAGTGGGGTGGTGGCGCTAATTCCTCTTTTACCGCGATACAGTAAATTTTTTAGGGCCTCATAAGAGCCCACCAGCTGAGCTTCCAATGTAGTAGCAGCATTGTGCGAGTTCGGGGCACACCACCACCAGACATTGACTAACTTAGAAGCAAGGTAATAGAGGAATAAGTTGGGGGCAGCCAACCCCCCATGTCAGCTGGATGGTGTAACGTTGTCAGGGCTGTTCTAGGGGAGGAGGCAGTCCAATAGAAAGTGATCAGCAACGACCTGAGTTTCTGAAAAAAGCTTGTGGGTACGGCCACCGGGGCTTGACGAAATATATACAGAAATTTAGGCAATAGAATCATTTTGAATAGATTTATCCGGCCTAGGAGTGTCAAGGGAAGGCTACACCATGCTTTAATTTTATTTTCAAAAGTGGACAACAGTGGTTGTAAATTAAGTTCTACATATTTTCCCAGGTCCTTATGGATCCAAACGCCCAGGTATTTAAAAGAAGAGGACCATTGGAGGGGGGCCTTGTACCTAGTGTTGTCAAGCATAAAGTCATCAATGGGGAATATAATGGATTTGTTCCAGTTAATCCGCAAACCAGAGTAGGTAGTATGGGTGTCTAGTAATGCAAGAGCTGTATCTAGTGTATCATAAGGGTTTTCCAAAAACAGAATAGTATCGTCTGCATACATCGCCACCGTCTCAGTATGGGGCCCCACCCGCAGACCCCTAACCTCCACTGAGTGCTTCAGGAGGGATGCTAGAGGCTCCATTGCGATAGCAAACAGCAAGGGTGAGAGGGGGCAGCCCTGCCTGGTACCCCGTAGAAGCGAGAATGGAGAGGAGACATTTTGGTTGGTTTTAATCCTAGCTTTAGGGTTTCTGTAAATGGCTCTCACCCAGTTTCTAAAGTGCGGCCCAAGACCCATGAGTTCCATCGTGGCCCAGAGATATTGCCATTCGACGGAGTCGAAGGCCTTCTCATTGTCCAACGCAACAATGACCCTGTGACCAGCATTAGCATGAGGTGCAACAATATTAGTAAATAGCCTACGGACATTAATGTCTGTCGTTCTACCAGTAATGAATCCTGTTTGATCAGGTGATATTATTTTGGTGATAACCTGGTTCAATCTAATGGCAAGAATTTTAGCTAGGAGTTTTGCGTCTGCATTGATCAAAGATATGGGCCTATAGGAAGCACACTTATGCGGGTCCTTACCCGGTTTCAAGATAAGGGTGATTAGAGCCTCACTCATGGTGTCAGGCAGGACACCCCCACACAATACACCATTGAATAGTGGGGTCAGCAGCGGTACCATCTTCTTTTCATGTTTATGATATACCTCGGGGTGAAGGCCGTCTAGGCCGGGGGATTTTCCCGATGCCAGGGAGGCAATAGCTGCACTCAGCTCTAGGTCAGTAATTGGTGCCTCAAGTATGTCTGAATCGCCCTGCGACAAACTGGGTAAGGGGATGTTACATAGATAAGATTGGATCTGTGGGGCGGAATGCGTTATGCGGGAGGAGTACAAGTCAGAGTAATATTCTTTAAACACCCTGTTAATCGCAATCGGATCAGTTACTAAAGAGTCGCTGCTGTCACAAATAGCAGGGATGCTTGTCAAGGGGGTTAATTCCCTGGACAGCAGGGCCAATAATTTACCATTTTTGTCACCTGTGGCAAATACGTTGGACTTTAAGTAAAGTTGTGATTTTCTGACCTGCATCAGCTGTTTAGTACGTAAAGCTGTTTGGGCAGTAACCCAGTCATGTTTCGTTTGCGGGTTGGGGCCCTGAGTAAATACCTGTTCCGCAGTTAGTGCCCGAGCCTCTAGCCTATCAATTTCACGCTGACTTTCTCTGTTATGGGACTTGATTTGTAGGATATACTGCCCTCGAATATAGGCCTTCAGCGAATCCCACAGAGTTTGGGGATTAACAGAAGTACTGTTGAGCTCAAGAAAGGATTCGATCTCTCCGTCTACTGCCTCGGTTACGCCCTCCTGCTGGAGCCAGTACCTATTGAGTTTCCATAGTCTATCACTAGGAAGCGGGGATGTTTCAATCTGAAGTAATACCGGGGAGTGGTCTGAGATTCCCCCCGGAAGTATGTCAACCTGGGTTGTTTGTATCAGAATCTCAGGGGACCCAAAGGCCAAATCAATACGTGACATAGTGTTGTGCGAGGCAGAAAAGCATGTAAATCTCTTTTCCCCCGGGTGTTTCTCTCTCCACAAATCAATGTAGTGGAAGGTTGACGCCCAGCGAGGCAGAGAGGGAGAGGGCCTAACTCCGGGTTTCAGTCTGTCTAGAGGCTCAGACATAACAGAGTTGAAGTCCCCCATCAAAATGGTGGGAGCCAATGGCAATAGTAAAAGTTTTTCCATTAGGGTAGACAGCAGCGATTCATTAAAAGGGGGAGGAATATATACATTGATTATATTATACATTTTCCCATTCAAGTAACAGTTTAACAATATAAATCGACCCTCGCGATCCGTCACAATTTGAGACATCGTAAATGCACAGGACCTAGTTACTAGAATCGAAACCCCCCTGGCATAGGAGGAGTAGGTGGAGTGATAGCAGGCCCCCAACCAGGATTTTCGCAGAGTACAGACCTTTTTTCCTTCAAGGTGGGTTTCCTGAAGAAGAATCAAATGTGGCTTAGCCCTCCGAATCACCTTAAATACAAGACCCCTCTTTATAGGGCTACCCAGTCCCCGAACGTTCCAAGATAACAGTCTTACCTCCGCCATGGTCTAAAAAAGTGAGAAAGTCGCAGAGAAGGAGAGGGCATACTCACGGGGAAGTAGAGGCCGAGTAGAATGCAAACCCAATAGTAGAGAATGAGACTGCCCGAGGGCAGATAGGTAAAACCGAGCAGGACCAGAACAACGACATCCAGAAAAAGGTTCAGCAGTGGCAAAACAAAAAACATCCCCTCCCCACCCGTTCCACCCCAACTTGAGCGGGTTTCGTTCCCAAAACTATAAAGCATAACTGCAGGGGGAGGAACCAAAGGGTGCAAAACGTAGTTCTCCGGTTCCAGGGCTTTGGACGATGTAGGACTTCTTTGCTTCTGACGCCGATGTCACTCCGAGACATGAGGCAGGAGAATTCCCTCATAAAGGTGGTAGCATAGCAAAACTGAAGAGTCAAACATTAGGTTACAAGATGCACAGGACTTGGTGGTCGTGGAACTCTCGGCTGTTGGGCAGGTAAGGGTGGAGAGAAACTTGCTTCAATCCAGCGCCGCGCTTCTTCAGGAGCAGTGAAGAAATAGGCTCTGTCATCTTTCACCACTCGTAGACGGGCAGGGAAGGACATGGAGTATGGTACTTGCAGCTTCCGTAGTCTATCTTTCACCTGGTTGAATTTCAATCTCTGATTACGGACCTCCATAGAAAAATCAGGATATATGGAAACTCTATGGTTCTCGTACTGTATGGAACCAAGGATCCTGGCTTCCCTCAATATCGCATCACGATCCTTGTAATTGAGGATGCGGGCAATGATTGGCCGAGGTGGGTGCCCCGGGGGAGGCTCTTTCGTTGGGACTCTGTGAGCCCGTTCAATTATGAAGCATTGTGAAAAGGGTTTTTTGCCAAAGGTATGAGCGAGCCAGGATTCAATAAAAAGTTCCACTTGCTTGCCTTCCGCACGCTCAGGAATACCCACAATGCGGATATTATTCCGCCGTAGCCTGTTTTCTAAATCATCCGTTTTGGCTTGTAGGATAGAGATTTGCCGAGCATGAGCCTCCAGAGTAGCACTGTATGGCCCAGTCCTATCCTCTAGGTCTGATATGCGCCTCTCAGTCTCTTGAGTGCGCTCTCTAAGTTTTTGCACATCCAGTTTCACGATATTAAAGTCTGTTTTCAGCTCATCGAGCTTATTCAGTACAGAGACGTGATAGAGCCAAGTTGTTGCATAATTTCCCCCAGAGTAGGCTCTGCGGGGGGCTCCACCTGAGGACACACCGCATCCCCCAAGGATACTGCAGTGGCAGCCATGGAATGGCAATCTGATGGTGGGGGGTCTTGCTCAGGCGTTCTGGCGAATTTACTGAGGGAACACGCTGCATTAAGGCTCACCTTGCTAGGCTGCACAGCATCGCGTTCCGACTCCGCCGTCTCCCACACAGTATCAGGCCCCTCGGCGCCATTTTGAGGAGACGCATGGTGCGGCTCTGCAGATTTGGATCGCGCCGGAGTTTTTGCAGGGTTGATTCTGCCCATGACTGACGGTACCGGACAGTCAGCAGGTACTTCACAAAGGCAGTAAGCGGCAATAGAGGCAGATAGTGAGGGTTTACAGGGTAAAGTCAGGGGTTTCTCTCGGAGCGCACACACTTCAGCGTCTTACTCCATGCGTCGCTGGCCACGCCCCCCAACCAATTCGGCCACCTTTTAACGTTTAATGATGGACATTTCATTTGCCCCTTTCAGAGAAAGCAGTACGGCATCTCCCCATACAAAAAATATAGGGTTCTCTGCGCAGAACAGAATGAAATAATAGGTGTTCTTTGCCCATATGTCTACTGCACATCTGTAGGAAAATAACATGATTTAAAAACCTACATATTAAATGCACCCTCCCCCTTTCCCAAGTACATTGTACTCATGCAGGAAAACATTTTACTCTCTTTTACCAGAGAATACACTGGTTGCATTGTGATTGCTTCTGTGAAATAACTCTGGCTTACTTTGGGTGGGTCCTTTGGAAAAGTAATGAGTGGCATATGGGCCACTGCAAGGGAGGGAGACTCAAAACCCAATTATGTTTGTATTCCTAGAACCCCCTTTACGCTACTGTATGAGATTACATAGTTACATATCAATCCAATTACAATGAATATAAAGATCAAGTGCTGAGAAGCGTCCCTGCTCTGCTTCCATAACCCGTTTAACATTTTATATTCCTTCTGGTCCCTTTTACTTACTTTCCGAGCTAAAAAAACATCATCGAATTCCATTGTCCCCCACATTTAGGGAGGGACTCAAAGCCTCCTCAGCATGTCTGGAGAGAAATGCATTCCTAGGTTTCCTTTTGAACTTCCAACATTTTTTGATTATTGTACTTATCTGCAAAGCATTTTAAATGTGAAAGGCGTCAGCCAGTTAAATGGACCATAACGAATATTATCCTTTGTTTATGTAGGGGACTGATAAATGTCTATTTATAGTGCAATTATTTATAGTCTTAATAGGTCACTCTAGGAGTGATAGATAGTTAGGCTATTTAGTTGAACAGCGGAGTCTCCACCAAGTAATGTTGAGTGGGATTAGGATCCTGAGCACTAATTGCTCAGAAGTAGGGTAAAGGGTAAAGACTGAAAGCTGGGTGTACCTCCGTAGACACTGTGTATTCTGTCTCTTAACCTGTGGGGTTTATACTGACCATTGGTGCTGTCAGTATATGCCTGTCCACTGATGTTACATGTTCCTGCTTATCTGTAATTAGACTTGTATTGGGATTATGTTCTTCAATAGATAATTTCTATGGTTAAATTGCAAGAATCACTGGCCCCCCAATTATTGTGCATTGCATTAAGGTATAGTTGCACAACACCTTGCCTCCACACCATTCCAAGGGCTCACCCCCTGAGAATGAAGGTCTCATCCAGAGCATTTATTGTGGTAAAGCTACTTGTTGGAGCAATGGTGTCGCAGCGGACTGAGAATTAAAATAGGCCCTGGCATTTCAGGTACACAGAGGCCCAATCAGCCCACATAGAGGCCCAAACAGCACCCACCAGCCCACTAAATACTGACTTTCTATGGGACCCTATAGCAGCCCCTCTGGCATTTGCCAGAACCCACAGATTGCCAGTCCGGGCCTCACACTGCCGCTCATTTTTATAGTGTCTGCATATTCCACAGCGCTTTAAAGAAATTATACATCATTGAACAGCCCAGTGGAGTTTACAATCTAAGTCCCTATGACATTCACACACTGGTTTATCAAGAGCCAATTAACATGCCTGTATGTTTTTTGGAGTTTGGAAGGAAGTTGAAAATATCCCAGTTGGATCCTGCATTTTTCATTCACGTTTTAAAGCGAAAATATTCCATACAGTATTCTGTTTGGGTTGCATCTTGGCCACGCCCATTACACTCCAGCCATGGCACAATTGTGTGGCCCTCTCTGCACAAAGCTGTTTTATGTAGTAATTCAGGAGCAATTTCAATGCTTTTCAAAGGCAGGGGAGAGAATTGCGAGGACTGGGGTACTGGACTGTAACTGCAGTTAAAAACAGGGCGACTTCTGAAGAATCAAGGTGAGGTGACATGTCTGTTACGTTAGGGGAGCTTATTTCTCAATAGTATACCAAGACAATGCCTACAAATTTTGAACAATCAATGTAATTATAGTGAAAGTCATAGTAAAAGGAGAGCAACTTTAATACAACAGTAATGCAAACGCCATTGCATCCAGGCCAACAAAAAAAAAAAACACATGCCAAAATAGCCTCCGAAATAAAAAGAGCCACATCTGGTGTCTCATGGCAGAACAGGGGTTAGTGAGCCCAGAAAGCAGGGTAAGTGGCCTGTCAGCTTTTAATTTGAAACAAACCCGGGTCATGCAAAGTAGCAGTCTCTGCAAAGAATGCCAGGCATCCACTGCACGTGTTCTATATATAAACTGTTTCTGTAGACTTGGCACATCTTATAAATGCAAAAGTTATTTCAGAACATTTAATTCAGTGAAAAAAAAGCCTTTAATTATATATTTAAAAATGGAATGCCTTTAATTTAGAGCTTGGAGAAACACGCCTATATAAACAATATGAGTGAAAAATACTGAAAATTTTCCATTTCTAAGGCAGCCAGAGATGGATCTGGGTAAGGGAGCAAAAGCCCAGGACTGAAAAATGAGAAGTTTAAATTGAAACAAGGAGCGACAGAGGCAGAAATCCTGAGAAATAGCGTGAGAGAGGAATATGCAGCTGGCATACTGTATACAGAGTTGGTGAAATGGGATAGCAAGCCACAAACTGATTAGCTTAGGCAGGGTGATGGAAGTCATATTGACCATTAAAGTGACAACATTCACTGGATAAATAAAAGTTTGTAATGGAAAAAATATTCACAATACATATATATACATATATATATATATATATATATATATATATATATATATATATATATATATATATATATATATATATATATATATATATATATATATATAAATGACCGGTGGAGAACAAAAGCTGTTTAAACCCAACTCTGGTAAATGCCCCAGACATACACAATTAGTTTGATTTTAAATGTCCAGTGCTGTCCCTATGCGTAGGTGTGTAAATACACCCAGTGTTGTGTGCAGTCATACATGTATGGGCATCTTTTTATTTTTTTTGTCTGACACCTGGTAAGATAATACAAAAGGGATGGCCGAACTTCTGGACCAGTGGGTTAGACTACCCATCATCAGAATCAGATCACACCTATGTCTTCTTCAACTAAGCCCCAATAATGTTAACAGATGCTCTCATTCACATTTCCCAGTTTTTTCATATATATTGTATTATGCAAGACACAATCATTTTACTTCTGTTCTCAAACTGTCTCTTTATTAGAACTGTGTGTTATTTTTTGCCTTCCTAGTGAAATTATTCCCAAACACGGTGTCCCCAGCCAAATCTACAAGCTTTATGGTGAAGAAGACACAATGCTGCACATTTATCAACTCTGTTAAACTTTTCCCATGGCAGTTCCTCATAGCAACCAATCAATAAATAGTTTTTTTAAGCCAGCTGCAGGTAAAACAATGAATGCAACAATTTGATAGGTTGTCATGGGTTACTGCCCATGGATAAAATTTGCCCAGTGTTGATAAATGAGCCCCAATGATATGATGCTGGGGTCTACCTAAGCTTTCTGCCTTGTTCCTTTTTTCTCAACCAATGGATCTACACAACCCAAGAGAAGTTGCTACAATTACAGTATACCTTATACATGCACTGTGAGAAGACTATGTGAATCATTACATACAACAGTATGGACTTTCCAGCTTCAAGACTGTCATTGCAGTGTCGTAAAATATAATATGTGGCCCTCCAGATATTTCTGATGTAGAATAGGCAGAGCTGGACAAGCCTGTTGTAGTACCAGCTAAGGACAATTTCTTTCAACATTTTCTTTCCATCATAGATCTATATGACCTTAATACATTTAGTAAATCTAATTGTTGTGACAGTGGGCCCTCAATGCCAGGTTCTGTGGTGGGTCAGGAGGATTAGCCTGAAATGGTTAACAACATATTTAGGGCCACGAGTTACTCATAATCATACATATTCAACGCTCTCCTACTGCTGGCTTTCCTTCTGTGCCTAAAAGATCCCACATAGTGCGCAGAAGATATGGATACATTGCGTAAAGATGTCAAATCAAACCAAAGAAAATACATTATAAGATTTCATTTTATATTGCCAATGAATCAGTTTCCCCTGCTGCTGTGAACGTTTATTTTAGATTTAGGGAGTCCAGAATCTGCTAATCTTACATCTAAGAGCTCTTTTAACCATATTGACCAAAGTAATATAAATAAAGAAATGATGGGAGGGAAGCTTAGCAGATTTGTAGAGAATCAGAAAGCACGGCTTCCTGGAAATTTACATGTGCTCAGCATATATGTACTAGGAGTGGGATGTCAGACTGTGCAAGAATTATTTGGAGATTTAAAGATAGAATGAAGGTAATATGAGCCAAATATTGGTGGGAGCTGCCATTGTTGTAACATTTAGTTTAAGCTTATGCAGACATTGGAGATTAACCATTTCAGTAAGTGAAGCTAAGGTTGACTTGTAACATTTGGGGCTTTTGCTCTTATAAATAGATCTGAGCTTCTGCCCATGTCTTACTTACTTTCATTGTCCCTTAGGCACCAAAATTCAAGCTCTACAGGATAGGGATTAACCTTGTTTGACAACCTGTATGAATAGTGCCGAGAGTCATCACTAGTTCTATATCAGATTAAATATAATAACAGGAGTTTGCAAAATGTGGGAACAAATTGCTTAGTGGCATATAACTGTTGTGTCTCTAAGAAAAAGAATCTGTAGCAGCTGGCATTATAGTTCTCTTGTTCGACATCTAAGAAACAAATTTGCAAAATGTTGTCTGGAAAGCTGGCACAATTATTCATCACAGAAGTTTCCATTGTTTGTGACCCTCTAACACAAGGGTCCCCAATCCTTCTTACCCGTGAGCCACATTCAAATGTAAAAAGAGTTGGGGAGCAACACAAGCATGAAAAGGTCCCTTGGGGTGCCAAATAAGGGCTGTGATTGGCTACTTAGTAGCCCCTATGTGACTGACAGCCTAGAGGAGGCTCTGCTTGGCAATATACCTAGTTTTTATGCAATAAAAACTTGCTTCCAAGCCTGTATTTCAAACTTTAGCACCTGGTTTGAGGACACTGAGAGCAACACCTAAGGGGTTGAAGAGCAACATGTTGCTCACATGCTACTGGTTGGGGATTACTGCTCTAACAGTTGCTAAGTTATAGAGCTCAGGGTTTCTTGAGGGTGTTGGGAGTTGTAGTAGCCGATGGGTTTTTAATTTGGATATAAATGTAGTTATTATATAAGTTACTGTTTTATTTCTTCATTTACTTTGACAGAGCAGGAGTGTGACCCATTATGCTGGAAACCCTATTGCCCACCATGGTTGAACTTCATTATGGTGTATGTGCAATGAATTCATAGCCCAAGAGCAATTGCATATTGGTGCTGTGCTACCAATGCTGGTGTTCACAGACTGCAGAAATAGGAACCAGACAATCATTGCATTACTCCTGTTATGCCTACTTTCCCTTAGCCTTCTATACCTACAGTACATCATAATGGAGCAGTGCCTTGAAATGTCCACAGAATGTGCTGATTAGTTGCCAAAAAGCTCAAATTAATAAGCAAAGCCAGCACCAGATGCATAAAGAAAATCCAATTCCTGACTCACAGCATAAAGATTTAACAAGCCCACGCTAGGGTTTTTGAACATTACTGAAAATAATATTCCAAAGGGATTCTTATTCCCAAGTGACAAGTGACTGAATCTGATGTTCTGATGTAAAACCATGGTATGGCAAACTCCTTTCTGAACTGTCTGAATCATGTCCATAATTGTGGAGGTGGTTGGCTAAGGCATGCATTGCCCAACCCAAGACTTAAATTTGTAGGTACACATAAATGTATTGCTTTCTGCAACTGGAGCAAGGTGGCTGTTGTTATGTGGTGGGGAACAAGTCAAAAACTGGGTTTGGACCCAAAATAGCTGTTATTATAATCCAGGAAAGGGCACTTGAGCAGAACAACAATGCCACCAGGGGTGCTACAGGGGGGTTCTGCATTCTGTAGTCAGGATACAATGCTCTAATTTCATGGCTCAGTGTAAAATATTCATAGAGGGTCACAGGCCAACATCTGCCAACAAGTGACACACGATGGGGTTTGGCAGACTAGTGCCTCTGCTTGCTCTGTTGCTGTTCACTTTGTGGTTGGTTTCTGCTGCTTTGGGTTATGCCTTGCAGTTCTGCACAATATGGAATGCATTACTGGGAACAAAAGGATTATGATCTAATGCCAATTACATGGAAGATGCATGTTATATGTTCCTTTGTATGCCCTGCGGCTTAGAAATGTTAATTACTGATTAAGCCCTGGTTTTCTTTCACAATAACTGTCAAATGCTCGTTTTCTCCTTTACCCAGGTATGTCATTCTCCTTTCAGCTTCCACTTCTTTCAGTGTAACATTCTAAAAATGCCTAATCTGTTTCTCTTGATACAGAGCAAAGCTTGTAATCACATTTTAACCTATAAATTATACTTAATCTTCTGTTTAGCAAAGGAATGTGCAATGCCAGGAAGGACAGCTACTGAAAGGTATCTGATGGCCTGTGATCACAAAGGCTTGGAGGATTGACAGATTCCATTTTTCAACATCCTGCCAAATAATATATCTCTGGAATCCCTGTGAACATAGTTCTGCAGTAAAGATATAGCACATGACTAAATATATGATGCTGTTTGGAGACCTAAATAAAAGCAATACCTAAACGCCACTACAAGGTTAAACACCAACATTCTGGTTATGGTAGAATCAGGAAAAGAATTATGGGACAATCTATTATTCTAATCTAGACTTTTTTGATTTCAGCCCTCCTGGCAGGGCCCCTCTTCTCCCATGAAAATACTGCTGTATCAGTTATTTAGTAATAGTTCTAGGAATATCTAGGGCACCAAACAAATGTTCAACCCAAATCTCACACTATATGATCATCAGGCTGGGATTTCATGAGCATCTCAATGGAATCTCCCTAACCGATAGTCAGGCTTACCCCCCCCCCCCATAGCCACAGCTCTGAGGCCACGAAGAACCACTGTTCCAGAGGGTTTGAAACCAATTCCAACTTCACTTACACAGCTGTGCACTAAATAATCTTCCTCTAGCCCTAAATAACTTGGCAGCAGCAGTGCTAAAATATTAGGACAAATATACGCCATTAGGGCCATGAAATTATTTATTGAAATTCCTTTAGTGCAATGTAATGAGGGGGGGTTCAGCTTACCTTTAAATATAAGGACTTAATTTACTGTTATTTACTTGGTTTTATAAGGACTTATGCTTAGGCGTCTATATATTCAGAAGTGCATACTTATATTTGTACATGTAGATGTATACATTTATCTGTGGCTTACCTTTACAAGAAAAAGACCCAGTTATAATATAGAAAAATACCTGATATCTTGGAATTAAAATTAAAGATAGGAATGCACCTAAGAAAAAGGGCTTGATATATAATTTCTTCTAATAGCACACAGTTAATTGGGTCATTGTTTCACTTGTACCTTTAATAGAGAAGGAAAGGTTAAAACTAAGAAAGTTTTATCAGAAAGGTCTATATAAATACACTAGTAAACACTTAAAAGTAATGCTGCTCAGAGTCCTCTGTCAAAAGAAACACCAAATTTCATTCCTTCTATTGTGTACACATGGGCTTCTGTATCAGACTTCCTGTTTTCAGCATAAACCTCCAGGGCTGGGGCCTGAGCATGCTCAGTTTTGCTCCTCCCTGCTTTAAACTGAGCTCAGAGCTATCAGCGAGCAGGGAGAAACCCAGAAAGAAAGGAATGTCACAGCAAGCAAATATGACACGTGATTTCCTGAACAGAGACAGTGTCTAGAGCTGTTTACTCAGGTATGGAAAAGCATTCTAAAGAATAAAAAGTGTTCTAGCTTGCACTGTTGTGGCTAACCTATTGGCAATAAACTGCATTGGTTGCTTTCCTTCTCCTTTAATTTGCACCTAGAGCCAATGTGCCAGTTCAGATTGCTTTGTTGAACAATGCACAGCTGCATTGAAATGCTGAAATGAAACCCTTCCACGAATAAAGGCAACTTACAGGGTTAACTCAGCGTATTGTACCAAAAAGTGCATGTGACATACACCTCATGAACTGCATGGGAATGTTGTTTAGGTTCTCTATGGTCCTATTTAACAATGTCGTTTTTCCCTACAACGAATACTAAAAATAGTATTTAATACAAGATGCGTAACTTAGACATATTTGTGTATATTTAATTAACAATTAATGTTACAAGTTACACTCGATTACATCTTTATTTTAATACCTGGAGTTTCATTTTGGTGGAAATAACCTTTTTTTTTGCTATTTTTTTATTATAATTACTGGTTCTAACTCGCCAAGCATTTTTAATGGATTAATTCACTGTAGACTCTGCACTGGTCAGACTGAGAACGGTATCAATATCAGTTGCTTCCTGTGATTGATGTGATTCAAATTAGAATAAGCATTTTACTGTAAATAGCAGTTTGCCTAGTTTTATGGAAAAAGCACACCCAGTTCTAGAGAACAGATCTGGATGTGTTACTACTAGTCTGATTGCTGAAGTCAGACCAAAAACACACCGTTTGCCAATGTGCCTGTATAATATCTAGTCTGCACACAGAATGCAAATTCTATTAACCTTCAGACTTTGTCAAATGTATTTAGCTGCTTTGTCACTTACAGAGATGAACTGAACATACAGTTATATGCAACAAAGTCTGATAGCTTTGGCACATAGGGGTCCAGCTGTAGACACACTCTCATCACAACAGCTTCATTGGTATAACAGTAAATTGTATTAGCAAGACTTCTCATACACCAAATCTCTATAGCTCTCTGGCTGAACCTTTTGTTTCTCTTTGCGCTTTATTGGATTCCCTTGCCCCTGTTTCTTTGTAAGGTTACACTTTCCCAACAGCCTTTATTTTCTTTGAGTAATTTCCAAACTTTACTTTGGCCGTACACTTCCAGTCACGACGGGTGAATACAATTATGCTAATGCTCAGCAAAGTGAAGATCTGTACCCCATACTGCGTTTGGATCCCAAAAGATAAAGGTGATCAAGTCAATGGTTAAATAGCTAAAAATGTCCCAGTTATAACTTTGTCGCTTCATCTGCACAGCTTCATATAGCAAATATATAGGGTATGAAATGGAACAGATTGAGATAAATCTGGCATTTTATTTAAAACTAAAGCGGATTGTGGTGTATAATGTAGATTTCTAACTAAAATAGAAATTGCTTATATAAGAACGTATTTAGTAACATGCTGTCAAACACATATCCAATGGTTCAGTATTTTCCAGTCTTTGACTGATTAGAATAATACCCCATGAAAATAAAAGAAATATAGCAAAATTCCATAGTCATATTTCTAGGGCTTCAGATATTATTAATTTGCCTTCAGTATTGTTTTTCCTCATTACTTGCGGATACCTCCATAGCCCCACACAGTTGATTAACAGCAGCATGCTCAATAAATAAAAGGCTATTCATCTGCAGCTTAAGTACCCCATGGGTCTTTGCACATTTCCAAATATACCACAAAAAAAATGACAGAAAAACCACTGTGCTGCAATATATATATATATATATATATATATATATATATATATATATATATATATATATATATATATATATATATTATCACATTTATCAAAATGATAAAAATCAAAACTCACCCATGTTCTATTCACTCCTATGGGATTTTTAGAATTGTATTTATCAATGTGTGAAAGATAGAATCCACCATTTGAAAACTAAGGTTCTAAAAAACCCATAAGAATGAATAGAACATGGGTGGGTTTTTATTTATTAAGCTCTGAACTCACATTTTGATAAATCTGCCCATAATGATCTGGTGCTGGGCAAGTGTTGTACAGAATATGAGAACTTATGTAAGGTAATGACAGAGCCACAAAGGTGCCCAATAACTAATGTAGATAACTTCAAACTAAAGGTGGCTATACACAGAGAGATCCATTTACATTCATTTGGCGGTCACAAAACGGATCTCTCTCCAATATGCCCACCGATTGTGGGCCCTTGGGCCCAAAACGATTGGATCACAATGAAAGGAATATGGGCTATTAGATCACTGGACCGCATCAATGAACAGATGCGGGCCACGGGATTTTTAGCCCTGCCCGATTGACATCTGGCTGACTTTCAGCCAGATATCGATCAGGGAAGACCATCGAAGGGCCCCATACACGGACAAATAAGATGCCGACTCGGTCTGTCAGCAGCTTTTATTGGCCCGTGTATGGCCACCTTTAGGGTGCAGAGTAAGTGCAGAATTTAAAGGTGGGAGAAATCAGGGTGGGAAGTACCAAGACATAGTTGCTGACATTTCAGGAAAGTTCATATCAGTTGGCTGCACTGGCAAATACTGTTAACCAGTCAGTGCTCATATGTTTAACTGTAGCTGGCTATAAACACTTGTTCTGTTCTGCTACAGTTGTGTCACAATACACTGACACTAGCTTCTCTGACTATAGACATACAGTAGGTGGACATGGATGGTCACTTCTAAAGTCTTCCCAACAAAATGCACTCTGTTTAGCCCTCATACTAGGAATGGGAAAAATTATACTGTATGTCTGATTTGACTATGTTTCTATAAAAGCATTGGTATACCAAACAAGCATTTCTTCTTCTCTTCCTGTGGCACTTGATTGCAAAACAGAAACAAAAATGGCTTGAAAATAAGGGATTACCTTCCACTTTGATCTGATTGGGAGAGCAGGCTCTGCAGGGCATCAAAGTAAATTCTTCAGTCTGGTGCATAGAGTAATCAGTACTGGCCATAACAATGACATCTCCTGCTTTCCACGACTGGGCATTGCCTGCCAGATGCAGGATGGTGCTATTCACATTGGTGTCTATGGACATTATCAAACGGGGTCTCACTGGAAAGTAATACAAAAGACATTAGCCATTTTTGCTCCAAGACAAAAGCATAAATCTGTACATCATCAGGATACAGTCTCTGAAAAGAGGAGGATTATCTAATAATATTTGGCAGGTGATATAGCTTTTCATGCCATATATAATAAAAAAAAAAAAAATATTTCCAGCAAGGACTGAGTTTACATGGGTCCTAGGCAAAGCAGAAAGGACTGTGGCAAATGTTGCGTATATTACTGAATAACCACAGGCATAGAAGAGTTTGAATAGTTATAAAACCACATACAACAATACATGCTTCAAAGCTTAATCCACCGCAAATATGATTATAAAGATGAGTCTTGTCCCATACACAGACAAAATTCCAATGATTTCAGCACTAGCAGGCAAACATGACGTTCGCTGCTCTTAATCGAATAAGGGAATAGAATACACATCCCAGAATAACACCCCAAAATTCCATGATGGATTTAATATCTGTTACAAATCCATTTTGTTAAGGGAAAAAAATATGTAAAAAGATTTTTACTTTAAACGATTTTTACTTTTCCAAAAAACAGACTGAACTCGTACAGGCACCATGACTTACTCCTCTTCAATAATCCTGTGTCCAGTAGGGCCTGGGCCACAGAGAAATCTTTAAAACCGGAGCAAGAAAACCCTTATAGTAAACCTTTACATCGGTGAAGATCCTTACAAGCTCCTCCTGTGCTCTCCATCAGCTGTCTCTTAATCAGTGGCGTAACTAGATATTACTGGGCCCCACAGCAAATTATTTTTCAGGCCCCCAAAATGTTTAGAGGTTGACTTGTTTCTCCAATATTTATTGAAATTGTATATGAATTAGGGCCTCATGGGGCCCCTATACCTCCTGGGCCCCCCTGCAGCCGCAGGGTCTGCTTCCTCTATAGTTACGCCCCTGCTCTTAATGCATCCCTGCACTCTCCCTCTAGTCTGCCACACTGAGCCTGCAGCAGTCTCACCCTGACACTTATAATACATTCTGTTGTGTATAGATCTTCACTATATGCAGTAAGGGTCTGTTTTAAAGGGCAACTATAGTGAAAATTAAAATTTAATATAAGCTTCATCATGCTGAAATAATTCTCTAAATACAATCAATTAAATATTCTGAACCAGTTCTGAAATAATCATGATACTCTTCACTCTCAGCATCTTTTTTTCTTCATTCTCTTTTCTTGTTGGAGTTGGGAGTCTTATTTTGAATGACCAATATATCTTATAAGGGGCACCTTTTGCCTAGAAGATGTTTAATTAGAGCTTACCAGAGCCGGGCCGCGCTGCCAGGCGCCCTAGGCAAGCCGGCCAGTCGCGGCGCCGGCTTAGTGTGCGCATGCGCGAATGGCTGCTCGCATGCGCGAATGGTTGCTTGCGTGCGTGAATTGCCGTTCGCGTGCGCATGCGCTGAAAAAATACCACAGATAGTCGGGCAGAGACGGGACCGGACACGGGGTAGGTGACAGAGGCGGTACGTGCCTGGCGCCCCCCCAGCTTTGCGGCCTAGGCACGTGCCTACTCTGCCTACCCCTAGTTCCGGCCCTGGAGCTTACTCTATTAAAATCCCCACCATGTCTCTCTACATGCAGGATTTGTGAAAAAAGGCAGTTGTTCTGTTAGATTTTGTTTGTACTGGAATCAGTTATTTGGGTGAGCTCTAAAACATCTGATAGGAAAGGAAGCCCCCCTATAACATATATTGGATCTAACTGTCAATGATTATCTGACCCAACTTCTGAATGAACAGAAACAGATGCTGAGAGAGGGAAAGTGAAGATACAGTTTACTTGATTTTGTTAGAAATGGTCCAGAATTTGTAATGGATTATAATTAGAAATTGTAATATTTGCAATAGTCCCCCTTTAAGGAAGATTAGAGGATACATTACATTGTTCAGCAGTTTTAGATATTTGCAGTAGAGATATCGGAGATCATCCTTTGTTTATTGGCTGAAGGGTTGCATTTCAGATGAAATTAGTTCTGTCTCTTCAGATGGGGTCACTACCAGGGCCCTCTCCTTTTTAACTCTATATGAAGGCCTCTGTATGAAGGCTGCATTGGATTCAACTATATCATCAGCAGAATTTCAGGAACTGATTTGCTCACAATATTAACCATAGTTGAGATGAGAATTTCAGCAAAATTGTAACCAGAATATCCCAAATTTACTGGTCTAGTTATCAGGCTCCAAGGAAAGAATAACAGCAGCTGTTATTATTCAGGGTAACATTTTACAGTTTTTTCATTGAGGTGGAGATTTTTATGGTTCCCCTGACTAGTTTTAACATTCTGATTTCTGAGGATCAAGAAAATAATTCTAGCCAAGCTGACACAGCATGAACATTTCATATTTTTCCATATCAAATTTCCATCAGGTTTTGACAGGTGGATGGTGCAGGGAGTTTAAATATCACAGTGGGCTGAATGCTGGCTGGGTGGTGGTGGAGAGTAGAAACCTGCACCGTCATGATTTCTGGGCTGACACTCAACCCATATCTGCAACCTACATTTTACCCACTTGGACTTTCTACCTGACCAAGAACAGATACAGCTTCACCTGCAGTCTGACCCTACACGAGGAACTGATATTTTGAGGAGGGGGGGGGGGGGAAATGCAGGAAAGGAGAAAAAGAAAACATATCCCCAAAAATCTTTAATTATTTCAACTCACCAGGTTTTCCACAAAGGAACCGGACTTTGTAGTTTGGGCACTGTAAACTGATCTGGTCATTCTTTTGACATTCAAATCTATAATCCTGTCCCCCTTTATAGACCACGTGTACTGGAAGAGTGGTGCCATCAAGGGCAGTTATCTGGTAAATGTAAAACAAATTTGGAGTTACTTGATAACACCATCCAACATATACCACACTGACTTATAAGGATCGCCTTAAGCTTGATGAGGAGCAAATGAAAAGCCTTATGTTGAAAATGTTTTTGTGTAAATGTAGTCATTTTATTGACCTCATTGTACCTCAAGATATTCACATTAATGTCTCACCACTAGAAGTGCTTTAGTCCTATAGTTATAGAATGAGCAATGTTCTCTGCTTTCAGATGCATACAATGCAGCCTTTATCTAAATATGCATCTTCGATATAAAACTTGGGATTCCTGGTGGTTAAACAAAACAGAATCTCAAAAAACCCTTTTTTTGTCTTGCTGGGAGGTCTGTTGATGGCAGCCAGCCCAATCTCAGTACCTAGAGAGAAGTGAAGGCAGGCCTGTAAAGCCACACAGCGCTCACCACCGCATTCTTGATGACATTGATAATAATTGTAGCCACCATGCCTACCATGACCACAACAGAGGTGTAATTGGATAAGCAGCAGGCAAGTTTCCTGGCAGGAATAAGAAGCCAGTGCTGCCGAGTGTGAAATCCTTTCGTTAATAATGTACAAACAGGCCAAAAAAACATTCTTGGTTGGGTCTACCAAAAGTAATCTCTTTAGGTAATCCCCCCCCAACACATGTAAAAAAAGGCAAACAGTTTACTCTAGGCCTAGGTACAACAACCATTGAGATGTCTACATGTGCTCTGTAAATGCTACCTTCGGATTTATTGCTAACATTCATCTCTCCCACCCTCACTTATGGAGACTCTCTCTCTCTCTCTCTCTCTCTCTCTCTCTCTCTCTCTCTCTCTCTCTCTCTCTCTCTCTCTCTCTATAAATACAGTATATATATATATATCTAGCTAATGGAGGGCTGTCAATCTGGAGGCCCACTGGCCTCCAAGATATTTGCTTTAAGGTAGTGCAGAAAAGGCATTTTTTTCTGAGTCCCTTAAAAAAGGTAGATTAAAGTACAAAGAATATATTATGTAACAATGATCACATAGTCTTAAAATATACAAATAAACTTATTGAGTCAGGCACACCCAAACTCAACACTTTAACTAGGTATGGGCAAACTGTGGCCTCTTGATGTTGTAGACTTTTTCTACATTCCTTAATTAACAGTTGTTGCTGAGAGCTATAACTGAATTTCACCTGGAGGGCCACATGTTACTTGACCCTGCCTTAAATTTATAGCAAACAGTTGCAAGCAGCATAAAATACCTGGATGTCGACAGGGTGTGTGCAGATCTTTCCAGGATAAATGGCCCTTAGTTCAGAGAGTTTCTCCCAGTCCCGGTACATTGTGTTGTCATACTTGTCAAACCACTCTGTCCATTCAACATCTGGGGAAATAATGCATTAAGAGTTAGATCCATGTTTTTAATGGTCACTGCTTACATCTCCCCACATCTCATATATACAGAATGTTCACAGAACTATTAGGACCACAATATTCTGAAATGTTCATACTAAAAATTTCTTAATGCAGAGGCTATGTCTGTTACTGGCTGTTTTGGTTGGTTTCACCACTATGATTGCCCCCTGTGATAAGGCAAAGATAGAAAACCAAACAGGGGGAATAATTAATTCAACTCTTATTATTACCATTATTATCACAAATACAAAGAGAAAAAAGTTAAAGAGCAGTTACACTTTACACACTAAATGTGATAAATGGGGTACATGCAAAATATGATATATCTATATATATTTCAAGCTGATAGCAAAACACTCAGCAGCATTTCAGGCAAAGCAATTAATACTGCCATACTGAAGTTGGAGCACAGTGCAGGGCTTTAATTATCCAGCAAAGGCCAAAAACTCTGGCAGCCAAGGTAAGCAAATAAAACAAGGGAGTTAAAAGAGACTTCTGTCCCCAGCACACTAGCAACTCATTTTCCATATGTGGTGCTGAGTGACCTGAATGATGTGCTCATGCTTTCTACAGAGAGATGTACAACCTCTGTAATAAATTGGTAATGTATTAAGGATGAGAAAGCAACAGAACAGCCCTGATGGGGCAGGAAGACTGGAAATATGGCAGATTTATAAATCAGCCTGGAGTTAAAGAAGATATAGGACTCAGTGTATTGCAGGAAGGCCTGTGCCTGATGCAGTTATGCCCATCTGCAGACGATAGGTAGAAATCTATTTTCTGGACTTCAAAACTAGTAAAGCAAAGTAGGATACACAATGTAATAACATGATCAATAGCATCACTGAAATGAATAGGGAATGAGTATGTTGACTTAAAATGAGATGCTCTCTTTGCCATTATGTGACTTACCCTGAATCCACTCACTGGTTAAAGACACATTAAAGGCTTCACCATTTTCAGCTTGAAATAGTTTGTGCACTGTGGCCACCGCAGAACCCCTGGTTCCTGCCAGACACATAAAGAGAGCAGGAAATTGGTTAAGTAAATAGCAAGTACAGCACTACAATTCTATGGGGAAATGACAGGAACATGCTCTTGCAAAAATCCAGATTAATTATGATATATATTTGTAACTTGTTATTATCTCTCTTTATAAGGAAGTTGCATTGTTTTAAAGATTGAACTAAATTAACATACAGCAACTTCATATACTTATGCATGCTGTGCCTGACTAAGTATAGTATATGTGTGCAGATAGCATCCTCTGCCCAACAAACAAACCAATTTTCAGTAAGGCAGCCAAGACACAGATTGCAAACATTCTACATTAAAAGCTTATATGCCACATAAGAAGGAGACTATAATGGCAATGATAGGCATTCCTGTTAGAATTCGTCTCAAGCAAATATGCCCTAGGCCCTAAGAATAATTTCAAAGAACATTTCAACTCTCTAGTTCATCTCATTGAAACATGTCCCTCATTGCCCAGCAGCTCCCATTTACATTAATGGTAGATACTGGGAGTGCAGTACTGGGCACTTTTTTAGTTTAAAATTATTTAGTGAGCATTTATGGGGTGAAAGGCACCCACACCCGAGTCTGGCTAAAGAGCATTGTATTATGATCTGGACCAAATCATGGACCTGAAAGGGTGGTTTCCACCAATAAACACAGAGAAACTCTGGTAGAAGGGAACATAAAAAAAAACCACAAACACACACACTTAAAAAGCTTCACCTTAGTGTGCAAAATCAGTAGGAAACAGGTTGGTTCCTATCATTATGTCCAAAACCAGACTGTAGTTTGGTTTAGTCCATAGTAAAGCTATACTCAGATCATAATATATTAAATTATAAAGCATCACAGATTATTATGCAGGCAATAATCTTACAATACCTTGGTATTCAACATGGTCTTCCACGGCACTTGATGGGTCTCCTTTTACAGTAATAAAACACCAGGGGTGCCTAAATAGACAGCACATCAGCTTTAGGAACCATGAGAATTAGCAAGCCCAAACTATAAATGAGTTAAATTATTTTTAGTAAACTTTGTGTTGCACAATGTACATAAAGTTTTGTTACTTTTCACAAATACCACAATAAATAAGACTAAGAGAGGAACTGATGGTGCACATTTTATATACAATTTCAGATAGCGATGACTCCAATACTATTGGTTGCTCCTATAACAAACGGAAAAATATAGAAAAGGGAAATGAAGGACAGTGAAATGTAACATGGATTATCAGTGCAACATCCACCTATTGAAACTATGGCTATCCAGCTATAGGCAAAAAGCTGTGCAGTGCAGAGTTAAGTTAGCAACAATCACACACCGGAATCCAAGGTGCAGAAAGTGCCGGCTGCCCAGTCTTGTCATGGTTTTCTTTGTTAAGTCATCCAAGTGCCGGGAGCCCTCATCATTCACAGCAATGGACAGGATAGTTCCATCCGAGACGGATTTGAGATAGTGAGCTAAACGGATACTCTCATCTCTGGATTTGTATGTGTCAAACCTGAGAGAAAATATATTGCAAAGTATATTACAGAGTGACAGGTTCTCTAGCTTAGAAAATAAATATACAATGTTCCCTGCTTTCCATTTAATACAAGTCCAAAGTTAAATGGAATTGACATTCTTCTGCTGCCCTACAACCCATCTGCCTTGAACCCCCTCAGTATAGGATCCAAAAGTTTGGGGGGGAGTTCCTCATGGGGGGAGTTGGCCACATGCTGACAAGCATATGCCCCCTCTGGAACCAGCACTGCTCTACACAGGTTGCAGTGCACTACAGAGAGAGGTACAGTACTATATATTCTATTCTGGTAGCAGAAAAAGACCCATGTTAAGGAGCAAGAAGAAAAGAGAAGTACAAAGTGCAATAAACAAGGTAAATTGCGCCCATTTTATAAAGTAAGCATCTTGCCCCTGGGCTTAATAAATAAGCCCTCAAAACTCATCTACTGACTGAAATGGGTCAAAGCCGATTTTAAGATTTTTTGAATATAACGCTTACACATGGGATAATCCTTATTCTACTCAGCAAGAAAGTGCCATACAGTTATTGTATATTAACTGGTCATTATAGTTATCCTTAATCTATTTTAAATACGATATACAAATGAATTCCATAGCACAGATTATGATGGAAGAAGCTGGCGCAGAAAGGAGCTACAGAAAAGGTCAGAATTGCTGTAGAACTCTAAAAACACAGTATCCTCTTGCAGGAGGAGCAGTTGTGATTTCACTGAGAAATAACAAGTGGCCAAGAGACAAGATATGGGATTGTTGGTGAAGTTAAAGCAAAGGCGTGCTGCTATAATCAGCAGGGAATACAAAAGGACCTCCTAACAACACAACAACCCAACTTTATATTACTTTGGGAATTAACTTCAAAATATGTGCTATTATTTAAGTAAATAAGCGATGTACGAATTAAGTATGCTATTCATTTATAACATCTTGTCACTATGGTTTTAGGAGTGTCTCACCAAAGGTGTCATACCCTATTACCATCAATCTATGGGTTGAGTGTAGGCTGAAGCAAACAGGGAATCAAATGAGAATGAGTGATGTCACTATCTGGACAGGAGGCTCATACACAGTTCAAAAGTAGTTTATAAAACAAATTAGATTGATGATGTAGTTTTTATTTCTAAATTACACTGTTTACACTACAAATAATTCACTCTACAATATAAAATGTAATTCCTGAACCAGCAAGTATATTTATTTAGTTGTAATATTAGTGTGTAGGCAGCCATCTCAGGTCATTTTGCCTGGTCATGTGATTTCAGAAAGAGCCAGCACTTTAGGATGGAACTGCTTTCTGGCAGGCTATTGTTTCTCATACTCAATGTATCTGAATGTGTCGCAGTGGGACCTGGATTTTACTATTGAGTGCTGTTCTTAGATCTACCAGGCAGCTGTTATCTTGTGTCAGGGATCTTTTATCTGGTTACCTTACCATTGTTCTGCTGATGGGCTGCTGGGGAGGGGGGGGAAAGAAGGGGTGATATCACTCCAACTTGCAGTACAGCAGTAAAGAGTGACTGAAGTTTATCAGAGCACAAGTCACATGACTGGGTGCAGCTGGGAAACAGACAATATGTCTAAGCCCATGTTAGATTTCAAAATGAAATATAAAACAATCTGTTTGCTCTTTAGAGATACGGATTTCAGTGCAGAATTCTGCTGGAGGAGCACTATTAACAGACGCATTTTGAAAAAACATTTTTTCCCATGACAGTATCTCTTAAAGCCCCAAAAGGGTTGCAAATATACTATTCAAATATTTTGGACTATTTCATTACTATTTTTGAGCACCCAGACATACTATTCATTGTCATAGGAGTGTGGCACCTTGGACTGTAGTTTATGCCCCAACCCAATGCAAGAAGGCTGCTTTGTTCAGGCACTTGCCTTCATTTGTCAGTTAGTGGTAGACTTTGTGAGAAATGACCATTTAGCTTATATACAGCTGCTACATTATTGCTGTATAATGTAGTAGTTTAACAACTAAAAATTGGGAATTTTCTCCAAATAATTACTTTGGGGAGGGGGGTTGCAGTCCTGTAACACCTCGGGAGCTGGAGGCTCCTTATTCATGGTCTATTCCATATCATATTGATTTTGCTACAAAATTCTAAGAAACCAGCAAGGGATCTCATCAAAATGACTAGATAGAGTGAGTAAGCACACACACCAGATAAGACGAAACTAAGAATCTGTCATTGCCAATTATTGCCTGTATAACATAATGTTCTGGAATGTAATCCACGAAAGAGAATGCAAATATATGAAGTAAAGCAGGTTATACAGTATAAAAGTATGTCTGGACATGCACACAGAATCTGCTGAGAAATAAATATTTCTACTTGGTTACCGTAATTAATGTGCAAACCTATCAAAAATATTTTCAAAAGCTGAAACCGTGACTACAAACTTCCAAGGAATTCTGGCATTTCACAAGCCATTTATGTTATTCGTTGAAATCTCTGCAACACAGACATTTATTGAATAGATATCCTAGCTTGCCTACTGGTTAGCAGCCCTAATATAATCTGTGCTCCAGGATCTTTGAGCTAATGACACAGACAATCTAGGTAATTGAGATACTCACAGAGTCTAGCTGTCTAAAGTCTGTTTGTTCTGGACTCCCACTTATGCCAACTTTAGTTCACCTATGGCCAAGTGAAAAGCGGATGTAATTTCTCCTAGCCAATTAGTTGTCCACACATGCACTGCCTAAAGCCCGCCTCTCATATAAAGTTTCATCTTAAATGTCTTAAAAGAGGCCCACCAGATTCTGTCCGGGGTACAGATGTGGGTTAATAGCAGAAGAAGACAGTTGCAACTAGCCAACATCTGTTGCATGACTTCCATTCTTTTCCTGAATTGCCTACAGGACATGATGGCCAGTATACAGAATGATTTTTAGACAAATCTGCTCAGGGATGAAACAGAGATCAAAATGCTTTAAACAGTTGGAAGGCAATTTCACTTGTATTGCCTGTGTCACTCACACCACAGTAAGTATCACAAGAGAATGCTGAATTCTATGTTTTATGATGTGCTATATAGACAGTGAAACTAAAAAATCAGAAAAATAACACTAGGAAATAAAAAAATTGCCATTAATCCTTCTATGCTTCATGTGAAACTGTACAATAGAAATAAAGTATGGTATAGTCAGCCCCCCTGTCTTGAAGTAAACAATTCAGTGAAATAAAGAAAGGTGGTGGCTCAGTTCAACATGCTTGATGGGAACAGTGCACCTCAATAAATTAATGAATAAAGCTGTTTTGATATCTGCAGTATATTACTACACTGGAATTTGAGTAGTGTAATCAAATGCCAATGTTATAATATAATAACTAGTAAGACAGTTTGATTTAACTGGGAGGTCATAATGCAGAGACTGAGGCTGCTGGACATTGCTTTTATTATTACCCAAATGTTCATAGGTTGAGAGATACAAAGTAGGCACAGGAGACAATATAACTGCAAAAATCCTATTAAATCATTAAAATAGGGAAAGTAAAAGTTACATGTTTATCATGGTCTCACCTGTCAGAATAAATCACTTCACCAGTCTTTGGGCTGATTGCATGAACAATTACCCCACGGTGACCCCAACTCTTCTCAAAGTAATATCCTCCTTCACTCATGCCCCCAGGATGCAGTGTCTTGTTCAGAAATGTCCAAGACAACTTTTTCGCGCCATGAATTTCGAGCGTTCCTCCTACTCCCACTCCAATGAATTTTTGTCCAAAATAGTCATGAGGCGGCTCATCATCATCTGACCTACAAATGACATACACCACAACATAGCACATACAAGGGCTCATTTATGACTGCAGATGCAGTAGCACAAAAACATATACAATCTATTGACACCATCTATTAAAGCTATGTATGTCCAAATGATGCAAAGCTGACTTTTTAGTGCAATACATAGTGTGATTTGTCATTTTCATATGTGCAATTGTGCCTAGTGCAACTCCCCCTCAGGATTAAAATTATACTATAAAATTATAGGGGAAAAAACAATGTATTCTGGGTACAAAGCAGGGCAAATTGAATCCGAAATTACACTTGCATATGGCTTGCATATACTTTTATTTTTGAATGATTGCTATAAGGTTAAAGACCAGATATGTATTTGTTATCCTATTTGCTCACATACACAATAACCTATCTAATACTTTCTTCAGGTTCAAATGCGTTCGCTCAAGATGACCCTGCAGTTTACCTTCCATAAAGGACGATGGTAAAATGACCTTGAAAAGGACAGTTCTCGCTTCCGATGTGCAGCTCCCCTCCATGCTCCACCAGTATAGATCTTGTGTGCAGAATTATGGGGTTCTCGCTGGCTTTAATGACAAGTTTCCCTGTAATAGATGTATGCATGTTCATGTTTCCCAGGTAAAGTCATCTTTGCAATTTCTTTTCATGCTTTGATTACATGAGACACACAAGAGCCTGTGGAACTGAAGCTTTTGCTTAACCTCTTCTTACAGCATAATTTCCTTGCAGTCTGAAATTTTTGCTTTGACTTAAATGGGTTATACTTTGCCTGAGATGGTATAAAATAATGGTCTAAATATCAAGTTTTTGGGATTAATAATTTGACACAGCTTTATAGATTGGCCCCAATGTCATGTGATATAAACAATCATCTGCTATGAGCCATCAGCAAAACCCCAGTTTATGGAACTGGAATTTTACTGGTGCAAATGAGGATGCTGGGAATATCATTCAGCAAATTATGGAGAAAGTACTATTTATTCAGCAAGTATGGGAAGCAACAAAGTACTGAGCAGTGATCTGTGAAAACTCCTTATGGAATAGCTGGTATTATGTTATTTGTTGTTTGGCCATCATTTCCATTTGAGATAAAATAATCAAATATGATTCACAGACAGGATGCTCCATCCAGTCATCAGTGAAATCTCAGCAATCTGCAGAGCTGGGGCTAACCTGGTTCAGCAGCTGGAAATCAGTTTAAGAAATTATGAGCTGCCAAACCATCTGGTTGGATGATCAACAAGCATTTAAACAAATAAATGCATCAAGCAGTCTATATCTTGTACAATATAAGGCTTGTGGTATGCATTTACTACTACATAGTTTTTCTCATACCTCCTCCAGTGATATGCACAGAGCGCACAGTGGCAGATGAAGTGAGAAGAAACTTTGTGGTTCCATTGATGATCACGTGATTGTCTTCATTGTGGCCAGGACTCCAGTGTTTTAGCTGAGGGTCATCTTCAGGGCATGTGCCTAGCAGAAAAAGAGAAATTACCTGTAGCAAATAAATCACTATAAATGCTTTTCCAGGAATTTCATTTGAAAGCATTATAGAAAAGCTCTGTCATTAGCATTGCAACACAACACTCTAGAAATATGCAATCACTAATGCAAACAGCACTCAGTATTATGAGCTGAAGTCAGCATATCTGCACAAGAAAATTCCTAATTTTTAAAGAATGAATGATTTTTTTTTTATTTGGCCACCTGCACACATATCTTATTATCTGGCCGGACATTTACATTGTATGTCAAAAGTATGTTAAGCAGTGGCCACTCATATACTGGGGGTCAAGGACTGAGACTTATATCATCTAGAGTGCTGACAAAAATGTTGCATGTATGGCTACTTCACAATAATAACCCATTTAACTACCAATCAGATTGTGCTTTAATAATCTTGTAGCAGTTGGCCAGCCCGATTTTAAAAGTTCTATAAATACAATCTTTTTCACATGAAGTTTTATCAGCCATTTGCTAAATTAAAGGAATTGTTCAGTGTAATGTATAAAAGTTGGAATGACTGGATGTCTAACATACAGTAACAGCCAGAACACGACTTCCTGCTTTGCAGCTCTCTTGGTTTCTACCGATTGGTTACTAGGCAGTAACCAATCAGTGACTTGAGGGAGGGCCACATGGGTGATACCGGTTGCTTTTGAATCTGAGCTGCATGCTGAGGATTAATTGCTACCTCACTGAACAGTTATGTCCCATGTGGCCCCCTTCAAGTTGCTGACTAACTCAGAGTTAGAGAGCTGAAAAGTATGAGGTTGGATTCTGGCTATTATGTTAGACATTCAGTCACTCCAGCCTTTATACATTACATTTTTGCCTAACTAACTATATTAGAAACATTTTTTATTTTGGACAGCCTATCTATTTAGCCAGTTTTTATTTTTACACTGAAGAAATAATGGTCTTCCAGTCTACTTAATTATTGTTGCATTATTGTTCAGTAAGCTGGAGGAAAGCCAATGCTCTGTTGCGGTGTCCAATAAAAATAAATAGCTAAAATATTTTACTTTGGCCTATAAAGACGTAACACCTAATTCAACTCACTGCTATAAATCTATTTTCCACAGGAGGAAAGTGAAAAAGGCTCTGTAGTCTAAGTGCTATTTAAGTTATTTTTGCACAGTTATGTTTAAGGCATTTAAGTTTCACAAGCTACCGATCCCACACGGTAAATTGCATGTAATTAGTCACATAATTCATCTGTCATTTCTTCCACTAAAATTGTATGATTGCAGAACAGACTAAACATTTAGGGCAGAGACACACGGTCAGATTCGGGGAGATTAGTCGCCCGGTTGACAAATTTTCTTCAGGTCAACTAATCTCCCTGAACTACCTTCCCACTGGCTGGATGGCACTCAGAACACTTTATTTTCCAAAGTCGCCCGAATTTTCCTCGTGAGGCAATCTGACCTTGTGTCTATGCCCTTCAAATAAGTTGAATATATAGTATATTCTAATGGAGAGCTCCTCTTTCTTACACAGTGCTGTTCGTACACGATACTTGACAGTGAATGCAGAGGTTCAAAATGTAATACTTTGCAAACTGTCCACTCGCGCTGCACGCACTGCACTGCATACGAGGAGCTCTCTGTTAGAAGATAATATATATTTATATTTTAAATATAAATAACATTCTGTGGCCAAACTATTTTCTTTACTGAATTAGCAGGCAGAAAGATTAAAGGCAAGTGGTGCCACTGTTTAGAGTTTAACTGCAGAAAGCGGCACGTTTCACCTGTAAATACAGCAGCCCTAATGGACATTTGCCCAGGCGCATAGATTGCCAGTCCGGGCCTATGTGACACTGAGAATCCCCAAATACCTATCATTGCATGAGTAAAGCATGTTCCTATAAATGTGCCAAACGTAGAGTATATTAGGGGTTGATTTTAAGGGACAAGAAATCTTTGTGATTTCAAAATCATAGGAGGTTATTTACAAAAATTCTCACTTTATTGAATAAAACAAATTCAACCAAACTCCCAAACGCAAATCCCCTCAATTTACCAATAATACTTCTTAAAAAAAATGAGTGTGACAAAATCAAATAGTGCAACTTTTTCAAATTTACGCTCCAAAACTCGACTTTTTCTAGTCATTTTCCGAAGAACTGAATTCTATCGGATTATTGAATGAAAACCAACGCTAACCGCCCAAAACTATCGAGAATACTGAAGGTAGAAAACATGTTCCAAATTTTAAAAGGGGCTATCTGCCATTGACTACTACATGATTTTGACAGGTTTTAGTTTGAGTATTTTTGGATAAAATTTTTTAGCAGCTTCACAGCATAATAAATCTCGTGTTTCTCCCCTTTAAAAATTGGACCTGAAAAAAATTGAGGTTTAATAGAAATTGTGCTTGCCTTACCCTTAGGAAATGCCAAACCTACTTTCTGTTAGTATTAGAAGTTAATCTCACAGGAATAGCTTTATAGTATATACAATTCCAATGGCATGCAGTAAAACATGCATAATAAATCATGTCCCTGCCCCTTTTCCAAGCATGCACAATGACTGTATGGCAGCATCTAGACCAGTGGTCCCCAACCAGTAGCTCGCGAGCAACATGTTGCTCTCCAACCACTTGGATGTTGCTCTTAGTGGCCTCAAAGCAGGTGCTTATTTTTTAATTCCAGGCTTGGAGGCAACATTTTGCTGCATAACAACCAGGTGTACTGCCAAACAGAGCCTCAATGTAGGTTGACAATACACATATGGGCTACTTAATGGCCAATCACAGCCCTTATTTGGCACCCCAGGAACATATTTCATGCTAGTGTTGCTCCCAAACTCCTTTTACTTCTCAATGTTGCTCACGGGTTCTAAAGGTTGGGGATCCCTGATCTAGACTGTAAATCCTCAACCTCTCCAGGTGCGCAGGGCAGTGTCACCATCAGGTAAAATTGGCCCTGAAAGAGAGATTATCCTATGCAACTTTGTGTTCTTATTCATTAATTAAAGGATTTAGTTGAACTAACCTGTGTACCCAAGTGTAACAAACAATGCGCAGAACATCACGCGTAGAATTCTATTTGCATCGCGTAAGGCCATATTTTTGCGAATTACAGCTGTCTGTAGAAAATAAAAAAACATCAGTTCAGAACATCAGAACCATGAAAGTAAATAAAAAAACATCAGTTCAGAACATCAGAACCATGAAAGTAACAACTAAAATGCATTGATATAAATATATTGTGTATAATTTATTATTCAGCCTCATATTTTTATCACCTTAACAAGAACTGCCTGATCATTACCATAAGTAGTACCTTTCTGGCACTCACCAGACCCAAGTAAAGTTAGCTCCTACTGCTTGGAAATTGAACAGGGTGGATTCACATGTAAAGGTACAAATAAAGGAATCAATCACAAAGCCAAGAAAGGTAGAAATAACCCTTGCATATACTAGTCATCATGTATTAGTAATCAGATACTTTCCAAATCTGTGGGCTATCTGAATTTACAAGTGTTGGAGCTGTAGCTTACACCAATTAATGGTCTGAGAGTGTTACAACTTGGATAAGTATCAAAGTTTGTTATAAATGTCTACTGGATAATTATGCAGAAACTCCATCTGCAAACACTTGTCCTAAGAGATCATTTGCTGCACTTGCTGTTTAAAGAAAGGAATAAAGCATTTTGCCAGGACCTGCTCTCTCTCATTGGATAACCCCTGAGCTGGAAAATGGTTTTCTAAATGTACATTTATAGAATTTTTTCGAGTTCTGGTTTCCATTTCTGTATCTTTTTTAGCAACTTAATCCATGTGAGCGAAACACTTGCACTGGCTAGTAATATTTTCCTATTAAAGGAAACCTCACACTCAATCTTCCAGAAGTCCAACAGAAATGCTTTCATATCACTAAGTTAGCCTGCAAAATAGTAATGCCAGTTGGGTCAGGTTATACTGGACAGGCCCTGCTAAAGCATTTACTAACTAACATCAGTGCATCCCCTTGAGGAACTATGCTCAGTCTGCTTTGGAAAGCTGTCTGGCAGCAGACTCTGGATATATTGGGATTCCTGGCAAGACTTGTGCTGTCAAATTATTTCCAGCTGTTGATTCCCTAAGACTCATCAGAAAGGCAAGATCTAAGCAGAAGGAGCCGGTGCTTCTGGCCCATGAGATCCAGAGGGCACCCTGAGGGACTGGGTGTGTTTGAAGACATTACCAAGGGTGGGTGTCACGAATGTCATTATGCAAACTTAACCCCTTTGTAGCATGACCTACAATTTTGCAGTGCAATCTACGGAATGAAAATCACTTGGTCTGCAAAGATAATTTATGATATATAAAGGAGCTAGCAAAATACCTGAAAATTTTAATTATCTGTGTTGCTCATGGAACAAAAATATGTTATTGTTCCACCTTGCTCATATCTATTTGGAGGCACAATCTGCTTTTATCACAAGAGCTAGTGATGTATTGCCTAACATATGGTGTTTCTATGCATGATTCAACCATTATTATAAGTATGCCTGTGTGGGTCACCGATGCACAGTGCAAATTATTCATATTAAGTCATATTTATTCTGTACCATGATTACATATGTACTCTATGTTTTGGAAATAAAGGATGTGCACTCAGTTAGGTTTAGTTTATTCTAGTACTGCTTTAATCACAAGTGTGAAGTTCTCTTTAGCTGCATAAATGTAACTAGCCTTAGTTACAGCCAGGGTTTTTTTATTACAGTAGTTGAACTACAAAGGCATACAGCATCCAGTATCCTCAGTCACTGGCTGAAGGCCACTCATATGACATCTTTGCTCTTTACAATATATTTACAGCCCAGGTTTTCTTGCATGTCTTTAGGCATTTTCTGGCGTTTGTGTGTATCAGAAACAAATACCCCAAAAGAGACAAATAGCACAGCTCTGAAATATATTTGGAAATCGAGTGCATTCTTTTAGTGGACTAAAACAAAAAAAATGAGCTGTGTTCTTGCTCTCTATTTGAGTCCGAGTCTGGAGTGCAATTATCTTGAAATACAAACGGCATCAGAAACGGGTCAACCATAAGAAAGCCATAGAAAGTACAAATAAAAAGCACCCTCCAATGTAGTATGGAAATTCATATTGAGAACTAGTCTGAATATCCCTAGCAGTACCAAATAAGGTACAGGGTTAACAAATATTACTGTCCAAATCTTCATACATCAACATCATAGCTTATGATATATTACAAAGGAAAAGAATATGCGTGGTCCTAAATTATACAAATGACTACTAATGGAAAGAGAGTGAACAGTCATATAACATTATAATGCACTATATTACATATAATATAACAATATGCAGTACAAGTTGTATTATTTCCAGTCTAATGGAAAAATGCATAAAACTTCAGGATGTCCAACTTGTGACCCTCTAGCTTCAATTCTCATCATCCACCCAACAGCCTTATGGCTGGGAATTGCTGGACAGGTTGGATATGCCCAATATATATATATATCAAGAAAACATCCAACAAATTAAACACGTGTGCTTTTAGGTACCCCAAAAGCTTGGGCCAATGCCCGCTCTACCCTATATTCCAAGAATTCCAGCACTTTGTTTTGCAAATAGGTCTTGGCAGAATTAAAAAGAAAAATTCCCTGTGTAATTTGGCATGTAGCTTCACAACTTGTACAATGTGACTGATGCCCCACCTAGCTCTTCAACACAGCTCTTAGTCATTTAAAGAAGTGCAAAAGAGAAAAATCTGTTTTTCTTACAGTGACAGAACGTGACAGCTGAAGGAAAGATTATTGCTGCTTTTTACAAAACACATAAATCATATCAGCACAGAAAAAAAAGCTTTATTCTGGCCCTGGCAAGCTCCAGTAAATAGCAGGAATGCAATAAAGCAAACAGTGCACAGCTACTTTCTATATACAACGAGAGAAAAGTGAAAGATACAGTGCAGTGAATAGCATACCTGTGCAGGTTTCAGGGAAACACTCTGCCATACATGGATGTCCAGTAAAAGCCAATGGAGTATCTATTGAATGTCAGGCTGGGATCCCAGTTCTGTGTGTGTGTTCTCAGCTGGCTGCCTGGGCTGACGATCTGCAAGTGCCCCCTGAACTAATATTGAGCTCCCTATGCCTTGGTTAATGCCTTATACTATTTATATCTATGGTGCTGTCCTTGCCATACCACTAGTGTTAATCACAGGACTGGGACAGAAAGCTGCCTTTCAGACAGCTGAATTTCCCTGTGCAATTAGCATCACAGCCAATCATTTGCAAAGACTCCTCCTGTGTCCTCCCTCACCCTCTGCATGGTTCCATAGGTATTATTTGGTACACAGCAGTTGCCAATATCCTCATGCCAGATAGTACATTAAACACTACACTTTACACAAGCCTGTCATGGTGAGTGAATACCTCAAGTATGTATCTGAACCACAGGATGAAACATGATATCAAACACATGTAATAATGCTGACTTGTTATTAGATTTGGCGAAAAGCTGCATGAACAGGCAGAGAGAAATTCAGCATGTGATAATCCCCAAGCAAGAATGTGAGAGACTCAGAAAAACAAATACTCTATTTGAATTTAAAATGAGGAGATAAAATTCAAGCAGGCAACAATGTAAGGAAGCCATGAGATGGAACACCTGCTGAACTGGACTTCGCCAAATGGTTCCTGAGATAAGGCTGATATCAAGACACTGGGCTGTGTTACTGAGCAGATATGTGCAGCATTTCCGATTTCCCAGTTATCAACTGTTGATACAGACAATTTTAAATGACATACAGCCGTTTTGCTATTCACGATTAATCTCAGCTACATGGGATGACAAAACATCCCTTGCTTCCTCTCCACCGACTAACATGCAAACACGCAGCACAAAGTCGTCCTAAGTTCCTCGCACAGAGCTGCAGGACTTCATATGTTTCCCCATCAGTGATTTGCATGTTTTCTCACCCGCTGTAGCCGAAATTAATTCTGGATGACCAAATGTTCAGCGTGTCACTGCCCTAAGGCAAACTGAGAACTACAGATGACATAGAATATTATACTTGGAGAAAGTATTTTATGAAAACAGTATATCTTATGCAAAAGAAAACAACAAATTATTTCATAAATTTCCTAGTTCAGAAAAATGTAACTTGTGGGTCTCCAACTATATCATTACAACTTCCAGAACTCCAAACAACAGGTGGCTGTTGAAGGATTCAGGGAGTTGAAGACTGCTGATCAACAACAGCCGGAGGCCCACAAACAGATAATGACCAGGGAGACCTGAAGACATGAGAATGGAGAGGAAGGTTTCCTCCTGACAGACCTACCTGAAACTATAAAAAGTAATCAAAAAGAATAAGTAGCTGAAGTGCAAATAATGTGAGTTAGTATGGTCACACAAATGGTACAGAGAGCAGGTATCAGTCATTGTCCACTCTATGTGATGATACCAAACAAGAAGCAGTTATATAGCATAAACTTACCTTTCAGTGCTGAACTTTCATAATATAGAACAGAGCTGTACAACTGGAAACCCACGGGCAGTACATGACCCTCCAAAATAATTTTTATAGCCCCTGGACTGCTCATAAACTTTAATTTATGACATCGTCATTTTAATTTAATCTGGCCCTTGAACATGATATATGAGAAATAATAGCCCCACTACATGTAATAAGTTGGGCAGCACTGATGTAGAACATTCCATCCCTACTACAAATAGCACAACATTTCACATCACACTATATAAAAGGTGACATTGTTATTTCTTTGATCAAGCAATATGTGGCAGATGCAACCCATTACATTAACCAAGTGCAGGTTTTCAGACTAGGCAATATAACAGATTAAACAGACAAATTATTTATTAACTGTACAACGAGATGACATAACAATTTAAAAAAACTAAAAAAAAAGTTCTGTCAATAGGTTGTGAATGTGAATGTGGTCTATGTTCTTTACCCAAGTGCCAAGTCATTCTCTGCCAGAGGGACAAATGAATACATCACAGGAGTTCAGTTTCTCATTGCTGCCCAGAAACGGTCACTCAGATCTGATATGAACACTGATCTGTTTAGCTTTGGAGCTAAGGTTTTGGGGCTGGGCATCTGTATTCAGTCAACATGAGCGGAAGATGGTGAATCGATGCAGTTTTTGTATCTGCATTATTATTAATGATTTTAAGCCATGATGGGGTGGAAAGCCCTTTGTATCCTACTATAGCAAAACTGCCTGGAAAATAAAAGCAAAAAGAAATACAATTACTATGCTCATTTATTGATGACTGGACAAACATAAGAAATATAAATGTACGGTACACAGTAGACTACTATGAAAAAACACAAGAATAAGAAATTGTACATCAATGTACTTTCCTTATAGATTATTATAAAGCACAAAAATCTTTTGCAGACCCTATTTATATTTCACTGTGATGTGAAAAGAGTATTGTAGTCTGTGTTTGAGTCACTTTCCTTGGGTAATAAATATTTGCCCAAAGACATTTCTTTCACTAATCAAACAGT
Organism: Xenopus laevis; assembly: GCF_017654675.1. Lineage (NCBI taxonomy): Eukaryota > Metazoa > Chordata > Amphibia > Anura > Pipidae > Xenopus > Xenopus laevis. Next base: position 45,706,184 of record NC_054376.1, on the reverse strand, counting down.
GGGAAGACGGTAGAGGGGAATAATACTTAAGACATTTGTCACAGGGTTGATGCTATCTGCTATCAATAACATAGTTACCAGCTGGAAAAAGGTCAGCCATTAGTCACAGCTGATACTCAGCCGATATTCTTCAGATAAGCAAAATGCTCAATACTATCTGGCTTGTTGCATTTTTTTTTTAATATTTAACTTTTTTATTGAGTTTTTCATGTTCAAGATAAACAAACAATATTTGAAGGAAGATGAAGAGAGAAGAAAGAGCGTGCAGGCAAGAGGGGGTAAGAAAGAGGAGGGGGAGGGGGGTAATGTTACTTAATGTTTATTTAGTACCATTACGGTAGAGCTACTACAATAGAAGTCTATGCTTGGTAATCACTGTATTTAGTTTCTGCAGGAATGTCATTGGTCGTTGTAATAGTTTAGTTTCCACTTTTGCCATTTATGGTAGGTGATGGTTGCTTTTGCTAGTTGTTGAGCGTTTGTTACTGTAATTTTTTCGTAGGTCAGATTAGAATCTGTGAGGTTAATTAAGGTGTCCCTGTTAGGTATCTCAGACTTTTTCCATAGTCTTGGGATAAGTAACCTGGCTGAAGTGAGAATGTGAAAAATTAGCTTTCTGTCATCAATGTGGGCTTGTTGCATTTTATCACACTGTACAATATTTTTGCATTTCCTTACCCAAGTTTCATTGAGTTCTGAATGTAACTCACAGTTGTTTTTGTAGTCTTTAGATCACTGATAATTTCAAATTGCCTCTTGCTTACAACAGCTCCAAAGCAGGCATCTAAAACTAGGAAGAAAAGCCCCTTTCACTTGAACAAAAAAAATTCCTCATCAACCTGGATGGGAAAACACATGTCAGATAAATAAAAACAGAAGTTATTTTTGTGTACGGAATCTGCTGCTGGTGTTTTCCCTAATATACCCTGGGGGTTATATGGCTAGCAGCAGAGTGCTGAGAAAGCAAACATCTCAGAAACCAGGTAGCAAGATCTCTTGAGAAAATCAGAAGCACTAACCTGCAAACTGAAATCTTCTCACTGCATAAAAATGAAGTATCTATAATCTAGCCCATGCAACGTTTGCATGCCCACTAAAGCTTGGGTCTTGTATTGTATTTGATAAGCTCCCTGCACTGCAACCAAACCATTATACTATTCCAAAAGGCTGCTGGGTAAGTTCTGAGGTATTGGTACCACATCCATTTGCAAAGCTATGAAGAATGAGCAAACTATGAAGAACTATGAACAAAGCTGCCAAGTATGAACAATTCTAGTCAAATAACAAACATTCATTTTAAACAAAATCTCATGACACTTGTTTGAAAAGTCGAACAAAATCATTTTGTTGTAGAACTTTGTACAAAAAAAACTTTTTGGCATATACAGATTAGTGCTAAATTCTAAGCAGAGTAACCAGCCAGAAGGCAGAAGGCTTACATCAAGAGGATTTAATTAAAGGGATACTGTCATGGGAAAACATGTTTTTTCCCAAAACACATCAGTTAATATTGCTGCTCCATCAGAATTCTGCACTGAAATCCATTTCTCAAAAGAGCAAAAAGATTTTGTTATATTCAATTTTGAAATCTGACATGGGGCTAGACATATTGTCAATTTTAGGAAAATGGTAAAAAAAAAAAAGATGGTAAGACAAGTTGGGTAGCTATTAATACTGAAATAACGCCATACAGGCTGCTGCCAAGGATGACAAAGTGCACCAGGTGTGTCATTTACATATGATTGTGACATGCATGCCTGGGAGTGTATAGGGATCCCTGATAACCTTTGCCCTCCAGGCAGTTGATTCTGGAGTATAACAAGTTCCAGCAAAGTGTAGCATGCAGAATGATAACAGGAGAACTGCTAGCACTGTACTTTTATCATTCAGGATATGAAGTGAAGAAAATAAAAATAAGAAATTGCTTCTAATCATGGAAAGGGAAAGTAAAATATAATAACTATAACTGATGTACACAAAGAAAGTCAGACTTCAGTTGGAAGGTCTCACATGTAGTAACTTACCCAGTTTCTTGACTGAAGTGAAAGAGACTTGTTTCTGACTGATTAAGAATCTGGCTGATGGTATAAGCCCAAGAATAGTGTTGCACGCTATGTATCCTTCCACTGTGACGATCATAAACATCTGACATGACCTGGAACTTTGCGCTTCTGGGATAACACAAGGCTATCTGAATCTAGCCTCCCCTGTCACAAACATAAATTAGGTTATTATTTGCCATATCACTATTACTATTAAGAGCAAAAACCAGGATCTATCCATTTACGCCCAATTGGTCCTTCTCTTGGAATTTCATAAATGTATGCACTGTGGACTTCTGAGGCTGTAATTTTATTTTTTGAGCTTTATTTAGCTTGAGGACCAAATAATAACTCACAACACAGCTTATTCAGATTCAGCAAGAAAGCCAGCTAATAACACAGCAGAGGCCAATGCCTCATAGTATGCAGTTCATTACTCTCTGTTCTGCTAAAGTTACACAAGCATAATCACCCAGGGGTTCTAAAGCCTAATGGTAAGGTGTTTTGGTAATATCAAAATGCTGGAGGATAACTACAGATCCCTTTCAATCAACAGCAATATAAAAGCCTTATATATAATATGTGATTAGTCACAAGCACTTCATACAGAATGGGGCTGATTTATCAAAGGTCAAATGTTAGAGTTTTTTTAACCTCGAATAAACTTGAATGACACTCAAAATTCGAATAGTATCTTATTTAAGAAGAAACGAATATCTAAAGCTCGAAAAAAATATTACCGTCTTGAAGACTCGAATCAAATTTGAATCAAATTCAATTAAACTCAAATTGAGTTTTTTCTCTGAAAAAAACTTGAATGTCTGGAAGGCTATTAAAGGGATACTGTCATGGGAAAAAAAAATTTTTTTTCAAAATGAATCAGTTAATAGTGCTGCTCCAGCAAATTCTGCACTGAAATCCATTTCTCAAAAGAGCAAACAATTTTTTTTATATTCAATTTTTTTTTTAGATATTGTCAATTTCCCAGCTGCCCCAAGTCATGTGACTTGTACTCTGATAAACTTCAATCACTCTTTACTGCAAGTTGGAGTGATATCACCCCCCCCAGCAGCCAAACAAAAGAACAATGGGAAGGTAACCAGATAACAGCTCCCTAACACAAGATAACAGCTGCCTGGTAGATCTAAAGCTGGCCATAGACGCAAAGATCTGATCGTACGAATCGAGTATTCGTACGATTTTCGGACCGTGCGTGGAGAGTCCCGTCATTTTTCATCCGGCAGAGATCGGTCGTTTGGTCGATCAGACAGGTTAGAAAATTTCTGTCGGCTGCCGATAATATCTCTGCGTGTATTGGCGATCGTACGATTTTCAGTGGGAGACTGTCACTAGCTTTGGTTGGACATAGATATCGTACGATTGCTGTCAGGGGCAGAACATTGCTGATCTGTTCTTTAACTAATCTGACTGGTAAAGGTGGTCATAGACGTAACAATTACGATCTTGGCTGAATCGGCAGATATACAGGTAGATATACGGGAAGAAACAATAGAATTCTACCTGTATCTGACGATTCAGCACTAACAATGGGCGAAGTTTGGGTCCCTTCAAAGGCACCCGATCAAAATTTTCCGTCCAGCCCGATCGACGAGCCGACCGATATCCAAGTCTTCTGCCGATATCGGTCGGCTCTTTTTCCACCATACACGCAACGAATATCGGACGAAAATTTGTTTCGTACGATATTATCTGTGCATCTATGGCCACCTTTAGACTTTGATCTGAATGGTTAGTGGCAGGTCGGGAGATGGGAAAGTCCGATCGAACGATCGGATCTTTGCATCTATGGCCAGCTTTAGAACAACACTCAATAGTAAAAACCCATGTCCCACTGAGACACATTCAGTTACATTGAGAAGGAAAAACAGCAGCCTGCCAGAAAGCATTTCTCTCCTAAAGTGCAGGCACAAGTCACATGACCAGGGGCAGCTGGGAAATTGACAAAATGTCTAGCCCCATGTCAGATTTCAAAATTGAATATAAAAAAAATCTGTTTGCTCTTTTGAGAAATGGATTTCAGTGCAGAAGTCTGCTGGAGTAGTACTATTAACTGTGCATTATGAAAAAACATGTTTTCCATGACAGTATCCCTTTTACATCATCAAATGGGTCACTGGACCTCGCCATTGACTTCTAAATGAACTTGGCAGGTTTTAGGTGGTGAATAGTTGAATTTGAGTTGTTCCCAGGGACCAGGTATGATAAATCTCAAATTCAAATTTGTATTTTGTTTTTGTTTTGACCAAAAATCCAAGTACTATTTGGATTTGCTTTTTGAGCATTTTTTTTATCTCTATGGTAGCTTGTAGACCTACAGCAGCCTGCAAAATCTACAGTATCTCACAAAATCTATTCAGTTATGATCAGCCTTTTTTGTGCCATTCTGGAAATAAGGGAAACAATGTTAGAACAGGTTGATATATTTGTGGGACTTTAAAGAGCACCAGGGGAGCTCCAAAAGTTGCAAGCCAGCACTCTAGAAATGTGCTATACTACTCTTTCCATGCAATGGTTTGATTATTTAACATACCACATTTGTGGGCCAGAATATATTTAAAATGATGACGTAATATATAGCTCTTAAACATGCTGGGAGCTGTAAAATCCACATCTGGCCACTGGGCATCTAAATGGATGACCCCATAATGGTGACATTAACTGCCTCTTAACCCTGTTTGGCTACAACACATTTTACAAGTCAGAGAAATTTAATTTGCCTGGTAGAACTCAAGTTGATGATGGCAGTGTGTGTTTAGGTGACAGGTTAGCCTGATGGAATGCCTAACATACAGCACATTTCCATGTGAGATCTGCTTCAAACTGCTTCACTGTAGTAGTCAGAGCCCAAGAGCGCAGTAGTCAGAGCCCAGGAGCACGCAAGGTTAAGAATCCAAGTGCAGGACAGCCAAAAAAAGAAAATTCCTAAATCTAAGAGACATTCCAAAGCTGCAAGGGAGCCAGACCTTAAATGTTCCCCTTCTTCTTCGGTCAACTCTTAATTATCGTATTTATTCATATGAGGCAGGGATTTAGAGTGGTCAGATGAAAAAAATCAGTCTTTGTTTAAAAGTATTTTTCTAAAACTCATTTTAGGCAGCAGTTCTAAAGCACGGCAAGAACAAGATGCTTCTTTCCTCCTGAGCTTTGTCTGCTTTGCTAAGAGGGCACCCCCTGGACTCTAAACATATTGAGGTCATTTCTCAAACAATCCTGTGAAAAAGACAGTATTATTTTAGAGAGCCCAGGATGCCTAACTTGCCCTCCTATAGTTTTTGTTCCTCGGCAGGGATTAAGTTAGGAAAGAGGGGGCCTTGAGCAATGCAAGTAGATTGGGGCACCAGTTTAAAAACAAATTCAAGGATTTCTGAACTTCTAAACTATATATAAAAACCCTGAAAAAGCCAATTTTATAAAGCACCCCCTGGGACTCCAGTTGTTAACATTGTCTTCCTGTTCCATTTAGACAGTTCTTTAAAACACACTGGCCCCACTGCCTACACCGAGTCACAGGCAGCTGCCCCGTTGACTTCTCCTTTAGGAGGTAGATCATTTCTTTTTTAAGTTACCCCATTTTTTATACATGTATATGTATGTATAGTAGGTGGGAACACAAGGATGTTGATAATTCTAACACAGGAGCGCCCGTACTTTACTAACGCAAGGTCAACTTTTAGTGATGTTTTCCCATTATGATCTACATCTAAAAAAAGCATTGTTAGCATTCTGTTCCATGGAAAATATTACTTAAATATTGATTTATGAGAAAATGTATATTGCTACATTTAACAAACAATTATTTCTTATGTAACCATAACATAATAAATATCTGAATGAAAAGCATGAAATAGAAGGGTAATTTAGACAAGCTGTTTGTTGACAGTGTCTTGAGATCTACTGATCATCAGCTAAAGGTCTACTGGTAGATTCAGATCTGCCTTTTGGGCACCCCTGTTATAACATAATCCTTAATTTTCACAGTGATGCTAAATATAGAGAGTTAGTCTTCCACAGAGCTTACAATCTAAAATGATTTGCCCTTGGCTTTCCCTAAGGCTAGGGAATTGAACACATTACAAAGATTAATCCATTAAACCGTCCTATTGTTTCGGAGTTGCTACATACTGCATTTTTTTCACACAAACACAATCATGTAACATATCTGTACACACACTAAAGTATATGATAAAAAGGACACCCATTCCTATTCACCAGAATACAAAACACATACAGAACTTATCAAGGCTATGAAAACATCAATATAATTTCACAGAATAACTTTAAACTGTATTTGTACTGCAGTAAAAAACACAGTAGAAGCAGCTGCTTGCCAAGTAATGAGGTTTTTGAACATAAATAAACTGCAACAGCAATATTAACAAAGCTCTTGTAGACTAAGCGTAAATCCCTTCTGGTAAAAATGCCAGTAGACTCATGCAAGTTAAGCCAACTGAGCCATGCACAAAGAAACCATATCTGGTTGCCACTGCATGGCATATCCAAGCTTTGTTCAACCTTATTTGTCTGCAGCAGTACCATCAAGCAATCACATCCCATCCAACTAGAATATTTTCAGTGTATCCATGTGAATAACAATTTGTTTTTGAAAAAGTTTTGGCAGTGGTAGCATTTGCTTATGAGTTGTGCTGGAGCAGGGAGTTCTGGCAGTTATCAAAAATGACAGAGAACAAAGCATCATCGTCTGGAAGCCATTCAAACTCATGGCCTCGATGACAGCCTTGATTAAAGACTTCTGAATCCATCATGTTAACTATAAGACAGGGACATCTTGTATATAAATACTGCCAGTCACGTGCAACCAGCGACGGCTGAAAACAGTCAGGCAAACTTGTGACAAGCTCATGTTCTGCACGTGGCTAAACAAAATAAAACGCATCCCTTTCCAATAATATATATACAGTATGTAAGCACCTGTACTAACTAACAGTGTTCAGCACCATATAAGGTTCCAGATGGTTGACCCAAGTGAAAGTACGTCACTAGCAGTGGGAGAGTGAGCCATATTAGCAGTTGTTTTAGCCTGTCTAAATATATGACTGATGTGATTTTGAGCTGCTCTTCAGTGTTTGTGATTTGTGGACCTGTCAACACTACCGGGGTTATTTATTAAAGTCCGAATGCCAAAAACCCGGAAAAAAAAATTGTTTGTTTTTTTACTATAAATTCCGAATTTTTAGTGTAAAAAAAAAACCTTGAATTTTTCGGGATTTATTATACCCAGAGGATGGAAAAAAGTCAGAAGGAAAAAAATTTTTGAAAAAACTCTGCAATTTTTACGTATTTAATGCCCGAAAACCACAAATCCTTCAGATTATTGTATGTAACCAAAAGCAGATAACGATATCTTCCATTTGTAAACAGGAAAACGGCCATTGACTTCTACATGACCTCGGCAGGTTTGAGATGGAGTACATTAATAAATAACCCCCTTAATGTGTGGGGTGTTCAGGACATGTGATGTCAATTAACATTAGCCTTTAATAATTTCTTATCCAGAAACATTTAGAGCCAATACAGGGCTGCAGAGCCACAGAGCCCATTCCAAGTTAAATAATGAAACATAGTAAAATAATGTTAAAAAACGAATTTTGCTTTGCTTTGAAACCTACAAATGCAAGGGGGAGAAAGTAGAAGCTAAAGAATGCAAGGCAAAGAGAAAAGTACATATTACTGTTTTTTTTTATGGGGAATTACTTCCACGCTCTATTTACTAAGCAGGGAAATTGGCAAGCAACCTGAAAGATGTTTTAATGTCAAAAATCAATTCGGCAATTTACAAATGGAAATTTGCAAGCTTAACTGTGCATATTAAACTAAAAATGATCTAAATTGGCAAGGAACATTGGCAAAGGGAGAATCTGAACTCATAGAATGTACTGACTGCTACACGGACTGGCGAGAGAGACAGTGCAAGCAAAAGAAATGCACATGGCAGAAATAAACCTTCTATTATACAGGAAAAAGTATGGCTACCCTTATTTAATTTTTATGTAGAGGAACTGCCCTCCCTGGATATAGGGCTCAAAACAGTATATTAAAATAAAGGACCAGCCTGACGGTTAGCGAGAGGGTTTATCCAGATTTGCGTCATGAATACTCCTGCAGTAGGTATGTTAAGGATCAAAATGCTTTCAGATATCTGCATTATAAGTAGGACCTGAGAACTTCAGCTTTAAATAGGTAAGACAGCACCACACTCTAAACAGAGTCTTATACTGATGATAACCACGGTTGGGATCATGTACCATGACCCTAGACAGAACTGCACAATTGTGCCTGTTAGCGTTTGTTCAAGAAGCACGGATACCGGGTTTCAATTGTATTCTGCACCATGAGCCAGATTAAAAACCCAGCAAGAAGCAGAGTGCAGTGCTGGCAGGCAAAGGGCAGCTCTATCCTAACTGCCTGGACCTGTGCCGGCTGATGCTATTAGCCCGGCAAAGTGCAAAAAAATGTCTTCTTTATCTCAAATGACTGCCCATCTTGTAAAGCAGGGTTATCAAACAATGTCAATGGCCACATATGTGTAGTAAACAATCCATTTGTGCAATCCATGGAAAAAGTTGAGTGATTTCTTATAAGGCATAATGCACATCAAAAATGAGGATAATAGCTGTAAGGATGCGCCAAATGCACTTTTTTTGTGATTTGGACTAATAAAGTATTCATGAACTGAACAGAACAGAATCATGAACTGAATTTGGACCATAAGGTTTATATGCAAAGTAGGGTATGAAAGAGAGGAATCTGTGTGCTGAACAAATGTTGCAGTTTCTATAATGATGTGTCCTAAAGTCACATGATTTGGTTCAACCAGGAACTGGATTCAGTGCATCATTAATTAGGAGCGATGTCCACTCTGGCATTGTTACTTTATACAGTCATGCTTATGTCTCTCAGTAACTTCTAATATTCTTATCGTTTACATTACCTCATATTGAATAAACATGTTTAGAAATATACATGACAGGAATGTTAAACAGAAGCAAATTACTGTGGGTGTAATGCAAGGTACACTATAGCCTCGGGCTAAGCACTGAGACAAAGGCACACACACTTAATATAATACATTAAGACAGTATGGGGGGGGGGGGGCGTAAATAAGTGAAATCCACCCTACACAGGAATGCAACCTGCTATTGTCGTCAGAGCAAACTGATTTTGAAACATAAAAGGCAGGTGTTTAATATTCCACGTCAGTACTCTGTGCATTCCTCAGTCACATTTAAATTAAACATATGGGCTTCCCTTTTCTTTTTATTACAATGCATGTGACATGTAGGGGCTACTGACGTATGTGCAATCTGCAGCCCTCACCTGCAGGGAGTTGCAGTTTAACAACAGCTGGAGGAGAGACTGCACATCATTGAACTGATATTTTAATGGCCAGAGAAAATTGTTGATATGACTCTACAGCAAACAGAGGCACTGTATAATGAGCAGTTTAGATGTGGTTCAATGTTAAGGTTGCTGTGTTTCTATTCTATAAAATACATAATTAAAGCATAGGATGCTATTGGCTTATATGATGCACAGTATAGAACATAATGACACAGAGATGTCAATTATCCTTAGAAGTAAATAGTTACAAGAACATTCACTAATCTTGGTTTCTCTTGATGGTATTAAAGTACAATTACGATCTTTCCCGTGACCATTGATCGTTCTTTTTCACCATTAACTGTTAGAGCTGAATCGTCAGATATACAGATAGAAACAATAGAATTGTACCTGTATCAGATGATTCAGCACTAACAGTGGCCGATGTTCGGGTGCCCTTTAAAGATGTCCGATCAAATTTTTTCGGCTTCCCCAGATCGACAAGCAGGGCTGCATTGAAACAGCGGGCACCCCTAGGCCTGCTGTCATTTGTCTCCCCTGTCCCATCCCTTTTATTCCCACAAATTTTCATCATCAGGACCGGAGCAATGAAGATTGGCGCATCGTATCTCCTGCTCATCCCCAGTATTTCTGAACCAATGTGGGTGTGGTTGGGCAGCATGCCACCCCCTACAATCCTGCCACCCTAGGCCAGGGCCTTGGTGGCTCTCCACAAATCCAGGCCTGTCGATAAGCTGACCAATATCCAAGTCTTCTGATGATATCAGTCGGCTTGTCTCCCGCCATAGACACAATGAATATCGTATGAAACAAAGTTAGAATTCCAGACACAATTTAATAACGCTCTCAGGTTTGTAATGGAAATAACGTCTGGCCAATTTATCAGGGGCTGCTGCCGCCTGAGGCAGCAGCCCCAATGCCGCCCCTCCTCCTGCTCCGCTCCTCTAACTTCTAGCGTCGGAGCGGGTGGAGGAGGGGCCGCATCGCTAGTGCAGTGAGCGCTATTGCACTCACTGCAATAGCGGAGCCTAGAAGAGCCGAATTTCCATTTTAAAAAACGGGAATTCGTCTCTTAAAGTTACCAGAGGCGGCTTTTTGCCGCCCTTGGTAACTGGCCGATCCGTGCCGCCTGAGGCAAGATTCTCACCTTGCCTCATGGCCGGAGCGGCCCTGGGGATGATGAAAATCTAAAGCCTGTTTTCCTTTACACTGGATAGTGACTTATAAACACTTTTTTATTTTTTGCTGTAGCAACAGATTTGAAGAATGATATATTATCTACTGACTCTGTATTAATGAGCAAAGATATAACGTCACAGCACAGGTCGACTCTCACACTTAGTTCAACAGTGCTGTGGTGCAATCTCCATATACTGTAATGTTTATATGCATTATTATCATGTCTAATCAGGCAGTAAGGTATATACAGCTTTGTACATTGTACATTTTGACACAATCCAACTTTAATGCCTGAGTTGCTGGGAGGTTACGTAATGCCTAAGGCCACAAGGGACTGACGCAGACAATATTGCCAAATTCTCTCACTCACAGGCCTATACAAAGCAACTATCTTTATTAACATATTCAAAGCTGTATTTGCTATCTTGGCACAAGAAGTCCTGTGCCTTGGGTAGCAGCTTTAAGGGTGCCCTACAGAGCAAAAAATTCAAAATCAAAATTTAAAAAAAAGAACCCCCCCCAATGGACACTTTCAGCTAAATACAGCAGGAGAACTAAGGGGCAGGGGGTACACATGTCTTTGTGATAGTAATGAGAAGGGCACATTTCGGGTCTGGAAACCTAAATACAGCTCTCAATATGAACATAAAATGCTTCAAACCACACATGCTACACAAGGATACAAGTTCCAGCTGTATCAAAACAACTTCTCTGCATCGCCAAACACAGTCGTTGAAGCTTGTAGTTTAACAACAATAAAAGGCAGTGCAGTTGTGGCAACAAAACTTTTGCATTAAAAAAGCCATTTTTTGTGTCTAAATCCGCTCCTTGGCCTACCTGCCTAAATAAATCATTCAGTTCCATCGTGGCACGGTAAGGCATCCAGGTAACAGATCAGATAATTATCTGCCCTTCCTACAAAGGTGTCAGGATATCCAGTAACTGAGCTGTCCAAGTAATGGAAGATCGACACTTTATCACCGTCAAAGTTATTTGAGCCAAACCATTGTCCAGAATGACCGAAAAATACCTTCAGCCCAACCTGGAGGCAAAATTCAAATGTTAACATGAGAAAAAGCAGCTACCGTATTTGGAATAAAACTGCAACACGTTTAATGAGGGAGATAGAAAAATAGTTATCAACTTACAAGACGTAAGTTTTATCTGCTGGAGATTATAGACACCAATAAGTGGAGTCTGTACAGATGTTACTCAAGATTACTGTGATTTGAGGGGCCACACACTGTGAGGAGCCAGTTCAAGTAAAAATATGTGAATTTGTGCCGGTATTACTATAACTGTGATATTTCCACTATATAGTTATATTTATGCATATTTTATTTTAGGGTTCCCTGAAAGCAAGGTTTAAGAAACACTGCGGTAGAAGCAGAACTACCTATTTAGAACCACTAGATAGTTTTATGATGAAAAAAAATCTGCACAAAGAAGCAATGCAATGACTCCTATTATATACATGCATGGAAATGATGCAGATAAAGAATGCTTTATAATAATATTATATATTTTACTTAGGGAAACACAAGAGAACAGTAAATAAACACTGTTTATAATAAAAGTACAGGTTCCCTGTAAGTAAGTGATGTTCAGGTCACACACTTAGGGGCAGATTTATCAAGGGTCGAATTTCGAATTGAAAAAAACTTTGAAATTCGAATTCAAAAAGACCATGAAGTCTTTTTTTGAGTCTAATAGGTCCATTTTCTATCAGATAGGTCAGTATTCGGCTGAATTTGAATCGTTCGAATCGAAGGTATAGCGCATTCGATCAAATTTGATTCAAAGTTTTTCCCAAAACAAAACCTTAGATAAGTCCACCAATTGATTCCAAATTGGTTCTAGGAGGTCCCCCATAGGCTAAAACAGCAATTTGGCAGGTTTTAGATGGCGAATGGTCTAAGCCAAATTTTTAAAGAGACAGTACATGATACATTTCGATATTCAAAATTCTAATTTTTTGCAAATTCTAATCAAATTTGGACTATTCCCTAGTCGAAGTACACAAAAATACCTCAAAATTAGAATGTTTTCAATTTGAAAATTCACCTCAACCTTTGATAAATCTGCCCCTTACAGTTGAGTCACAATTAGCATCTCAAGTATCACCCAAGTAGATAATAGTGTTACCATCATTGAGCAAAACAAAGTCTCGACATTGATTTTTGACTTCAGTTACCACTATGGTATTTGAGTAAAAAGCCAAAGCAAACAGAGAGTTTGACATAAAGTACAGTGTTAACATGTTTTGTCCTGATTTTTGGCACACATTGTAAAATATTATGCATTTTCTATATGTAATTATTTTCTGCATGCAGCCACTGAGTGACAGATTTCTGTGCAGCCAGTGTGGCTGGAGGCTAAATCTCGCTAATCCAATTTGTCAACAATGAGATTCAGGCCGTTTGGTTGAGGTGTCCAATATGAATATAGAAAGATACTCTGTTTCACAAATCTGTTTGTTTGAATCTTAATGTACATGTGTCCTTGCACTAAAGGGTTAAAACGTTAACAGGTAATCCATAGGTGCACCCGATAACTGGTACAGAAAATATCTCTATACCTAATCTGCTTGCAGAACAGAAATCTATGGCAGTTTGGGGTTATTAAAACTTTGAAGGGCCAGATCCAGCCCAAAGGCCTCCAATTGGACAACTCTATCCTAGACATATGAGAACACAAGCCTTAGCTTATTATGTTACATACACATTAATGTTGTTTCTTTTCAGCCAGACCATGGATGTTTCCTTTTCCTCTTCTGATGAGCATATTCAGTATATAACTGTTATTCTAATCAGCATAGTGGGGTCCATGTCAAAACAACCACTCTCGTTGGCAGGAAAGATTGTTAATAATATATTTCTTTATGCCAAGCAAATGTATGTTCTCCATGATAGGAGAAGTGGTTTAATAAAACTGAAAACTGGTGGGAGACATCTTCTGCCGATACTGGGCTACACTACAAAAGCAGAGTAAACAGAGAGTAAAGTCTCAGTCAATAACTAATTCAGCTTTGGTACAGAAGACTACTCATACAGTACAAGATCAGGACACTAAAAAGGTCTGCATTACAGATTGTGATGATGTCAGTCAAACTCACTGATCTAATTGTAAGAAGTTTGGTAGGAACAAATAAGTGACGGTTTCCTGCATGAGTCCCAAAAGATGCATAAGGCCAACTGATAGCTATAAACTGCAAAAATAGGTTCCCATTTTCTGATCACGTATACTACTTTAATTTAAACAAAAATTAAAAGAAAGTGGTGTCAAACACGTGGTCTGGCAGCCATTATCAAAGACACCGCCATTGGCGAATAGACTGTTTACTTCTCTTTTCTTGCATTCTGAATATGGAGTCTATTCTGAAAACTGATTCTAATTGGCAATGCAAATGCTTGGTTTCTGCTACACAGTGGGAATGGAATAAGTGACCAAGAGGTTGTTTATAAAGTGTAAATAATAAGCATATTAACTAAAATGAATAATTTTGACTCTTTCAGTGCTTTGGTAATCCTCCAAATTAATTTCACTCATATTCCTCTCCATCTTGACCAGGGACATGTTATTCTGTGGAGTTATCTGGCAAGAATTTTTCAAGGAGAATCCAATAGCACTCACAGGTCTGTCCAGAGCAGGAAAAAATTTCTTGAAAGTGCACTTCAGGAGCCCGACAGGCCCATCATATATTTGGAACCCTCGAACTGGGAAGGTCCTTTAAGGAAATATTTATCCCTTCAGTTACATGGCAGAACAAAATATTAAAGGAAACTAACCATAACACTTGAGGGTTTTTTTTCATTAAAAAAAATAAATAAATAAAAAACAGATTTATTATGCCCTGAAGCTGCTAAAAGTCTGAATCCAAAAATACTCCACCTAAAACCTTTCGAATTCACGCAATAGTCAATGGCAGCTGTCCCTTTAACCATTAGAAGATGTTTTTAAGCTTCAAGAATTTTGGGAGTTTTGGGGTGTTTGACGTGGTTTTGGATTCAAGGTTTTTTAAGCCTATAAATTTGAAAAATTCTATGTATTTTAGCATATAAATACAACAAATTTGAGATATTTATTAACTAGAAATAATTTTAGTAAATATTCCCCATTATGTCAGTCATAGATAGCCTTAGATTGATTCTGCTTAGTACTTGCTATGCTTGCTTTAAAAATATTTAATCTGTTACTCTCCAGGAGTTAAACAATAAAATTTCCAGCATCTAAAAAGTCATAAACAATCTTATCAGTAAGACAACATTCAGCCCCCCAACTGTCATTGGAATGCTGGGAAATTCAACCCTTGATAAATATGCCCCTTAAAGATATGTTGCACTGGCAAAAAAGATTTTCAAACATGCTTGATCGACAAAGCACTGAAATGCATTGCACATAGATAACTATAGTCACTCACCTGGCATTATCCACTGTCAAATATTCCCTTGGATTCTCAGCAATTGCAATTGGCATTGCCATTGAATAATTCGGCCTTCAGGATCACAAACAAAGGCAGACAAAGGCCAGAGGGAACTCGGTGGAATATGAACCATATGCCAACATCCTGCAAATAGAGCAAAGGTGTGAGTGACTGCACTTTTTCTCACTATGAATACTTTGTTTCAGGAAATTTGTTTCATGACATGCCTATGACTAAGAAAGTGTTTGGTGCATGAAACACAAGGACTTGCTAGGTGACACAGGGTGACCCAAGAGCTGAACACAAGCCTCCCTTAGTGCAGCAATTTAGCTTTTGCCATTTAAATGAATTCATATGACTAAACAGAACTTGGTGCAAAGAAAAATGGTTCATGTTGTAGGTGCCTAAAAGAAATTGATCTTACCTGAGCTCCTCCTGCAGCATTTCCAATTAAATTGTCATTAGGGTTTGCAATCCAAAAAGTGCTGACAGCCCTAAGCAGAGATAAAAAATATATACATTATTATATTATTACATTTATACAGAATAAAGAAAAAAACAAACTGATAAATTATTTCATGACATGAATACTCACATGCAGTCAGTGCTCGGCACAGGAATATAAACTCCATAGACATAATCTCGAATAGCAAGACACATGGCTTCATTTCGGTCTGTGGGCAAGATGTTCCCAGCCTTTGTTAGCAATCCGAGGGTTATGATAAAATGTATTTCTTTGTTCAACACCATCCTCTAGGAAAAAACAGTGCCCCAATGTGTCATAACCAATTGTGCCTTTCACCTGCAGCCAAAGAAAAATATTTCAGCTACATATTTCATTTACTTCTTGAGAAATCAAACCACTAAATATCAGTATGCCTGAAATTAACAACTCATAAGATAAGTAGATGACTTTTGACCCAGCTACTTGGTTGCACACCAAATATAACCTTTCTATGCAAGCATTTTATGCATGTAGCAATTTTATGAGACTATATGTTCTTTCTTCCCATCAAACTGATCTCAGTAAAGCCCTGGGAGAGATTGTTGGGTCAAGCACTTAACCCACTGCCAAACTACGCCTCTGCATAAATATTTAATATGCTACAGACCTTATAGTAAAGAACATTATTTCTGTCAAGTTGGTCTGTTCTTTCATATTCTTATGGAGACATTAAACAAGTACCTGCTGCACTGTGCCTGATGTCTACTGAACTAAAACTTCTACTATTTTTCCAATCCCAGGAATTGTAGCTCTTCAAGAACTTGCTTGCTTGCTTTGAATCAAGCATGCTCCACAAACAAATATAACAGCAGCACCCTTAGTACTTCTTTAATGTGGAAAATGATAGCCTTAAGCTGACCATACATAGGTCGATTAAAGCTACAGACTCTGGACGGCGCTGGCAGTTGATAGGCATGTGTATAGTGCCAGTCAACGGATCTACCCAACTGTTCATTTGGAGACAGATGTTTCATGGATATGCCCACCTTGAGGGATTTATAAGCGCAAGATTAGGGACGGGCAAATTTTTTCGCCTTGTTCCGCCTTGTGCCTTGTGCACTCAATCTGGATCTACAAATAAAAACTGGTCCTCTGAGACTACTCCCTTAACTGAGCCAATGATCAATTGCTAATGGAAGTTGGGTGGTTGCATGTGATCATTTGAATTCCTGGATTCACATTAAAAAATGTTGTGAATCTCAGCAGAAGAAAAGTTGGACTTAAAGAATGGTTTTAACTAAATACTGTATATGCTGGATTTCCCTCTATTTTCTTACCTCCAATTTTGACTTGATTACTCCTGCATTCAGTACAGGGAAGCAGGGAGGATTCTTCAGTCTGGTGCATTGAGTAGTCGGTACTAGAAATGACTATTCTGTTACCAGGCAACAAACTTGTAACATCATCGAGTAATGTGAGGATGATGCCCCTAGACACCGCCACTCGGAATAAATTCTGTGGAACTCCTGAAGGACGAAAGGACATGGTTGACGTTAGAATATTTTAAGGAGACTTTTATTGGCTTTTAAAAAACAGCACTTTATATATCCATGCATTTATTATAGATATACATTTCTTTTTCAGGTACATGACATCTGGTTATTTCGATATATCAGTGACCTAGAAGACTGACGTCATTTGGTGATGTTAAGATACATTAACACTACTGGCCAAGTTTGTCAGCTAGCAGGGCAACTAGCTCATCGACCCATGCTCTACAGCAGGGATCCCCAACCTTTAGAACCCGTGAGCAATATTCAGAAGTAAAAGGAGTTGGGGAGCAACACAAGCATGAGCAATGTTCCTGGGATGCCAAATAAAGACTGTGATTGGCCATTTAGTAGTCCCTATGTGGCTAGGCAACCTACATTGAGGCTCTGTTTGGCAGCACACTTGGTTTTTATACAACTAAAACTTTCCTCCAAGCCAGAAATTCGAAATAAGCACCCGCTTTGAGGCCACTGGGAGCAACATCCAAGGGGTTGGAAAGCAACATGTTGCTCACGGGCTACTGGTTGGGGATCACTGCTCTACAGTGACACTTAAAACTTTAACTGTATGTGACAGTATGGCAAATGTACCCCTTCCCAGCTGTATGGATGCAACAAAGATACATTTGATCTAATGCTGGTTGATCTGATGTGGCATTGCTGTTTATTTAAATATTAGATACATGAGAGCCTGCAGGTACATTAAGGGCTGTAAGCAAAATAATGCCACCCTTAAAGCCTCATGAAAAAAGGGCTGGGCCTAGAGCTCTGCTACTACACTGTGCCCTGGATTAAATATTTGTTGTAAGGATCAAAAGAGCCCTGTTCTTAACACGTGACATAGGCAGATGGCAAATACTTAGCTCCCTAGTGTCTTTCATCCACTGTCAATCCCAATTTGCATGTCCTTAAAGGGGAATTTCACACAAACATAATTTAAGCCTTTTGAAAATTAAACATAATTTCAAGCAACTTTGCAATATACATCAATAAAAAAATATGCAGACCTTTTATGCTTCCCTGCTGATCTGTCTGACTACTTTGCATCAGCAGCCATCTGTCCTCAACCTGCATTCTTCAAACCCCACAATTCCCTGCACACGTGATTTCAATAAAGAACAGAACATTACAGTGCAATGCATTGTGGGTTATGTAGTTCCTGCATGCTGTCTGTAAGCTATGGCGAAGTTGTTACAATTTGTAACATCATCAGTGTTTAGTCCCTCCTCCCTTGCCAGGATTACAAATGATGCAGAAAGAGAAGAACTGGTAAACAGCTGGATTTCAGCATATAAAATGGCCTTTATTCATACTTTTTGAAGAAACAGGTAACTGTGATGGGTATATTAGGGGGTTTCTGTGTTTTATCAAATTTTGGTTTGGAAGCTGGAGTTCCCCTTTAATGAGGAGCAAAATCCAGGTAAAACTCATGTAGTGCCCACCTCCAACCCCAAATGTATAAGGTGCTGCCAAATGCAAGAAGCTTTGTATACAGAGATAAGTGCAACCCTTTGAGCTGCATACTAGGAATTGCAAAGAATTGTGCCTGGGGACACAATATGCAAATTGAGTTGGGAAAAGATGATGTGTCCATTTTTGTAATTTGCACCTTTCACCAATTTTGTAAGTGAACCTGACCCTTTACGCTGCTAACTGACTGCATCTGACTTTGTAAGATCATGTGGCATAGGTCATTATATGTTGAAACTGACAACTAATTTCAATATTGCAAGAAATGAAATGCATAGCATTGAGTATATCTTGTACAGAGTGTGATCCAAAATGGGATGGTATAAATGCAGAATGCAAAACAGTAATAAACAACTATCCTAGTTATTAAGTGCAGGGGCTGCTGATGTCCAATGATCAGAGAATCCCCAGCACCACCTGAAAAATGCAAAGAAAGCTCCTGGTCACTTTTTTTTTGCTCATTATCCATTTACTAAATATTTCTGCTGCAGTGTTCATGCTTAGAAAAAAAATTGATTAAAAAGATGTACCTTTAATCCAGCCGCTGTAAGCAGTTACAGTAAAGTGAAGTCCAGAGTATGTCTGGAATTCCCTTGTGGCAGTTGCAAGACCAGTGGTCCCATTGCTTCATATTGCTTTCTGTCCTCTGCTACCATCAACGAACCTGACAAATGCAAAGAAAGTGTGATATTACCACAACATAGAATGATTTCACAGCACCTGGTTTACATTTACAGTGTAACTTTCACTTCTTTTTTGGTCATACTCCATTTACTTAATATATTTCTGCTGCAGACCATTGGTCCCATTGCTCTCATATTGCTTTCTGTCCTCTGCTACCATGAACAAACCTTCTCCAAGCACCCCAACTAAAGCCCAGGGCTGCCTGAAACATACCAGAGACCCAGCATCAGATTATACACAGGATTTTTCATCAACTAAAGGAAGAAAAAGACATAAAACCATGACTATCTGGCCTGTAGCGATTCAGTATTGCTGCATGGGGTGTAATTATATGTAACAATGAAATAATATAATACTGTGTTAAAATGTAATTTATATACTTTATATGTAGTAATGTAATTTCTACTGGAACAGTATCTTTACAACAGTCCTAAGAGGGTGTTAGCCAATACCCTTTCCGCCCTGCCATAAAATCACCCTGTGTAAAGTGAGGCATTTCAAAGCACTGATGGGTAACACACTTAATAAAGCATCTAACCTCCTTAGAAATAATAATACAGCATTCCATCTTGCCAACAACTCCCCAAGTTCTATATGTTGCATAAGACATGAATAGCTACTCAAGCTGAGAATGTCTAACCCACAAATCATTATGAGGTATGTCACAAATAGAGGAATTCCTATCATACTTGTTATGCTTTAAACCCATTAATTACACCTAGTTAAAGAAAATATTTATAACAATATACATCTGGGTGTTAATTGTGTGATAAGGGAATGTAAACTACCTACTGATGGTATGCTGAAAAGCCCCCTCTGCATTTATAATCCTAACCAGTCAGGACCTATATCTTGGTGCTGGGCTGCTTTGTCACATTCTTGGCATTGTTTCCATACCTCCGTTTTATAAACAGACACCCAGGTACCAGTAAATTATCTGCCTCTTTCCTGCCTTCGCATCTTATCAGGAGCACAGGAGCTGTCCATGGTGGAGAAAGAAGCAGCTCCCATTCCTTACTGTTCTCTCTTCTTTTGCAACTCACAAGACTAAGGATATACAGTACACTGTTTTTATGGTCTACAGAAGGTCATCATCATCATTTACTTACAAAGTGTCAGCAAATGGCCATTTTGTGTTTTACTAAAACCTCTATATTATTCTATGTACTGCAGTTTTGCAGATTATTTGCAACATCTTGCTGTCTACCCTAACAGAGATGCATCTTGAGAAATCAATTGCAGATAAGTAATACTCTCAGATACCTATATCACATTCAGTTTATAGTGCAAAGCAAATATAATACATGTAAACTCTCACCTGGTCACACAAGAGCTCAAAAAGACAAAATACATTCAAATTCCACTTTACCTCTACTTAAATATATTGAAGCAAGTGTGATTAATGAAACACAGCTAACATTACATGCTTGAGCTAAATATGGGTTAAGCTTTTATCATTGTTATAAGTGGTGGGCTGCTATTTTTTTAAAAAAAAAAAATAAAGTTGGAGTAGATATTATTTAAAGGTATTAAATCATTTATAACAGAAACTACAATAATCAGCCTTCTCAGACAGCTGGGTGCAAAGAGCAATAGGAACAAAATATTGACATTTATCTTAATACGGCGAGACATAAAAATAAGAATAGGGAGGTAAAGATAATTCTTCCTTGGCTACTTAAAGGAAAACATGTTTTAGATGGCCCTATTCATGTTTGAGAAGTTAAAACAACTTTTCAACTGATATTCATTATTATTTTCTACAGGTTGTTTAATAATTAGAATTCCTTTTCTGACACTTTCCAACGTGCAGATGAAATTTCTGCCTTGTTATCAGGATCACTAGTCCTGGAATCCAATAAAGATACTGACTGTGAGGCAAAGATTTTATTGTTATTTGTTTTCTTTATTGCTTATATTTCTTTTTCTACCTATCTACTATTTATCCTTCATTTTGAGTTAAAAACGTCCCTTGGTTGCCAGTGTAAGTATCCCTCACAACCAGATAACCATTTAAATCAAATTTGAGAGCAGAACAGAGATATCAATAATTCAAAATCCACAATATATAAACAAATGAAGATTAGCCTTGCCTTACAATTCACCATGTCTACACCATACTAGATGGTAATTTTAAGGTGAACAACCCCTTTAAAGTGCTGCACTGCAATATTATATACCTTTAGGTGTATATAACTATAGATGTTGCTGAACTACAAATGACATCAGTCTCAGCAATACTGAAAGATTAACAAAAGCTGAAAGATGACTGGGCATCCCTTCTATAACATAACATTCTATAAAATAATATAGTGATACATAGCAAAATATTGCTAAAGAATACACATCAGGGTCTAAAATCTTTAAAATGCAGCCAAGATAGATGTAAAATGTACCTTAGGCTGTCAAGTAATTACCTGTAGCCTAAGTGAAAGATATATCTGCTGTTCAAAGCTTCTTTTAGGAATCTTCTTGTGTCAGGGATTAAACTCTTGGCTGCTGAGTCACCAACTGCTGTTGCCAGTATCTTGCCTGGACCCTGTTGAGAAAGGAACTCTTGCAGCTTTTTCCCTTCATCGAGAAACATGTGGGTCTCAAATCGATCAGCAGCTAGCACCTGCCCAGTTTCAGGGTCAATGATTCTTATATTAATGCCCCTGCAGCCCCAGTGCTTCTCCCACTTATATGGTCCATTGGGAAGTCCTCCTGGATGCAAGGTTGCATCTAACAAAGTCCAGGATAATGGTTTCCTTCCATGTAATTTCAAAATTCCTCCTGAGTCCACGCTTAAGAACTTCTTTCCAAAGTCTTCTACATCTTCACCTTCTGTAGACTTCCCATAAAGAGAGATGGTAGCATTGGATCTATATGGACATATGGACACATGTGAAGAGCTCCGCCATTTCTGATTAAAATATTCTGCGCCCTTAAAGTAATTGGCACTAGGTCATCTGCAAACACTAAAGATCCTGAATTGAAAAGACACAGAAATGTGAAGCTGAAGTATTTAGTGACAACAACAAAAATAAATATGTATTTTAACTATTATATCAGTTATTTTCATTGAAAGCGTCATTTATTTGAAACATAATTCCTGTTTTTTTTCCATTTGGTTGTTAGCAAACACAAACACAGTGTCAGGTACATGGTTTCACATCAGATATACAAATACAAGTGTAAATAAAGCTTCATATTCTTCAGAAATAAAAACACTGCTCTGGAATCCTAGGTTTGGTCTACTGATAATGGACCCCACAACATGGGGGTGCCCTGGAGCAGCTTGTGAGGTTCAGCCTATACACTATAGAAGGTAATCAGATCATATTAAAAACTGTGGACACTTCTATCAAATCCATTTACAATGGGTGCATGATTATAATCATTTAAATGCATCCAGTTTGCAATCAGTGAAGCCTAGCCATGCATTTGTTTGCAGTGTCCCGGATTTGTCAAAAAGATCTGAAAACATTAGAAATGTAGACTAATTAGGACACTGCCATAGTAAACTGCCAATGGAGAACAGATCAGTTTCATGGAAAAGGTTACCCCTGTGGTATGAACATATCTGACTGGACATATTAAACCAATATATGAAAAGTGTAATAGAATCCAAAGAAATGTTCCTATAGCAACATGAAGCACTACACTAAAGGTGACCATACACGGGCAGGTAAAGCTGCTGATATCGGTCGTTTGGACCAATTTGAAAGCTTATCTGACCGTGTATGGGGGCTTCTGACGGGTCTTCCCGATTGATATCTGGCTACGATATCGATCGGGAAGGTTTGATTTTTAACCAACCAACCCATCAGAGCACCTTGGCGTATCGTAATTCGATCGTTTGAATTACCCCCGATATAGCCATGCCGTTAGTGGCATATTGGGGAAAGATCCGCTCATTTGGGACATCTTTGAGTCTATGGCCAGTTTAAGGCTCCTATCTTCCAAATGTTCTAGGTGCTACAGTGGTTTAAAGATGGAAAATGCCACCTATCCAAGGTAAAAGGACTTACCTCCATTCTGAATGAGCAGTGAGTGGAAAGTGGCTAATGACTACAATCGCAGGGCAACACCACAATCAATAACAGCTGATCTTCTTCCATCATGCCCTGGGTGCCAAGGGATCAAATGTGGCTTCTTATCAGGGCAATTGTCTGTAAAACACATTTATCTTGACATATACTACAGGTAGCATAATAAAGCACAGACACATATATGAAGCCCATCTATTGCACACACAAGGCTGAACATACAAGCTAGATCCACCTAGAAAACCCAGACAATATTGCCATTAGCACCCAGACAGCTGTGCCAAGGGGAAGCAGACAGAATAGAGCAGCAGACAGACGCAGGCTTGGGAGTTTGCAGAGAGATCAGCCAGGGATAACAATAATAACCCACCTGTTGCCTTCAGTTTCTGCAGCTTGTGTTTGCCACTATTCCTTTTGGGCAATTATTCCGGTGATCGAGTACCAGTTGGAATAGACTGAACATATGAGTGTTATTTGCAAATACATAGAGAGAAAAAAAAATCATAATGCCAGGCTGGGGGTGAAACAGCCAAAACCAACACCCGGAGCCAATGATTTGTCTGAGAAGAAACCTGCACCCGGCTGAAATTTGCATCTGCCACATATAAACGGATTTCTGATCTGTCTGTAATGTTGTGCACCTGCATATTCAGTAGCGCTGTACAGACATGGAACGAACAAAGTGACACACACGGGAGCAAGAATCCTGCCCAAACGGGCTCACATTCTAATACAAGTAAATCGGCGCCGGTTTCCCACCTGTAGCAACCATAGCAACAAGCTAAGAAGAAGCTGCTATTTGCTGCCGTTACCATTTAATAATAATAATAATAATAATAAGGATGAGACTGGGGCACCTTGCTGCCTGGCTCTCACCCTACTCCCCATCAGAGGCAACTACTGCCCGTCAGTCTCACCTGTGTCCACTCGGTTCCCTGCAGCTCCCAGAGCGCAAGGTGCAAAGTGACTGGAGCAGTGACTGGAGCAGTGAATGGAGCAGAGTTAGAGGTTACACGAGTCAGAACTCGCAATAAACAGCCCGTGTGATCCCTGCTTGCACCGACTACTCGCCTTTTCCCTAGTGCTTCCCTGTCTTCTGTGGAGCTTGCAGCTCTCTTATATACACACTGCCCGTCCGCTCTCCTCCCTTTATCTCTCCCGCACCCTCCTTTCATATTTCCCCCTCCCTCCTGCTGCTGCTTTTTAATCTCCCCCTCCTTCTCATATTCTAACTCCCCCCCGTGTTTTATTCTTTCTATGTCTCTCCTATGCCCCCTCCCTATCTCTCCGCACTCGCTTCTCTCTCTCGCCGGTAACCTCAGACAGACA
The DNA here is from genome assembly GCF_017654675.1 of Xenopus laevis. Classification (NCBI taxonomy): domain Eukaryota; kingdom Metazoa; phylum Chordata; class Amphibia; order Anura; family Pipidae; genus Xenopus; species Xenopus laevis. The sequence goes on along the minus strand of NC_054376.1, from coordinate 45,681,651 downwards.
AGCCTCTGGCCCCGCCTACCGTGTGACGCAGCACATGCTGCACATCCCATTACTCCAGGAATCCCAAGAACAGGCAGAGGTATCGTGCGAGAAGCCGGCAGGGGGTGTCCCTTGCGCAGACTAAAGTCTCTGTACAAAATAGCTGGCAAAAGGTACAGGTACAAATGGTGCGGTAGTTGCACTTGGGGAATTATGGACTATACTAGAAATGGGGCTGCAATTGCACACTAACATAATCCGCAATGGAGACAAAGCAACTATCGTCTCCCCGCCTTGGGATAGGCTGTAGTAGCGCCCACAGCGTAGTCGTAGGGCGCACCCGTCTCTTCATGGTTAAATCAGAACTAAAGGTGGCCATACACGGATAGATCCGCTCGTTTGGCGATGTCGCCAAACGAGCGGATCTCCCTCCGATATCCCCACCTTGAGGTGGGCAATATCGGGCTGATCCGATCGTGGGCCCTAGGGCCCAACGATCGGATCCTAGCGTTCGCCAAACGGGCGGTCGGATCGCGGCACCGCATCAACGAACAGATGCGGCCGCGATCCGACGGGATTTTTAATCCCATCCGATCGAGAAAGTCGGCCAGATCTCGATCGGGGAAGCCCGTCGGGGGCCCCCATACACGGGCCAATAAGCTGCCGACACGGTCTGTCGGCAGCTTTTATCGGCCCGTGTATGGCCACCTTTAGTCTGGGTTGAGGGTGATCTGCGCGTCGCCCTGCCCTGAATTTGAAAATAAATCGCGGTCACTTGATCTTTGATGGGACCTCGGTTGTCTATGAAGCAAATCTGCGGCCTGGATTGGCCAGTTCCTTAGACAACAGCAACACGTGCAGCTGTCAAATACACACAGGGACAGACAGGGCTGGAACTAGGGGTACGTGCCTAGGGCGCAAAGCTTGGCAAGTACCTCACATGCAGCCTACCCCTAGTCCGGCAATTGTTACTTCAGTGAAAAGCGGGTGCCCTCACTGAAGTCAAAGTGCTTTGCGCACGTGCGTCCTTGGTTGCGCACGGTTACGCACGCGCGTCCCCGGTTGCGCACGGTTACGCACGCGCGTCCTCAGTTGCGCACCATTACGCACACGCGTACTTGGTTGCGCACTGCTGCGGCGGGGGCTGAAGTGGCCGGCCGGGTTGCCTACAGTGCCCAGCAGGCCTGGCCCTGCACTGGTGACATGCCCAATAAAGAACAACCTGGTCAGGATAAAAAAAAGCCACATATTAACCACAAGAAAGTACTAGTAATGAGCTGCCCGTTATAATAAACATCATCTCTCATAATTGTGCACACTAGCAGGGCCATTATCCGGGGCTCCATACTACTAAGTTAGCAGGAGACCCCAATTATTTGATCCACCCAGTCATTCTCCATTATGCCAAAACCCTGCCAATGATACACCCCACCCCTGCCCACAGAAGATGTTACCCTTGCCATTGCATAACATATATTTTTATATATATATATATATATATATATATATATATATATATATACAGTATATTATCCTAGTTTCTACAAATACAGAGAGATGAGCTCCATCTAAACATTAGCTTAGCTATGTTACTTCTGTCTGACCAATGGATAGGCTTACAATATAGGTTAGATTGTTTCCTAAGGGACAAACTACATGGGCAACATTTGTAATTGTTGCAGGTAACAATAGAGGGCCTGTTAGAATTCAGAGCCCTGCATCTTAGGCCTCCTATATTGCTGCTTAGGGCAATGTCACATATTCACTAATTGCTGGCCGGCTTGTTTCACTTTGGAAATCGTTATGGGCCCATGGTATTGGTAAATATTGATGAAAATACTACAGTACGCCATTTTGGTTTACAGTTACATGTCAGCTATATGGCACTAGACTTAATAAGCATGCCCAGGCAGTATAAAGCTAATGGCAGACACGGGGGGATACACCACCAGTGGAAGATTGCCAGTTTCTAGCCATTACTGCTTGGTTGGCTTAAATCTGCTGTAACTGAGCACAAGGAGGGATTTTGGCCTCAAATTTTCATTCTAAAATCTGTTAATGACAGGACATAGTATCAGGCATGTACTGTCTGGCATTTTCTCCCCATCATTTAAAGTCCATGCAAAGCAACCCATTGCAGGAAGCAGGTGTTTGTCTAGTGCAGTTTAGCTGTACCAAGTCTCTGTCACACAGGGCATATTTTCCCCTATGGTGCTTTTCAGCTCAACTGTGGGGGATTTTTTGGCCACATCACACTAGCCAGGACAGGCAGTTTTCCATTTAACTTAATGACAGGCCACATTGTGCATATTTGGCTGCTTTGGCAGGTTAAATTAATGCCAGTGGAAAATTCATCCCCTGTGAGGGGTATGGGGTTACCTGTGCGGCGGGGACGCCCGCCGCATGGTCCATCTTGGGTTCTAGGGCGCGCGCGGCGCATGCGCGCCTCTTACAGGCGCAGGTACTCTGCGTTTTTGGCGCACGTTTGGCGCGAAATTCTAAACTATTTAAGGGCCATTCTGTGTTCAGCCCCTTGCCCGTTGATAGAACTTTGTTTCTAAGTGGTTTCTGAGCCTAGTGCATCTGTTCCTGTTATTCTGTATCTTGATTATCCGTGTTTGACCCTGCCTGTATCATGACTACTCTGAACTCGGTATCCTGACCCTTGCCTGCCTACGACAACTCTTCCTGCTTAACCCCTTGATTGACAACCCGGTTTGACCCTTGCCTGCCTGACGATTCTGATATCCGCCTGCCTCGACCCAGCCTGTCTGACCATCCTTCTGCCTAATCCTTTTGTACCGTGACCTTCGGCCCAAAAAGACTTTGCTAACAGCCGTGCCCCTTCGCCAGCCAGAACATCTCGCCTTGCACCCCTCGTTAAGTCCAGGTGGCACCCAAGTAAGCGGAGGGCTCCTCCCGAAGCCCAACGGTGGTCACACTACTGGTGAAGCCGAGCCGAGACCAGGGTGCTTGGCATTTGTTCTGGTATTGGGTGCCGGCCGTGACATCCCCTCTGCAATAGGCCAAAGTATGTGCTGGGACTGTCCAGGTCTGAAACAGTTAAATGTACAATGTCACAATTTACCTGCAAATAACAGTTATGTTAGTTGCCCCATTATGCCCATATTTGTTGCTTCCAGCTTGGACGCTTCATATTTTGTCATCAGCTGCGTACGAAATGCCCACGTGCCAAGTTTCATTAATACAACTGCAGGATTGGGAAAACATTACAAAACATGACAGACACATTTTTTCCATTAGATTCTTACCCAGTTTGTTGTTTGCGGTTAACAAAGAAGGAGGAGGGGTTTGTTGTTACAACATAGTAAACTAAATGAAGCCAGCTTCTGCATCACCTTAATGAGCTGTACATTCTTTGGATTCCCCAAAATTTCAACACTGTTCCTGGAGGTGTTTTGTTTGAAACTCCTGTGTTTATTTCCTACCCAAATCTGAACCCTATAATTTAAAGGGACAAGACCATCTCGGAATAAAAACACTTTTTATATATCTATGTAATAGATCAAGGCTTCCCTTATACGAGTTTTAGAATGGCCATGAAGCCCAGATTTGTTAGTACTTGATTTGGCATTAACCAATCTGATTGATGTGGAAAATTGTACCTTAGAGGCCTGACTTTGACAAATCAGATCACCCTGTAGTCCGATAGAATTGCATTCTGTCTTAATTTACATTACAATCCACTTGTTTCCTCTTATAAATAAACTGTAAAAATTATATTGCTAGACTACTAACACTACTGCAGCGTGCGAAGGAAACAGTTTTTTTTTGTTTAATATTGATTTAAGGATTGGAAAGAGCAAGTTTTAAAAAAAAAAAACAGGCAGGGAGGCAGGGTGTTTGGATGCCCGTGGCCCTCTGGTTACACTATTTCTCTTTATTGCTGACACTTACAAGAAGGACTTTATGTGTTTGGACCCCACGCAAAATACTTTTAAACTGTCTGATTTTTCTGGAAATAAATGAGGCATTCTATATTCACTTTGCACAGCCTGAAGTAATTACTACTACCGATGTACAATACACAACCTTTCCTAAAATAGAAAACAATGTAAAAGATATACAGCTGTACACATTGTCTGCGTGATATAGAGGAATATGCATAAGATTACAGGGAATTATTATGAACTAATATTGGTATGAGCCAAGGGGCCCTAGGCAGATGAAAGTGGTCCTGAAACCAGAAAACCTGAAGATCCCTAATAATGTATTTAGGCTTAGTTACTTAGCCCTCTTTGCAACCACTCCACCTGACCTATAACCTTTTATATACGTAAGTGAAGTACACTGTAGAAAAGCCATTTTGCATTATTATGGTTGGATGTCCTCTGAAATACATCATAAAACAGTCTGAATTAGGACTACCCAATTTACAGCCTGGTTCTTCAGCTAAACTACATCTACAGTAGCCACTGTTATCTCCTACTCTTCTTACCTACATCTGGTGATCTGTTGGGCAGGGGCGTATCTACAGTAGAAGCATACCCTACGCTGCAGGGGTGCCCAGGAGGTATAGGGGGCCCATGAGGGCCTAATTAGTGAGCAATATCAACATATACTGGTAAAAAAGGACAACCTCTGGTTATGATGCGGGGGCCCTAAAATGAATTTGCTGTGGGGCCCAGTAATATTTAGTTATGCTACTGCTGTGGAGCCACATTATTATGTGTTCACTCCCTAAATAAAGCTGTGGAATTAACAGCAGCTGCAGTACTGTTTCACTTGGGACCCTCTAATTTCACATGCACGCATCACAGTATGGCAAACACTAGTTCAGGTCTTATGTCCAGAACTGAAGAAGAAGGGATCTAGATAAGTACTAGCAAAACAAAAAGCCCCATTGATCCCAAACATCCATATGACAACCAGTCGAATACACCTATCCTTTCTTTTCACCAGTTGACATGGCAGGTTGTTTTCTCCTTCATTAAAAAGGTTAGTTTCAAGGGGGTCCTTGGGGCCTGGTTGTGGTCACATCTCCTATACCCACTGTAGATATACCCCTGACAAAAAGGCCAAAGCACAAGTCTGGGAAAAATATTCAGGGATATCAACCTACTGATTTCTATTTGTTGCTTATCTTCAAATTTACAACATTTTTGTTTACCAAGGTCATTTCTGGACAGTGGACAAAGACCATTCTGAGACTGGAGGCATGGCAGAGAAGTCATAAGGTAATGATATAATATATTAGATAAGGTGTTTCCTGTTGCAGACAATGTAATATTTAAAGATTTTACTAGTGATTGTCACCCTCTCTGGTAGTGCTTATCCTCCTATAACTAATATATAACTATTAAAGAATGAATCAAAAGTAATATAAGGTGGCATAAAGTAGGCAATATGCAGCTGGACAAGTGGACACTACTTACAAAGGAGCAAAAACTTCATGTATACACACAGAACAGAAGCCTAAAGGTGAAGTGGGGTAGGCAAAATGCTGACCTGAAGATTCATAGTATCTCTGTAGAGAACTGATGGAAATACTTGTGGTTTTATCAACATTGAAATTCTGTTTTTACGTAACCATATTTCAGCATATTGTTCTTGTTAGAGAAACTGGATGTTTGAAATGCAAATATTGAGTAACTTTTTGTTGGGGGCTTTGGTGTTTCATTTTGTTAACCATATGACCTCTGTATTTGAGATGGGACGGTATGACATTTTCTGCAACTTGATTTAAACCTAGGAGTAGTTCACCCTTTGGTTTGCCATTCAAATTTCAACTGGTCCACCCATTTCAGAGGCTTGCTTTCACAACTGATGCAATCCGATTTAGGTTGATATTTTCCATATTGTTTAAGCAGATTTGGTTAACTATAAATGTGAGCAAAGGTTGTACGGTTACAAACAATGAAACCCAGACCTTCTTTTGTATTAATATTTGCATTTTATTATACGCACGGAAACCTGTGGAACATTTATCTATTTGAGCTATGCTTTAACAGGTACAGCTGATATGCTAGACTTAGAAACCATCAACATTCCCAAAAATAGATGAGATGGGTTACATAGTTACATAGTTACATAGTTAAATTGGGTTGAAAAAAGACAAAGTCCATCAAGTTCAACCCCTCCAAATGAAAACCCAGCATCCATACACACACCCCTCCCTACTTTTAATTAAAATTCTATATACCCATACCTATACTAACTATAGAGTTTAGTATCACAATAGCCTTTGATATTATGTCCGTCCAAAAAATCATCCAAGCCATTCTTAAAGGCATTAACTGAATCAGCCATCACAAAATCACCCGGCAGTGCATTCCACAACCTCACTGTCCTGACTGTGAAGAACCCTCTACGTTGCTTCAAATGAAAGTTCTTTTCTTCTAGTCTAAAGGGGAGGCCTCTGGTACGGTGATCCACTTTATGGGTAAAAAGGTCCCCTGTCATTTGTCTATAATGTCCTCTAATGTACTTGTAAAGTGTAATCATGTCCCCTCGCAAGCGCCTTTTTTCCAGAGAAAACAACCCCAACCTTGACAGTCTACCCTCATAATTTAAGTCTTCCGTCCCTCTAACCAGTTTAGTTGCACGTCTCTGCACTCTCTCCAGCTCATTTATATCCCTCTTAAGGTCTGGAGTCCAAAACTGAACTGCATACTCCAGATGAGGCCTTACCAGGGACCTATAAAGAGGCATAATTATGTTTTCATCCCTTGAGTTAATGCCCTTTTTTATGCAAGACAGAACTTTATTTGCTTTAGTAGTCACAGAATGACACTGCCCAGAATTAGACAATGTGTTATCTACAAAGACCCCTAGATCCTTTTCATTTAAGGAAACTCCCAACACACTGCCATTTAGTGTATAACTTGCATTTATATTATTTTTGCCAAAGTGCATAACCTTGCATTTATCAACGTTGAACCTCATTTTCCAGTTTGCTGCCCAGTTTTCCAGTTTAGACAGATCACTTTGCAAAGTGGCAGCATCCTGTATGGAACCTATAGTTCTGCACAATTTAGTATCATCTGCAAAAATAGAAACAGTACTTTCAATGCCCACCTCCAGGTCATTAATAAACAAGTTGAAAAGCAAGGGACCTAGTACAGAGCCCTGCGGTACTCCACTAACAACACTGGTCCAATTAGAAAATGTTCCATTTACCACCACTCTTTGTAGTCTATCTTTTAGCCAGTTCTCTATCCAGGTACAAATACTATGTTCCAGGCCAACATTCCTTAATTTAACCAGTAACCTTTTGTGTGGCACTGTATCAAATGCTTTAGCAAAGTCTAAGTAAATCACATCCACTGCCATCCCAGAATCGAGGTCTCTACTTACATTCTCGTAAAAAGAAATTAAGTTAGTCTGGCAAGATCTATTACGCATAAAACCATGCTGGCACAAACTCATAGTATTATGATTTGCTATGAAGTCTAGTATCTTATCCTTTATTAACCCTTCGAAAAGCTTTCCTAATACTGACGTCAGACTAACTGGCCTATAGTTTTGAGGCTGAGAACGGGATCCTTTTTTGAATAGAGGCACCACATTAGCAATTCGCCAGGGTTAAAGAGTTTACATTTTTATCAGCGTGTTCTCCATTTGCTGAAGGTGGCAATATTTCAGAAGGTAAAATAAAAACCTGCTCATGATAACATACAAACACTGTAGACTGACATCCCATATTCTATGTTTTATAGTGAAAATATACAGTACCTTTAAACATTGCAGATCTCTATAAAATGTATAAGATAGGACAGCCCATATTTCAAACAGAGGAGAAGGTGTTTACAGAAGAGTTTGTTACTAGATAGAATGAGTATCCCTTAAAGGACAGCTGGAGTATGGAATGAACCATCTTACTCTTGTTTCTTTTATTTAGCCATTTCTTCTAATTTGATTATTCTTTACAAACCAGAAAGTAAGGATGGAGCTGCACATTAGCTTCCCCTTAGTATGCACAGTCCTAAAAAAAAAGCTGCTTCTTCTAAAATGCAACTGAAGTGGCCCATTGCACCAATAAAATTACCATTAGTATACCAGAAGAATGTTTCAGAAACTCAAAGCAAGAAGCCGCGCTTCAAAAGTCAGACAACCCCTGGTTTCAAAAGAGCCATGCACCTGTTCTAGCACGTATAATATATATTTATTTTATATATTGCCAAAATGTATAAATTTGCTTTTAGTTTTAAAACCTGATTGTACCTTCACTTAAATGTCAGCTCTGAGTTTAAACTCTTATTAAAGGTAAAAATAAGAGGTTTCCATATTCCATTCCTGTCAATGTGCACATATACAAGCAGAGGGATTTGCTTCACAGTCATTACTGTACTATAACTCTTTGCATCCTACAACAGCTAAAGTTTTAATAGCCTGAAAGTAGTATATCTGCAACACATGGACAACCTGAGATTGCAGACTTTGGAAATTATATACAGATACCAAGCAGGTTACTCACAGAGTACCAATCGGCCTTTAAAGTGCAGTTCATATGCAACATTATAAGACTCACTGACTCTGATTAACTCAACTGACTTCATGTCAGCAGAGAAATAGTAGTAATCCACTTCTAACATTCTGAATGCCACATTCAGTGCTACCATTTGGTGTTTATTCCTGATCCCCTCAGGGTTAGTTGATATCTCTGCCTTTTCATTTTCTTCAATTCCCATTAGTCCAGTTAACCTACTTACTCTAAATTTAGCAACATATTTCCTGTTCGGAAACATACACTTTACATGCAATACAAATTATATATACAGACATGAAGGAACAGCACGTATTTTACAGCTCCCTATCCGTGGGTGTAGAAATATATTTATTTCCCAAAGCATGTCTCTGCATGGCCTTCCTGTTGAGGATTCTGGAAACTTAAATGTTAAAGGAGAACTAAACCTTAACCAAGAAGTAGGGTAGAAATGCTGCACATTATATTTTAGGATTCTGTACCAGCAAAAGGCACCCCACACACCAGTGAATATTACTGAAGTTACTTCTAGTAGCACCCCATCTTCTTTTCTTTTGATTCATAGCACATGCTTTGGAATGATGTGAATTAACTGACCTTAGGGACTTAATCACCATATATATAGAATATAATTGTCACAATACAAGGCAGATTAGTAATTAATTCAGATTATCATTACATGGCAGCTCCAAAACCAGTACAATTTGCTTTAGAATTTAATAATAAGCACTTTAGCATTATCTTCTAAGACATGTGATGAACCACATCTAAACCTAAACTTAGCTTCTCAACAGCTGCCCAAGGCACACTGAGCATGTGCAGTGTCACAGACAAAATCTAAAATGGTGAGCTCCTGTGACAACTTGTAAGGCCTGAATTATTGCAGTTAAGTAGATGATGAACCTTTAGGTTGGTGCTGAAATTTCAGCATTTCTAGCCATGTTCATTTAGTTCTCTTTTAAAGATGGGTGGGTTTTTATAGTTTTAGCAGCATCTTGAGCAAAACAATCAGTCTCCACCCTAAATCTCTAATTCTGGGTCCCTTGTGTACTTTGTTATGCTAACCCCATAATGTAAGAACCTTTCCCATACCTCCCAACTGTCCTGTCTTTAGAGGGACAGTCCCTCTTTTGACAGCTCAACCTGCAGTCCCTCGTTTGTACTGGAAAGTCCCGATTTTCTCTGCACTGAACAGGCAGTAAAAGAAACAATGTTTCTAACTTAATTGGCTTTTGGCAGAGAGCCCAGAACAGGCACAGCTGTAGATAAGATACTTTTGTAACAATTTTGAGATAAGCAAATAAGTAATTGTTACAATTACTTCTCTTGGGAGAAGTTAGACTCACAGCTTAAAGGGCAATTCACCTTCATTAGCAAAACTGTAATAACTGAAAAAAACCACAGATGTTCAAACTTTCATAACCTGCCAAATTTTGTAAAATGAACATGGTAATTAGGGGGTGTGGCCACTAAAATTGGCGTGGTAGAAAAAAATTGCCGCACTGCACACGGCAACTTTTTTGTCCCTCTTTTTATTTCCAAAATGTTGGGAGGTATGCTTTCCTGTAGCTCCCACTCACAGAAGTGTTGGTAAGTAAACTAAGAAGGAAAGGTCTGTTTTCATAATATGCTTTGGCCTCATATTTTATTGTCAACTAAAAAAATCATCCATTAAAATCATAACTATAAAATGTTTTATTTTCCTTTAAGTCTGATTTATATTAATTTTAAAAATTTTCCTTTCTGGTTCAGAGTAGAAAAAAGAACACTAGTTGGAAAAGGAAATAAACCATTACAAGTTTTCAATGTGTATATAATCCTTATATTACATGTTATGGTTTTGTGGTCCCTCCGATAACCTACTGCGTCTCAGTGGCAATGTGTTTATTATTCTGGGATTAAAAGAAGAATAGAATTTTATAAAATACCCAGGAAGGTGTTAACCAAGGTTTACAGAATAACTGGGGTGGTGAAAGTTCCATTTCCCCCAGGCCACATTGCCTACCTACTAAATGTGATTAAAGACACATTGGGTCAGACCCACACAGCCACACCAAAGTTCAGGGAATTGTATATTCAGGAAAAGAGGGTAAAAAGTAATAATAAACAAAACCAGTTTCAAACATACAAACCACAAAATATGTAAAGTGCAGGGCTGATATAACAAAAAACTAAGACCCTCCAACATTGAGTTTACTCCTGAACTTATCCAGATATCATCTGGGCCTAAAGGCAGGGAGAGTTTACAATCTTATATCTTGGGGTTTTGTGGGCTTTTTTTTTTATTTGGGAAATTGCATGCAGGGCCCTCGGTTTTATTTTTATTCCTAAGGCTGAGCTCCAACCATAAAAACCATAAAGCGTCCGCCAGCAAATAACAGCAGTTACACATGTTAAAAATTGGTGATTGCATCCATGAGTCTATTGTTTATTTATTTTATTTGTAAGTTTTGCTTACTTTTATGTAGCGCTGCTACAATCCAAAATTTGATTTAGGATTTGACTGAATTCAAGCAGGTATTTGGAATCGGCCAAATCCTAAATGTTGAGCCAAACTTCAAACCCTCAATATTATATAACTTTAAAAAAACATATAGCTTATGTTTTGTCTGCCTTTTATTTTGCTATCTTTTTGTCCCCTGATGACGACCACTGTAGCGTTTAAACATGCTGGGCACTTTTCTAAACTTTAATTAAAAAAAACGATATGATGTGGACATTAAATTAGGGATAGAACAGCTTGTGTTTCGAATGTGATTTTTCTGTAACTTCTGATACGTGTCCCAGACATTCAGTTGGCAGGAAAATCAGGGCTGAAGGTCCCTGGTGTATTAGGACATTTCCTCTACGGCAGCCTCCCAATGCTGCATCTGTATCCGTGGGACTACACAAGAAGAGCTGTTATCAGACTCCTAGGAGTTCTGCCTAATAAATGGGTGGGGTATGGGAAGTTTCTTTCTAGGTAGAAAGAATAATCCCATGTGCAGATTGTCGTCTGCTTGTCATAGCCACAGCTCATTAATGTAAACCAGATCTTGGCTTTACCTCTTGCCATCTCAGTGCCACTCATTCCAATCTCCGACTTCCTGCGTTTCTTTAGCTTGCTGATAACTGTAATATTTGGATAGCACAATCTACAATAAAAAAAGGCTCCCAGCTGAGTTGAGGTTACCAGATCATGTGTTGCCCAGAAAAATACATTTATTACAAGCTTATTCCTTTTCTCAAGTGATCTGGTAACCTAAATATAAAGAGGGTGGTAGTTTAGCAACAGGTGGAGATGTGCAGGTGAAGACCTCCCTTGTATGCATTTTTTCGTATTTCCTATCTGTGCCAATTTTTTACTGCATGTAAATGAGCAAGACATATTCTCATACAAATGAGCCTTTTGCCATACATGGCCATTACAAAAATCTGAATTTCTGGTAATATAATTCGGCAACAATTTTAGTCAACACATCCTAAAAGTTCAAAGGGAAATAGAGGGAAAAAATTTATTTTGGTGGGTGAGGTGGGGGAAATATGAGTGGAAATGAATGGGAAATAAAAACATTTCCATTTTTACTTGAAGTAAGAATAAAATAAAACTTGACCTTTTATAAATCTGCCACTATATGTAACAGAATGTGTAACAGATGAAAGGACAGTTGTGTAGAACAAATACAATGGCTTTACTCCTACATTACCAAAGGGGGCAGCAAAGCTTCTTGGCTGCCGTGTCCTGAAAAGTCAGTAAAACAGAAATGAATCACATGCCTGCAGTTACACATATTGCAGAGGTTTAATTTTAATCCATTAGGATAAAGACTCAATTGCATTTGAATCGTTCACTAAAGTTAACTTTAATTTGTTTCTAGTTCAACTTTGATAGCACTCTTCCCATGCAAAGAATTATTTGGGTATACCGACCTAGAGATTATAAACAGATGGGGTTGAACAGCATCCAAACAAGAAAAAGTACATTAGAAATCAGCATCAAACATCTATCAAACTCCAGAAAGGGCAGTCTGGTTCATGCTATCTAATGGCAACCATACACTATAATAAATTAGCATTTAATGGAAAATAGACCCTTTTTATAAGTCGGATTTATTTCCCATTAACTTTATTATGTGAACTGTTGTATGAGGGCATAGTTGTTTTGTGGACAGAAGATGTCTTCCATTGATATGAGTAGCAAAGTAGCTAGTGTTGCCACCTTTTTTGGAAAAAAATACCAGCCTTCCTGTATATTTAGATTTTCCCCCTATTTTTTCCCCCTATTAATAACATTGGAGTCAAGCATAATTTTTACTGGTCAGGCCGGTAAAATTCTGCCCAGGTAATAGTAGCTGAGGCCAAAATAATTTCCATAAATATAAATTGAATGAAGGCTATAGTGCTTTCTTGCACTAGCATCCAAGTATTCCAGGAAAATGATTACATCTACTCATTACCCAAGGGCTGAACTATATAGAATATTTTTTTGGATGCCCTTGCATTGACAGATCTTATCCTACAAATTGAATGTATTCTAAAAATAGTGTAACTGATAATAAAATCTAATCTGTATGCTGCATGAAGCCTCCAATGTGACTGGCTGACAACAGACAAGTATGATGCACGATGACAAATGTTACCTTACAGGACATGGTTTAGATTTTGCAGCATCCCATAAAATACTGTGGTTTCGTGGCAGCTGCATGACACGATTATGTGGAACAGATAAGTCTATTGGAGCAAAGTCTCCCATGTAATTCTGCCCTAAAGATTATCTTCACACTGAGAGCTGCACACACTGCAATATTACATCATATAATCTGAAAATTTATAACTTCTGTTTATATTGCATGCTCTAAATGAAATTCTATACTTGGCATTGCATAAACATGTAACAATAGTGTAATTAGCAGGAATTAGTTATGCTGGCTACATACAGGTAAATCCCCTGCACTTGATTTAGCCAATTTTTAGCGGTGCTACTTTTCCCTAAATACCTTGTTAGGCGACACAATGTAACATAATCTTGACAATGATGGGCAAGGTACCCTCCAAGCTGGCTAAATGCAATGCCTATCATTGGTAAGATTGTGACACACAGGTTAATACAACTGTACATCACAACAACCAAATCACCAAATGTGAGATAAGTTTAGCCAAACTATAGGTGGCAAAACTCATATATGCCTCAGACAACAGTGCTTTGATAAGCATTAATTGGGGGTGCAATTTTTCTCTTTCATATCCACATGTAAGCAGTTCTCTTGCTCTTCCAGATGTTGCCTTGACTTGCACAGTGACAGTACCCCTTAATTGACAGTCCCGGGCCATGCAGTGCAGTCACCCTAGGCAATGCACATGTTGCTGGGGGCGAGTAAACAAGAGCGGGTGGCAAGGGAACAAGGGCCTGGACTAGGGGTTGGTGACAGAAAAGTATGTACCTATTGCCCCCACAATGTTGCACCATAGGCATCTGTCTCTTTTGACTACCCCTAGTTCTGGCCCTGGGTGTTGAAGACTTTATTAAGTTCTACCATTGTCAACAGGTTACAGCTCCAAATGGCTATTATGAACAAAGGAAGTAATTTGAGTTAACTGTGCACTGACATTTGAGAACAGCTTGTTTTTAACACACTGATTCCTGCAGTAGTTGTGCGACATTTTTCACCAAGTTTCATTTTTCAAGGGGGGCCCAAACACACCCTAAACACTCCACTGATGCCCCAACTCATGTCTCATTCCTTTGGGTTTGTGCAAATTACTTGTGACATGTTCATGCTGATATTTTGCAATAACTGTTTTCATTGCTGAGTTGGTGGTTTAGATAGCAATAGTTTTATAGGAAAAAATAATATAGCGCTATGTTCAGTAGTGCTTGATACCATGACCTGGATGAATGAAAATATTCATAGTCATTTTAGTCACAAACTGCACTTCTGCCACTATTTACAAAGTATTACATATGTAATCTGTGTAGGATAAATACCTTCTCAACCTCAACTATTCCTTAAAACATACCTACGGCATGAAAAGGTCAATTTCCCCTCATAAAATGAATTCAGAGAATGGGCACAATACTGCAATAAGTGCTGATTTCCCTTGTCCTGCTGCCTCTACAGAGACCCTCAGGCAGTTGCCTGGTATAATATTACCCTTAGATGCGTCATATTATCAATAACCTCTGTGAAAACTCTCCCAGCTGGCCTATACAAAGCATAAGGTTTAAACGTGCCCTGTGTAACAAAATAGAACTCTGATCTTTCCTAGAAAGTAATCTGCCATGTGTAGCCCAGTCAAATCTGCCAGCAGATTCTTGATGTAAGCATATCGTGCCTACAAGTGGAGGGAAGGTGACATGACCTTTGCATGTAAGCTGCAAGATCCAAAGTCATGAATCAAAGCAGACTCCTCTATCAACAACCCTTGTACTGTAACAATTCACAGTATTTGATAGTTCAGTCTTCAACAAAATGATGTGAAATCTTCCAGTTGTTGAACAGCAAGTTAGATATTCCTAAGTCCATGATTTTGGAGCTCTAGTTTTGAAATCCTTGCTTAAATCCACATCAGTCAGACCAACAAGTCTGCATTCCTTTAGGGTGGTCACACTGGTCTATTTAAATGGTGTGGAATATAGGATTCGATTGAGTTAATTCATGCACCTCTTTATTTAAAACCCACCAGTCACCCAGTTAATAAAATTGCTATTATTATTATCATCACTTATTTATAAAGTGCCAAAATATTCTGCAGTGCTGTATAATAAATGGGTTTATACACTGCACATACACAATTACATTCAAAGCCCCATTAACCAATACAAAGGGTAAAGAGGGCCCTGTTTAAAATAACTTACAATCTAAAAGTTGAAGATGTATGACATATATATTGGTTGTCCCATGGATATCTCCTGCAAACCAACCAATCAAAATGACAATCATATTAAAACAAAAGCTGGCCATACACTGGATCACCGGCATTTCATGCGTGCTGAGGGTCACCCACATGTGGATTAAAAATGTCAGGTTGCATGTCTGATATTAGTCAGATAATGGTTTGAAAATCATCTGACTGTATCAGAAAGTTGCAAACGCATAAGCCTCTATTGTGAAATATGGGCATACTTTTGCTAATACAGAGTGTCATATTTGTAATATTCATACAAATCAGACAGCCAGATGCACAGCCAAGGGAGGTATTAACAATACACTGCTACTTCCCCAATTACTGCACATTAATACCAGTTAACACCATTATCCTTCCATATACCTTATGTCCTGTGTGTTTTCTTTCTTGTACATAGAAAGATGTATTTATTTGTGTCTCTGGGAGCTCCTTGTACCCTTGTTGCCAGTTTTGAGTTCAACTCCTGTAGCTATAACCCTGCAGTCAAAAGCCTAGACAGAGAAAGGCCAGCCATTCTATTGTCAAACCAACAGGATAGTATGGAGGTCCTTTGCCCTTGTTTAAATGGGTGACTTTTGGCAATTCATTTTATTCATTAAAGGAGCAGTAACACCAAAAATGTACATTGTTTTAAATTAATTAAAAAGGAATGTACTGTTTAATGCACTGGTACAACTAGTGTGTTTGCTTTAGAAACACTACTATACTTTATATAAACAAGCTGCTGTGTAGCCATGGGGCAGCCATTCAAAGCACCAGTTACATGGCAGATACCAGATGCACTCTGTAGAATCCCATTATATTTTATTACAGAGTGTATCTGTTACCTGTTGTAGAATCCCATTGTGTTCTATTACAGAGCATATCTGTTACCTGTTAAGTAGCTTGAGCCTTTTCTCCTTTTTTAGCTTGAATGGCTGCCGCCATTGCTACACAATAGCCTATTTACATAAAGTATTGTTGCCATTCTAAAGCAAGCACATAACTTTTACCAATGCATAGCAACAGTACATTATATTTAATAACTGCTGCTTTTTTTTTAATACTTTTATATTTTGGTGTTGCTGTTCCTTTAACTGTTAGCTTTAATTAGAAGGAGTCACTGCATTTTCAGGTATTCACAAGATATAATGTTCATATAAGCCACACATACAAAATTTCCAAGCATGATTCTGCAAAATCTGGTTGTTGATTTAGTTTTATAAAATCAATATAATTTTACAAAATTATAACTAATACTTTGCAGAACAGAAGAGTTGCTGTCAGCTACAGTTTCTCATGACTGATGCTGACAGAATCTGCTGTATGCTGTAACTCCACCAAAAGAAATCACAATATCTAATATTTTCTGTCTGTTGTATTGGTTTTACTGGGCAACTAAACTGACCAATGTGAACGTGGCCTAATAATAATTATGTAGCAGATTGGGAAAAATAATAAGAATGAACTAATGCAAAACAAAAGAGACCACAAACCAATACTATAAACATTAATAACTACCTCTATAGCTGACTGCATAGACACAGAAGGGTTATAAAATGTTATAATCTTACAATGAATGATGATGGATTATTGGGAATTCAGCACATCTCTAGTGAATCTATTTTATCTGAGCTGCTGTAAAAGGCCAAATTGCAGAAGACAAGTGCAAAGTTCCATGTTTGTTTGCCAACAATGCACCTTTCCCCTGCCTTTTAAGCCTTATTATGAACACCATGTAATGGACAGCACATTGCTGTTTACCAATGTGCTATTTTGAAGGCCATATTAGTCAGGTTTGGTCTCACTATGGGACACTCAGAACAATCAAGATCTATCTGGCTAGTTCAGTGATGATCATTGTTTTATCATATGAACCTTAAAGGGATACTGTCATCAGAAAACATGTTTTTTTCAAAAAAACATGACTTCTGCACTGAAATCCATTTCTCAAAAGAGCAAACAGATTTTTTTATATTCAATTTTGAAATCTAACATGGGGCTAGACATTTTGTCAATTTCCCAGCTGCCCCTGGTCATGTGACTTGTGCCTGCACAGAAATGCTTTCTGGCAGGCTGCTGTTTTTCCTTCTCAATATAACTGAATGTGTCTCAGTGAGACATGGGTTTTTACTATTGAGTGTTGTTCTTAGATCTACCAGGCAGCTGTTATCTTGTGTTAGGGAGCTGCTATCTGGTTACCTTCCCATTGTTCTTTTGTTTGGCTGCTGGGGGGGGGGAAAGGGAGGGGGGTGATATCACTCCAACTTGCAGTACAGCAGTTAAGAGTGATTGAAGTTTATCAGAGCACAAGTCACATGACTTGGGGCAGCTGGGAAATATGTCAATATGTCTAGCCCCATGTCAGATTTCAAAATTGAATATAATAAAATCTGTTTGCTCTTTTGAGAAATGGATTTCAGTGCAGAATTCTACTGGAGCAGCTCTATTAACTGATTCATTTTGAAAAAATATTTTTTTCCCATGACAGTATCCCTTTAAGATAATCAAATGTGTACAGGTTGCTACTTGGTCCCTCCAGAGCGAGTGTGCAGTTTATTGGACTGTGTATGGGGCCCTCAAAATGGCCAGCCTGACTGAAGTCTGGCTAAAAAACAATTATGAAAAATGAAAAACAATTGCTGTAAAGTGGTGTGTGTGTATATCTCAATAATAATTATACTTTATTATATAACATTCTTTGTCCTCATTGATTGCATAATACGAGATATGTTTATGGTCCTTGTTACTCTAGTGTTTGCGATTAGCGTAATATACAGTATAATGGCCTATAAAGATTCCATAAGAAGCTCCGCTGAGAGCAGTTGCCTAAGGCAGTCCCCTTTTTTAACTAAAATTATTTCTACTGTAGATCCTTGTTTATCCTTGCAGGGGCTCACATTTCACACTTGGGCCCTGTTATTTAATCTGATTTCAATTCTTTAGCATTTAAACCAGAAACAGGCTTTCAGCTTGTATTTAGCCACAGGTTTCCCCATCCCCAGAATCATCTACAGCTTACTAACAAATTATATTTCCACCTGCACATCTCAGCCAGCAAAGGAATAGGAACACTTCAGGGCTGGGTGATGAATACAGAATGGCTGCAAGTCTTCCCATAGGTACGTTTCCTCTCCAGGAGAGATGGGTAACTGAGAATGTCTTGTTGTCTGGTCCACTTTTCTCCTGGATAAGAAGTTGGTGCTGGGCATGAGGCACATTCATGAGTATCAACAGTGTCCCTGTGCCACTGCCTATGTGAGTGGATTTGCAGATAGCCCTCATCTACAGAGGGAGGAGACAAGGGTCCATGTGCACAGCATCCCATATTGACTCTTGGTAGCATGTTTAGACCTGTAATATATGCAAGAGGCAAAGCTCAAACAGCTGTTCTCTCTGAACTAAGTCATATAGTTACTATACTATTAAGTGATGGAAGCATGTTATCTATACTCTATGATCCCTAACCCTTCATTCTTACTAATCAGGGTAATGCTTGCACATTCATGCTATAACTATGGAAGAAAAACAGAAAGTTTGGGGGCATGCTTTATACATTGGCAATCAAGAGTTTAATGACAACTGAAGGTGGGACATCCCTGTTTGAAACTGCTGTTGACAAATTCACTTTGCCCTAGTACAGACTTTATTAAAGGGTATTCCTTCTTTATAGTGTCCTATTTTTTGCAACTATTCATTTGGTGTTCATTTTTAAAAAATTAAATTTTTAAAAAAAAACTTTTTCTCTGGAATGCTACAGTTTTATATTTTTGTTACTTAATATGCATATATCTATCTATCTATCTATCTATCTATCTATCTATCTATCTATCTATCTAAACCCTTGCGAAAGCTCCTGTGCGGAGCTGAAACGTTGGCCATCAAATAAACCTCCACTTGATCAACTTATTTTGTTTTGTTGACTTGTTGTAAATAACGCCTAGGTGTGCTGTCATTCCCTGCATTTTACTACTACTACTCACAGACTGGCACCCAGGTTTACACACACACACACACACACACAAAATTGCTTGTAAAGTAGGCAGTGGGTGTTTACACCCCAGAAAATGTCTGGCCAGAGGAGATAAGGCCGCACCTATAACAGATCGATGATTGTTCATTCATATACGAAATTATGTTATGCATTTCCCAACGTAATAAAGGCCGCATGGGCACACTATGCAACAGATGTCAAAATCCGAAGTGCAAGTCAACCTATAGCGGATCCGATAATGTTTATCACTATGTGGATGGGAAAAAGTTTCTCCAGTTAATAGACATTCGCAGGTCTTGCACCCCACACATCTATAACAACCAGTCTTGTTCCTCTTAAGCCAAGTGTCTGCACTATCAGTTCTTATGTCCACGGGTAAAGCAGACACTCCTCTGGCCAGACATTTTCTTACTTTATGAGCAATGTTAATGATGTGCCTGTCACTATCCTGACGACGGCCCTATGTGAGCCGAAACGCGTTGATACACCATGGACCAATAAAGACATATTGCTATAGGCTGGATGGCGATTGCTGTGAGTGCTTTCCTGGATTGCTGTTGCTAAATTGGAGAACTGTGGAAAAAATGCTGAATAACAAAACACAATAAATAAAAAATCAAGACCAACTGAAATGTGTCTAAGAATTGACATTGCATTGCTCTGGTGCTATACTGAAGTGGAAAGCAGACCCATCAGGCGTTAAGCAGGGGATGAAATGCATAGAGAAGTGGGCTCCATGAATAGGAAGGTGAATGTACAGACCAGATATCCAGGAAGAAAAAAATCTCATCAGTAGATGCCCACAATCTTTAGCAATGTGCACGCATACAGACAGGAGCAACAGGGCGGAAGCAGGAAAGGAAAGATATAAAGACAAGCGCAATAGGAATGAAGCAGGAAAGGAAAGAAATATAGGCAAGACTACAGGGCAATAGGAAGAAAGATACATACAGGGATTATAGGAGGGAATCAGAGAAACAGACAGGTCCAATAGGAAGGAAGTAGAGAAAGAAAAAAGATACAGACAAGGGCAATATTAAGAAAGCAAGGAAGGAAGGAAAGAGATACAGGAAGAAACATTAGTTAGGAAGCAGGGAAGGGAAGAGAAAAAGATACAAAGAGCCAGGGAAGATGACAGTCACAATAGTGGACTGAAGCAGCAGGAGGAGTAGTGGGCCATGAAGGGGTTCTAGATATCCAGACTGTAGGAGCAACCTCCTGTCAGAGCAGGAGACCTGGAGAAGTAAATGGGAACTGAAGTCCTGTGCCCCCCTGGACCCTGAGAAGCACAAAATCTACTCCCCCTCCCCCACACTGCAGCCCCTCTTACCTCTCACACAGGTCACTTTGCTGCTCCTTTGCCGCCGGCCCAAGCACATTTGCCCTGCATCCCACTCCGACTGACAATTGGCTTTGCTTGGGGCTTTAGTTCTTTTCAGCAGACAGCACCTCCCTCCCCCTTAGTGTTCTAGATTTAACCCTGCTCTCTGTTCCTCTACTTACATTTCACTCGCGTTGGCACAGCCTCCCCCATATACGTATCACTGGGGATGATGAAGCGCAGGGAGCCAGACGTTGACTGTCTCTGTCAGGGCTGGAACTAGGGGTAGGCAGAGGAGGCACGTGCCTAGGGCGCAAAGTTTGGGGGGCGCCAGGCAAGTACCTCACATGTAGCCTACCCCTAGTTCGGTGTTACCTCAGTGAAAAGTGGGTGGGTTCTCTGAAGTCAAAGTGCCGCACTCGGTTACGCACGCGCGTCCCCGGTTGCGCACTGTTACGCACGTGCGTCCCCGGTTACGCACGCGCGTCCTCGGTTGCGCACGGTTACGCACGCGCGTCCCCGGTTGCGCACAGCTGCGCAGGGGCCGAAGTGGCCGGCCGAGTTGCCTAGAGCGCCCGCACTGGTCTCTGTGCTACAAGCAGAGGGGAAACTTGAGATGATACCTGGGACGACAGGAACAAGGGGGAGGTGAGTGGCCAGAAAAAGGATTCTCATATTTGGAGATGGAATATTTCATTACCCCAAGCAGCATATGCTAACAACGGGGAATGGCCGAAATAAATGGCAGAATATATTGCTATATCATTAACTGGACATTTACTGTAGCGACTTAAAATTCTAACTGTCACCCTGAGACAGACGTTTATTTTAGTGACTATTAATTCCCATGGGGATGGTACAATGGTCCAGCAATTAAGGATCAGTGATTTCAGCCGATACACTTTGATTAAATATCCAGCTGTTCTTTCTCTCCACAGAAGAAATAATGGCTTCAGTGTTTTGAGTTTTGAGTGGATCCAGATCTTACAATTTAACTTGGCCAACTTCCCTCATGCTACTGACTGCTGCCACTATTTATATGTGCCTCATTTACTGTCTGTTGCACAGAGAACACTGGGTATGAGTCTGAGAACATTTGCCAGTCAGGTCCAGACTGGTAGATTCTGGCAATTTGCCAGATGTAAGATGCCATAGACAGTCCCTATTTATTATCTCTAGGGGGTTGCTGTTTGGGCCTCTGTGTAATTGAAATGCAAGGGCCTATTTTGAAGGCCAACCTGGACCTGGAGTCAATATATCAAGTAGCGAACTCATTATGAGCAACACTGTAAGGGATCAATCAAGAACAATGGTTCTAATTGCAGTCTCTGGTTTTACAAGTCACAGGGACAGACTAATCAATCAAGTCTCTGCTGACCAAGTTTATGGGGATGCAGGCTGCCCTATTCTCTGCACAAACTTGGGATTTGTAGTGCTCAGTTATATGTTTGTATGGGCCAGAGTTTGCATGCACAGACCTGAGACCCTGAACTGGTTGGGATGCTGAATAGAAAGCTGCCGTTTCAAACTTCCCTTCCATCAATTATAACTTTATAAACATGAGTTGGACTGCCCAACCCACTACGGTATTTCGGGCAGCAGCTCACCTATACATAAATGTTAAAAGAACAAAGACAGTAGCAGAATCTTTTAAAAATACTTTACACTGGTGTAAAACTGATTTGAAAAAAGTATCCAGAGTACAGGGTAAAGATAATACCGCACAACACAATTAATACTGATGAATGAAAGTCTGCTTTTTAGACCATTGGATGTCAGACATTCTTGTCTGTAATTACAGAAGTACCATCTGCACAAGAGTAGTAACCCCATGGTGAAGCAAGCGGACATTATAGTGCTGTGCTACTGCAGTTAGAATAAAGGAAGCAAATGTCTGGTTGCTATGGGTTACTGGACTGTGTCTTTGTTGCAAAATCTTTGTTGCGAAAAAGAAAAAACCTCTGTATGATATACAGATAATGTTTTAACTTCTACAAGTGGTACCAATAATCATTTTGAGATTATAAAAATAAATACAAAATTGCAGGGATTTGGTTCAAAAGAAAAGCACACTGGGCATAATTTCAAGGGAAATAAGCACTTATAACAATTATGCAAGGATGGCAAACTCAGAAGAAGTCAGTCTTGAAGAAGCCTTTGAACTATCACTAGTGATGGGCAAATTAATTTGCCAGGCACAAATTTGCGGTGAATTTCCACGTTTCGCCGCCAGTGAATACATTCACAAAACTGTGGTGAAAATTCGCAGACGAAAGATCCACTGCGTCAAAAGGTTTTTGTCTGCATCGAAATTATTCGGACACCCATTGTAATGCATTAGGACAAAATAGTCAGTGTATAAAAATGTTTTATTCATGTTGATGCCCATTGACTTCAATGCGTTTCGCAAATTTTTTTATCCGTTTCACAAATTTTTTTTTTAGTACATTTCCCTCCCAACCTTTGACTCCTACTGAAGTCTAATTTGAGTTGCAAGTATTTCTACATCACATAGTAGGCTATTGCATTCCTATTCAATAGAAGACAGTTGATGTGAGTGCCCCTATTCTGAGGGGTACAGCCAAGCTAATTTACATTACACTCGAACCAAAGGCTGTCACACAGTCTGCTCCATTGCTGCTATCAAAAAGAATAATTATCTGAAATTTTTAAGCCAGGTGTGATATGGTGCAATGTCTTCAAATTCAATTTTGAACTTTTTTTTCACTTACAGGTATATGTAGCCACATTCTGTTGTGACGCCTGTTGGCTTTTTTCAGTTTATAGTAAGAAATATTATTAATCGGATATAGTTAATGTGATATATAGTGTGAATGAAAGCAGAGGCCATGGAAGGATCTCTTTGACTCTCCAGTTGCTGAACTGCAGCTTCCAGTATCCCAGACATCAAAGTTTGAAGAGCTACAAGATGCAGATCCCTATAGAGATAAAAGCACATATCCGACATCCATCAATCCACAAACAAAAGAAAAACATAGCCCTAAGCACAATACATTAAGTTCTGGATATGATTATAACTGTAGGTGGCAAAGGGAAAAAAAAATTACAATGTGGCCACAATGAACTTAATAGAGAGGAATTACTTGCCGGCTTTACCTTGGTCTCTTCCAATATTTAATATGCTCCATTCTCTACTGAGAGAGCTATGAATTTACAGTGAGAGCTGTGAAGATGTGGAATTCTCTCCATGAATCAGTTGTACAGGCTGATACATTAGATAGCTTTAAGAAGGGGTTGGATGGTGTTTAGCAAGTGAGGGAATACAGGGTTATGGAAGACAGCTCATAGTACAAATTGATCCAGGGACTAGCCATTTTGGAGTCAGGAAGGAATTTTCCCCCCTCTGAGGCAAATTGGAGAGGCGTCAGAAGGTTGCAGGGTCTGCCCCCTCTATAATTAGATCCCTGGCAGTGGCGTAACTACTCACCGGTGGGCCCTGGGCCCCCCTGTTGTGCCCTCCCCCCTATGAATCAAGTGCTGGAGTGCTTCTGACATGCACACTAAAAAAAATCCCCCTGCCCAGCTGCCAGTGATAACCGTTTCTGGGGGCCCAAGCATGGTGCGGACCCGGGTGCGATCAAACCCCCCCCCCCCCCCCCCCCGCACCCCTGGTAGTTACACCACTGATCACTGGAAATAAGCTGTTTGCATAAGTGTACTGTTCCACTCTAATATTTGCAAAGAGGCATATTTTGAGGCAATAACAGCTGCTAAAGTAAATATGCACCAGCTCTGCACAATTTGACTGTGGCACATTTTTTACAGGCAAGTTTTCTTCAGTTGTTCAGGTTAGTGAGTCAGAAGGCACCTGATCACCACAGTTTTTAGATAGCAGAACAGTTTCTTCTTTGGCCATTTACTGAGCCATTGTAGGACATCCACCTATTTGTTGTTGAACCACTTTAGTGTTATTTTGCCTTGTATACAGGATTACTGTCAAAGTTAAAATTTGACCCAAATTATAGCAGCCTGAAACCAATTCTTTTGCAGTATTTCCCTTTATTAAGCACCATTAATTTTTTCTCTCATTTACGTAAGATGCCAAGTCCAATGTAATCAAAAGCAGCCCTGTAGCCTGATGCTACCACCAATATACTTTACTGTAAGTATGGTATTTCTAACAGAGTCAATGAGAAAATAAGGCCAATCCAACCCTCACCTCCTATGTTCACATTAATACAGCTCCAGTCCCGGGTGCTCTGCCGACAACGCTCCCACTATAATAAGCCGTACTTAAATGAAGAAAAGGCGGCACTCCGGATAAAAGATGGTGGTTAATTGCAATAGGTCACAGACCAACATCGCCTGACGTGTTTCGGGAAAACCTCCCTTAATCAAGCCTATGATTAAGGGAGGTGTTCCCGAAACGCGTCTGGCGATGTTGGTCTGTGACCTATTGCAATAAACCACCATCTTTTATTCGGAGTGCCTCCTTTTCTTTAAGTATGGTGTTTCTAAGCCATGGGCAGAGTTAGATTTGAGCCACACATATTATGTTGTACTTTGCCCATGAAGCTGTATTTTGCCCCATACTCCATACTTAAAGGGGAAGGAAACCTAGTTGGAGCAAAAACCCTCCCCCCCCTCCCGTGTGTTGCCCACCCTCCCTCCTCCCCCCTGGCCTACCCGTCCCGCTGGGCAAATGCCCCTAACTTGTTACTTACCCTTCTGCGCAGGTCCAGTCCAGGGAGTTCACAGACGACATCTTCTTCCACGCGATCTTCTACCTTCTTTGAACGGCGTTTTGGCACATGCGCAGTAGGAGCATTTCGCCGGTACGGATCTACTGCGCATGCGCCAAAAGTCACGATGTACATTTGGGGCATGCGCAGTAGATCCGTACCGGCGAAATGCTCCTACTGCGCATGCGCCAAAACGCCGTTCAAAGCAGGTGGGTCCCTGGGGTGAGATTCTCTGGTAGGCCCAAGAGTTATCATTTGGCTCACTGATAAAGTAAAAAAGTTAAAGGACTGACAGTATGTCTGACAAATGACTGGCTACAAATCTTCTTCACAGGCTTGAGTGAAGATAAGCTTCAGGCCTCTGCATATCTGTGATACCAGAAAGTTCGAGCAACAGCAGATGTGTTTTCACACTTTATACAAAGGAATGAATGGTAACATATGGTTTTGATAGTAAATGTATCACAGGCTCATAGCTTATAGTGAACTGTCTTCTTATGTCAAATTAAGTGTTTTGGAATTATGGGAAAGTAAATGGCAATAAAAAAAAATAGACACCTTTAAGTGTGAAACTTCTTCCGGAATGTTGTGCACAACATATGTACAAATAGATAAAAATATGCTGTAGCTTTATACACTGGTGTTCTGTACCAATTTAGGTAACCAGGTTAAGACAAGACTGTAAACATTTCAGTGAGGTGGGTGGGATGTAGGTGGCCACAAACCTTGTTTCACTGCTGGTCACTGGTTGAATCCCGTAGTAGCATTCAACTGCCACTTTGAGTTCACCTTGAGCTCATGGGCGCCACCTTGCAGATCTCGGTTCTTCTTCTGTAGGTGAGTGTCAAAGGAAGGGAGAGAACCCGAAGAAGAGCAGAGATCCAGAAGATGATGCCCATAAGTGCCACTGAGCTTACTCTGCACCGATAAGAGAGCAAACTCCTATGGACACTTTCAGGGGGTAAAGAACTATGCGGGGTGAAGATTTTCTTATTGGGGGGTTATTTCTCCTTAGGTAGGGCAGAGTCAGCCGAGAAGATTAGGGGAGATTTAGTCGCCCCGGCAGCAAATCGCCACTTCTTTGGGCAACTAAACTGCCTCCCCGACGGCTAGAAACTAAATTGCCGACGGGATGGCACTTGGAGCACTTTGTTTTCCGAAGTTGCCCGACGTTTCCTCGTGAGGCAACTTCGGAAAACGAAGTGCTCCGAGTGCCTGAGGTATCACCATTTATGTATATAGTTACAAAAAGCTTTATAATTACTTTATACAAACAGAGGTCACAAAGGTTAAGCAAGGAGATTAGAAGGATCTGCTCATAAGAGCTTCAGATCTAAAGCAATGGAGCAAGTATCTTTATATTGCCTTTAATCCCAAGATTCAACTGTGTTTACATTAGGGAGTGGTGGGGGTCCCGTTGACTAATATTTAAGGAGTACTATGCTTGGCATCGATGTAGTGATTGTTATTTCCATGCAAAGTCTAGTATTAACTGAAGCGTTAATTCATATTTTCACTGTTAAAATCATTTTAGGCCCTTACAGTATACAGCTCCCATGCTTATAATGTGGCAAGGAATGGAAAGTATGACTTTATAATAATGAGGTGGGGGAAAATATCCAGCGGAAGTGTTTCTAGCAGCACCAGAGAAGTAGAGGTAGGTCAGACTTCTTTATTTTGGGAAGAGAATGAGGTCATCAGAAAGGAAGTAGCAGAAATTATACTTTTTAAATGGAAGGAGTGGGAAATCCTACAACCAGAGCTTTGGCAAAGGCTAATGAAAGACTATTGGACTGTTTACCCCTGCACTGGATTTGAATTGCACTTTAATGACAGCTTTGGGAAGCTGATCCACTGGACATAGCATTACTTTTATTTTAGCAGTTACCTGCATTTACCTAAGAGTTTAATAAGCAAACCTTACTTTGTATGTATCCCGGCATCCTTGACAACATTAAAGAAGGGCACAAGCCCACATTGAAAATTCATGTAAACCTGCTCACTTTTGCAATTTACATTATTCAAGTGGTTTCTGAAATAGCAGATTTTTACAAAATACTACTGCTGGAGAACTTGGAAAACTGGGTTGAACTGGAGCAAAGCAGCTTCCCCCTATAGTCAGAACAACTTTAAAATAAAATGCAGACATGGAAAGAACTGTGGAAAGAGACATCCCTGAGAATCTGCCTGCATAATCAGTTAACCCTACGCCTGGCAGTAACTCTGAAGGAGAGATGAGGAGCCAAAAGCCTGGTATTAGCTATCAAAAACAGAAAACCCCCCACGAAAAACAGATAGCGTTAATTGCTAAAGTGCTCAGAAAAGCACACTGGAGAAGTTACATTAGTTTTCTATTTGGGTTATGATCCTCATTAATAAAATATATTTGTTTCCCCCTACAGAACATGCACAGACTATGGAAAATATTACTTTATAATACTGTGTATATTAGCATACCAAGGGCTATGTCTGGTGACCAAACCCAATGTATGTGTTAAAATAATATATGCATGTACTATTATGGCAGACTGGAATGGTCTGTGGACATTTACCAGCCTTAATTATATAGACAGACCAGCCAATCAAAAGCATGTGTGGCTTGTGTTGGGATCACTTACTGTATATTTCACTTAAGTGCACCTCCTGGATTGGAAAGGAGATGGGCCAAAATGATGCAAATTGACACTTTTATGGTAATATAAAAAAAAAAGTGAAAGTGTGTAATTGTTTATTTGCAATCGCCAGAAGGGCATCTTGGAACTGGGCGTTTGGGCTACTTACTAAATGCAGCATTCAAAGCTATAAATTGCCCTGTGTGGTGGTGATGTGAGGGGTCAGCAAAAGATCGACCGTCACAGACCATAACCTGAGACCTCCCAACCCGACAGCTCTATTTATAGACGTGCCTGACCCGCCCACCAAAGACTTTATGAAAAGGGTCCAGGCAAGCATGTGCCTATGAATAGAGGCAGCTGGAGGCAAAAGCAGTCATTGTAGGGTCACAGACAAGAAGGAAAGGAAGAGCTTAATATCCAAGTCTGGCAGGCTTATGCAGAAGGCGGCCCAAACACAACCGACCCATTGGTTTCAAGTGCCATTGCACTTACTGTTCTTTAATAGAGAGTATCCTTTCCTGCCTGCAGAATATGTAGAAACAGAAAGAGAAGTCTTGGTGAGAGTGCAATTACAGGAATATATAGATTTATTAAAGGGTTGTTCACCTTAAAAACTTTTTTCAGTTCAGTTGTTTTCAGATAGATTTTTAACCTTCTAAGACAGTTCAGGGGGGTTGCCGACTCTAAGGGGCCGATTCACTAAGCTCGAGTGAAGGATTCGAATGAAAAATACTTCGAATTTCGAAGTATTTTTTGGGTACTTCGACCATCGAATGGGCTACTTCGACCTTCGACTACGACTTCAATTCGAACGAAAAATCGTTCGACTATTCGACCATTCGATAGTCGAAGTACTTTCCCTTTAAAAAAAACTTCGACCCCCTACTTCGGCAGATAAAACCTACCGAAGTCAATGTTAGCCTATGGGGAAGGTCCCCATAGGCTTGCTAAACTTTTTTTGATCGAAGGATTTTCCTTCTATCGTTGGATTAAAATCCTTCGAATCGTTCGATTCGAAGGATTTAATCGTGTCGATCGAACGAAAAATCTTCGATCGATCGTTTAGCGGCTAAATCCTTCGACTTCGATATTCGAAGTCGAAGGATTTCAATTCGAGGGTCGAATTTCGAAGTATTTTTTACTTCGAAATTCGACCCTTAGTGAATCTGCCCCTAACTGTTCTAAATTGATACATTTCTTATGTTTTTCCCTGATTGAGCAGAATCTCTGGGTTTCATTAAAGGGCATGTAAAGGCAAAAAAATAAAATCCCATTCTTACTTTCTTTAATGAAAAAGAAACCTATACTTTAATTAAAAAATGTGTACCGTTTTTATTAGAAACCTGACTGTATGCAGTGAAATTCTCCCTTCATTTACTGCTGTGGATAGGAATTGTCAGATGGTCCCTAACTGCCATGCCGAACTCAAGCAGCTTTGTTTATGACGATCGCTATGCAACCCAGACCACCCTGAGCATGTGCACAGTCTTAGTCTTGCAAAGATGTTTAACAAAGTTACAAGATGGTGACCCCCTGTAGCCAACTTTGAAAGCATAAATTATTTGTTTGCTTTGGCTTGTGGTTCATGTTTATATTTAGTATACAACATACAGCATTTCTAGCTTTATTCTATTTTAGACTTTACATGCCCTTTAAAGGCAGCTGTTAGAATTGATACAATAGTTGCTAATATTCCACAGATACTGCTGAAAAATGTATTGACTAAATGTAGCAATTTGTAACAGCTCAGAATTCTCCTGGATCACTGAACTGCCAAACTAAAACACCACAGACAAGAACATTCAACTTCAATTTTGGGAAAACGGTAAAAACGGACTAATGGAAAGCAATTTTAAAAAGTCTGTTTATGGTGAACAATCTGAAAACTACCGAACTGAAAAAAAGTGTTTGGAAGGTGAACAACCCCATTAAAGAAAAACACTATCACCTTGATTTACTTTCCATGCATTCTTTATTCCAAAACAACCATAGCACTGTCCTCAAGCAACAATAAACAAATCATAATCTATTGTGATTATTTTACAAAATAATCCAGAGACTCACAGTATATTAAGGCGAGACCCCCTTTTACACAGACCGAGAATGTCTGAAAGTCATTGTTTTGTTCTCTAAAGGGAGTACATGCCTTCCCAGCACACAGGGTTAACGCACTGCGTCTAACTCCCGCGGCAGGGCTGGGTTAATAAACCCACGAGTAGTGTTACCTCCAAGTATTTAGATTGTGCCTTTCCAGTGTGGAGTTGAAAAAAATAAGAAATTAATCAAAATCAGATGTAAAGGAAAATTGATTATTTTCCCCCCCAAAAAATGTTTACGTTTAAGCATTTAAGTATATTCCCCAGAACCATTATAAAAACATTTTGTACCAAAAAAAACAACACAGGGATAAAATCCATAACAAAATGCTTTTGGTTATATTAAAAAAACGAGTCACGTATTATTGTGCAAGGACCAAAATAAACAGAACTCTGCAAAGTCCTTGTGGTAAAGAGAACTTGCAAAGATCTGCATGGAATGCATCTTGAAATAATGGGACAGGGAAATCAGTTTGGGGTTCTTAGGATTATCTAGTTTTACATTTTCCCATAGATTTAAATCTGACAGTCCATGTTTGTTTCTACTAAAATGCCATGGGGCACTTGGTATATATACTTTGAATGGGATTGTTAAACTGCATCAATGAAGCTTTTCAATAGGTCATACATTGATGACTGAATAATTATAATGAATATATCTTCCATGATACGTCTAAAAGAAAATAGGAATTTAAGACAATGTTCCATCACAATACCACATCTATAAATGTTACTGAACAAGCAGAATGCCGTCATTCATAAAGGGAACCATCTGAAGATGAACGTCGGCATCATCAGCTGAAGGTCAGATCCAAAAGAGCGTTTATAAAGCCAGCTGATCCATAGCGTTGTAGTGGTGGGACTGACTGGCAGTAGAAGACAGAAGTTCTTCAAAAGGATGTTGTGTAAACAAGTTCCAGAATATAAATGGTGCTCTAGAAAAGAAAGATTTCCAGGATCTTTTGGTGTCTTTAAAAAGTTGAGATTTAAGTTACAGCAGCTGATTGTACATTAACAATAAAAAGAAAGACCGGTGCCACCGGATGCTTGATCTTTGTAATCCGACCCAGCAGGGTATTTATGGGCAGTGTCAAGGGATGCCCAGCACCGCAGTGGACGTCAGGTCGGACGTGACCCTCTGTTATTCACAGTAACTGAGGTAAGAGAACGAAGCTCTCAAGAGTTGGGAAGCTCATGCGATATAAACTGCTTAAGTCTCTCTAGATATTGGGCATAGAGCTCTATGTCATTGTGCCCGGCTCCTTCTACCCAGAGGGGCTCCACAGCTCGCGGACACCGCTCGTACATAGCCAATCCATGTGAGAAATCGATGACTTCATCTTCTGTGCCATGGATTATCAGCACCGGGGAGGTCACCTTTGAGATTTTATCAATGCTGAATGGAATTGGAGAAAAGAGAATTAGTTTTTTTATAGGGAGTTAATAAACTGACAAAAAGTCCTCTAAATGCATGCATAATACACATTGGCCAACTCAAAGGGAAAGCCCTTCAGTCGCTCCTGGTAATGCTACAGTTGTTGAAGTTGCTACTTCTCTACAGGTATGGAAGATATCTGAAAACCTGTTCTCCAGAAAAAATTACAGGAAGGTCAACTCCCATAGATGCCAATTTAAACATATAATAGAACAGTACCTTGTACTCAAAGGAACAGTTTAGTGTAAAAATAGAAACTGGGTAAACTGATAGGTTGTGCAAATATAAAATGTTTCTAATATAGTTAGTTAGCCACATGTAATGTATAAAGGCTGGAGTGACATAATAGCCAGAAAACTACTTCCTGCTTTGCAGCTCTCAAACGCTGATTTTGTCAGCGACTTGAAGGGGGCCACATGGGACGTAACTGTTCAGTGAGTTTGCAATTGATCATCAGCATGCTGGTTATATTCAAAAGTGAACAATTGTGACCAATGTGCCCCTGATTGGTTACTCCCTGGCAACCAATCAGTGGAAACCCAAGAGTGCTGCAAAGCAGTAAGTAGTGTTCTGTTAGACATCCAGTCACTCCATTACCCTTTTGGCTAACTATATTAGAAACATTTATTTTGCACAGCCTATTTACTCAGTTTTTATTTTTATACTGAACAATTCCTTTAATCCTTATTGGCAGTAAAACAACTCTGTTGGGTTTATTTAATGTTTAAATAAAGAAAGACCCCTTATTTAGAAAACTCCAGGCCCTGTGCATTCTGTTTAACAGGTCCCATACCTGTACCAGCAACTTTTGTGTCGTGTGAAAATCAAAGAAGTGCAGAGAACTAACCCTTGCCAACAAGATTTTTGTTAGCCCATGGCAGCTGACTAATCAGCTCTAACAGGTCTGTACCACTTCCCTTCTACTCTGGAGTTAAAAGAACATTAATGCAGGAGTGTTTCCCCTGTTAACATATGCATACTAGTAAGAGCTACCACTGGAGCTTTTTTTGGCATCACTAGTAAGGCCCACCCTCCCTGTTACAAAGTTTATACTATGGAAAATATCCTATAAACTAATAATATCTACTCTAAAATATATTTACAGTTGAAGTGTGCCATAACTGCATAATGGGAAAGATTGCAAACAGAGAGCATTCATATAGTAAGAAGTAATTATTTTATAAATCTTAATGAGTCATGTGACATTAGAGGTATTACTAAGAAGCCTAATTATAGCTTGCGCATATAGGAAGGTTAACACATCTACTTCCCTCCACTTTGATTAGAATTCTCTACATCCAGAGCAGCCCAACATACACCCAACCTACAGGGCACACTATATAAAGTGTTAAGGGGTGTCCTGACTGCTTATCTTTGCTTCCATGCTGCCTTGGATATATTCAAGCACTTGACAAGTGCTGGGATAAAAGGATTAGGTATATAGGAGGATGTTAAGCCATTTACAGCTGTTTGCATTCCAAGTTACTTATGACTTGATTTTACGCTGATAATTCTTCCACTTGCTTCTGCTTAAAGTATTAGGACCTAAGACTAATGGGATGTGTATCCCCAGCAGACTAGAAACAGCCAGTTACTATATTAGAGGATGATGAACCCAAACTACAGACACCGGTTACAGTACATAAATGTGCAACCACCAGAGGCGTATTGCTAACCTTCTACACTGGGCCCAGCACAGGACCTGGGGACTTTTGTATGGGAATGGAGTGTGCCACCACCATCTTACTGTATACTTACAGGTATCCCTTGCACCATAAGCATAAAATTGAGCAACTGCACAGTACACAAATGATCAGTTGTTCACCAGACTAGGGTAGCAGCACATGCTTTTACAGGAGTGCAGGTTCATAGCAGGTGGTAAGCAGTAGTTGTGGGGTGTGGTTAATGACAAAAGAAATTCGGATGCACACCTGTTAGTTACAATTGTGTCCAAACTGTGATTTATTTGAAGCCCAAAGTATACATCACAAAGGGGCATTGTTTCGGACCCCTCCGGGTCCTTTATCAAGCCTTTCTTTTGTCATTTACCCACTGACCCTTATGCGAGGGAAGGGTCTTCCGGATAAGCACTCTACACTTACAACAAGTGTGTTGGGATTAGGTTGAGCTCTCCATGTTCGTGGGGTGTGGTTAAGTGATTTTGTGATAAGTCCTCCTTAAGGGCAGGGGCACATGGGCAGATTCGGGGAGATTTAGTCGCCTGGAGACTAATTGCCTGTTCTTTGGGGCGACAATCTCCCGAACGGCCTTCCGCCTGCTAAAATGAAAAATCGCCTGCGCCAATGCACTCGTGACGCTTCGATTTCCGAAATCGCCCGAAGTTTCCTCGTGAGGCAACTTCGGAAATCAAAGTCCCGCGAGTGCCATTGCGCTGGCGTTTTCTCATTATAGCATGGGGAAGGCAGTTTGGGGAGATTGTCGCCCCGCAGACAAGGCGATTAGTCCTTAGGCGACTAAATCTCCCCGAATCTGCCTGTGTGAACCTGCCCTTAAACTTCCTTTTCAGCCAACTTTCTTCGTGCAGCATTTGTTTCAGCAGTTAGTCTGTTCAAAAGAAATCCCACATCCTAAGATTGACAGACATATTGTGCAGGTTGTGATGGACAGATGCATCCTGCTAATTCCTAACTTGCACACTACTGAGCAGAAAACATACAAGCATGGGGCTCTAGACAAAACAAATTGTGTATGTTATATCAGCTATCCAGTGCTCCTTTTAGTTCAAAATGACTAATGCTTTGACAAATGACTAATAAGGCAAGCTTTGGCATTTGCTGAACCATTTCTCACTAGTTTTATGGAGGTCACAAGCATTCTGCATAACAGAACCCATATCTTTACTAGAAAATATACAGAATAACAGCTACAATGTTCTCACCTAGGGAAGGCGTCGAAACAGTAGGTCTTCCTTGTGTCAGGAAAAGCAACCCGTAGTCCCGACATCAGAGGGGAGTGAAGAATGACAGCTGCACATTCATAGCGAGAAGCCAAGTCCACTGTAGGTACAGTACCAATACTCTGACCATAAAGTATAATATTCTCAGGGGTGACTCCATATCTGCAATGAGACATAAAATTAGATATTAAAAATAAGCATCAACACTGGAAAATTCATACATAGATGCCAAGCCAAATAAGCACTAGTGGGAAAAAAAAGCTTGCAAAATGTACCATATGTAACTTAACCACAAACATAAACTGTTTATATTTGGGACAGAATAAACTCTATTGAAACGTTACAGCAGAGATGGAAAGCCTCAAACCTTGGCCCTGGCAGCCAAATTACGACACATAATCCCCATCCAACCACAAGATACTAAGTAGTTGCAGCAGCTCCAGGGCAGAGTTTCTACAGAATATCGGAGCTACGTGTGTATAGCATGTCAATAATAGGGAGAGCATGTCTCCATGAATGTATATGTGTGAATAACAGGATTGTGTGTTCAATTATTCAGTTGAAGGAATAACTTTTCTTCTGATCATCCTACAAACAGTGGACGGAAGATTTTTTTCTTTCTTTCTTTCTATTATTCTGTGACGGTGAACTGCTACTTAAGTAGGACACCGATAAAGGTGAGAGTGTGGGTCTAATAATCCAACTACAAGTGGAAGAACTGACATTTCCTTTTTTTCTTCTTCTACTTTCATGTTTTAACACCATCTCTTAATCCCCAAAGACCTGGAACGTGCGTAAGGGCTCTTACTCACTGGCGTTCTGACCTGCGCTCCCCTGCGTTCCGTTTTTTGGCGTTCAGCCGCAGGGGAGCGCAGGAATAGACGCATGTCATTATTTCAAATGGGGCTGTACTCACTCAGGCGCGTGCAGGCGCCGAACGCAGGTTGAGACGCAACATGCTGCATTTTTACTGCGTTCGGCGCCTACATGCGCCTGAGTGAGTACAGCCCCATTTGAAATAATGACATGCGTCTATTCATGCGCTCCCCTGCGGCTGAACGCCAAAAAACGGAACGCAGGGGAGCGCAGGTCAGAACGCCAGTGAGTAAGAGCCCTAAGAGAATGAAGGCGGGTAACTGATCGATATCTACAGGTGTTCAACACGCGATTGGCACAGACAAACCAGTTGGTTGCACCTGTTTCTGGGAATGTTTGATCAGTTCTCTTGTCCTAACTGGATTAACTGGTTATGCTTCACTGGCTTGTTTAATCAGATTTAATGTCATAAAAATAAAGTCTGATAAACAGATGCTGACGTAAAACATTTGTGCATTACGTTCCAGTAAAAGGAAGCTAAATCACATGACTCTTTGACTAATCAACTCCTTACATAGCTATAGTGTGCCAGTGTTACAGTAATCCCAAAACAGGTGATCATTTGGCAATCACACTCCTGCCAGCAATTGTCTGGCAGTAATTCACAGTATGCGTCAGACATATTTTGTGCTGCTAATTACGGATATACAGGATTACAACAATTTAGACAAAGGAAAACATTTAAGGTTTAAAATTTATATATATTTTTTACCAAACTTGATTATTTTTTCTGTAAGCACCACAACTGCCACTACTATTTTAAGCATTGAGTTAGTTCCTGCATTTTTATTTGAGCTCTATACAGTTAAAAGCCTTTGTCTGTAGAAATCATTATTTTATTTATAGAACGCCAGCAAGTTTCAGAGCAGTTTACAGTAATTTAAAATAAAAAGGGGTCTTACAATAATTTAATAAACATGGGTTTGAGTAGAAAAAAATGAGTTACAGGGCCCTACTCCGCAAGAGCTTACAATCTAAAGGGTTAGGGTACATTTGAAACATAAGGAATATAAAACTGGTTTTAAGTTGATGTCTGGTTAATCAAGCTACACTGAATATGCTTCCCTAAACAGCTGGGTGTTTAGGGAACACTTGAAAGCTTGGAAGGAAGGGGAGAGTCTGACAGTAGAGTCCTGCAGCGGGTCGGGTACCCGCGGGTTACCCGCAAAAACCTGCAGTACCATGCGGGTTTTTCGTTGAAGTTCAAGGTGC
Organism: Xenopus laevis; assembly: GCF_017654675.1. Lineage (NCBI taxonomy): Eukaryota > Metazoa > Chordata > Amphibia > Anura > Pipidae > Xenopus > Xenopus laevis. The sequence goes on along the minus strand of NC_054376.1, from coordinate 45,645,193 downwards.
GGGTATACCCGCGGGTCGGCGGTTCTGCGGGTTTGCGGGTTGCGGATCTTCTCAATATAAATATTTGTTCCTTTTTTCTGGTCACGCCCACTTCCGATGATGTCATTTCCGGTACACAATGACAGCACTTCCGGTTTTACTCCCTTTTTTCTGATCATATCTACTTCCGATGATGTCACTTCCGGTTTATAATGACAGCACTTCCTGATTCTTGATGGTCAGCAGGTCGCGGGTCCGGGTTGCAGAGAAGGTACTTGCGGGTCGGGTCGGGTTGCGGGTCCAATCGGGTAAGAATGCGGGTTGCGGATTGCAGGTTGCGGGTACGGGTCGGGTTCGGGTCCCACAAAATGGACCCGCGCAGGACTCTATCTGACAGCTCTAGGCAGAAAGTTCCAGAGACAGGTAGAAACATGAGAGAAGACTTACAGTCAGGAATGGGATGAGGAGAAGGTCAGAAGAAAAGTGTAGATTGCAACAAAGCGTGGGTATTTTGAGATCAGAGCAGTTATATAGGGAGAGGTTTCATTGTTAAGGGCCTTGAATCTAGAGGCCATCTTTTAACTGGAAACATTTTCAGTAACAAGAATAACGGTCCTTTAACACAAGTTTTCCTCATTTCCATGAGCAACATCATTATCATATTCCCTAGAGAGTCTCTTCTCCAAAGTAAACAACCTTAACTTGGTTAACCTTTCCTCATAAGTGAAACTTTCCATACCCTTTATCAGCTTAGTTGCTCTTCTTTGGACTTTCACTATCATTATATAGGACTGGATACCCAAACCCAAAGCTTGCCGGTGCTTTTTAAAGGGGAAGGATGAGCTTCGCTGGCAATAATCTATCTATCTAAACACGAACTAGGATATCAATCTGACAGCATATCGTGAAGAAAAGTAAAAGAAGCCAGTGCTGAGGCCATATAATAAAAAAGTCACGTAAGGCTCCAAATATATTTATATGGGGCCCCTATAGAAATATGATCATGCTGAAAATTGATAAGCAGCTTCTGGCTCCACAACCACCACATGTCCTGAATGTAAATGTATGCTGTAGGTTTAAGGATTACTTTCACTGGAATAGCAGACCTTGGACCTCATGGAAAATGGCCACAAAGCATTATTCCTCCTCCACCAAAACTTCTCTTGGCATTAGCTAAGTGCACACTCAAAGATTGGACTTACAGTGGAATGGTGGTAAAAATGACACCAATCCAGCTGACTCTTAGCATTGTACATAGTGACTGTAGCTTGCGTGCAGCCGCTTGCTAGCTTATACTCATGCTCACAACAAATGGCTCTTATGCTGTGATGTTAAACACTTAAAGGGATACGGTCATGATTTTTATTGCTTAAAGGAAAACTATACCCCCAAAATGAATACTTAAGCAACAGATAGTTTATATCAAATTGAATGACATATTAAAGAATCTTACCAAACTGGAATATATATTTACATAATTATTGCCCTTTTACATCTCTTGCCTTGAACCACCATTTCGTGACTCTATCTGTGCTGTCTCAGAGATCACCTGACCAGAAATACTACAACTCTAACTGTAACAGGAAGAAGTGAGGAAGCAAAAGACACAACTCTGTCTGTTAATTGGCTCATGTGACCTTACATGTGGTTTGTGTGTGTACACAGTGGGGGTCATTTATAAAGTTCGCGCAGCGCATATTTTTCGCAAATGGTTGTATTGCGCATGTTTTTTGCTGAGCGCTAATATATTGCACTGCTCTGCCCGTCTTTCCGGTTTTTGCGAATTCACAGTGTGAATAAGTTTTCGCAAATGGCGCACATATGAGAATGGAGTTCGCGCGAGCGCACCCAATGTGCGAGGTTGTTGTGCGCAAAAATAGCGTTAAATTCGCAGTTTGCAAAACTGTTTTGCGAATATTTTATCCGCCACCAAAGTTGTGGCATAATTGAGTCGCAGAGTGTGCGCATAAAGATTCGCAATTTGCGAATTGTGACATATTTATAAAGCCCCTTTAGACATTCGCATTGTGAATAAAAAATTCGCAATTCTGTATGCACCCTCTTATTCAGCTTTATAAATATAACCATGCACAGGGCAAATATATTCACTTTGCGAACCAATCTGCCCTGCGCGAACTTTATAAATGACCCCCACTGAATCTTACGATCTCAGGGGGCGGCCCTTATTTTTTAAAATGGCAATTTTCTATTTATGATTACCCAATGGCACATACTACTAAAAAAGTATATTATTATGATAATGGTTCATTTACATGAAGCAGGGTTTTACACATGAGCTGTTTTGTTTTACTCAGTATCTTTTAATAGAGACCTACATTGTTTGGGGGGTATAGTTTTCCTTTAATTACATGGTTTACACTGCAATAATTCACTCTACCATATGAATTTTGTTCCTGAACCAACAAGTATATATTTTTTTGATTGTAATATTGGTGTGCAGGCAGCCATCTCAGGTCATTTTGCCAGAGACTGTGCTTTCAGAAAGAGCCAGCGGTTCAGGATGGAACTGCTTTCAGGCAGGCTGTTGTTCTCCTACTTAGTGTAACCGAAGGAGTCGCAATGGGACATGGATTTTTACTATTGAGTGCTATGCTCATATGTACCAAGGAGCGGTTATCTTGTGTCAGCTAGCTATTATCCGTTTACCTTACCATTGTTCTATTGTTAAGATGCTGAGGGGGCAGGGGGAATGGAGGGGGTGATATCACTCCAACTTGCAGTGCAGCAGTATAGATTTACTGAAGTTTATAAGAGCACAAGTCACATGACTGGGGCACCTGGGAAACAGATGATATGTCTAGCCCCATGTCATATTTCAAAATTCAATATAAAATATGTGCTCTTTTGAAAAACTGATTTCAGCGCAGATCTCTGCTAGACCAGTACTATTAACTGATGCATTTTTGGGGGAAAAAAACGTGTTCCCATGACAGAATCCCTTTAAGGAAGCAGTTTGCACCTACAAAACCTGAGGGCATGCGATTTCAGAACAAGATTCAATACTCCTGGGCATATAGGGTACCTTAGTGTGAACATCAAGCCTTATATGCTATTATAAAACAGACTGCAAAATGCAGCCATTTAACTTAAAACCAAGAATAGCAAAATTCCTTTAGCACAGCTATAGTATATCCCTCTTTTTTGCGGGAAAGACATTCTTGAATTTTTTTTTCTGGGGGACAAAACAAACAGAGGGCAAAAAAGAAATGAAAAAGTGGGGACAGAAAAGGTAAACAGTTAACAAACAGGCTGTAACAAGAGGATTAACCCAGGATGAAGATAGTAAATATACTGAACTTTCAACTCAAGCATTTGCCTCTTTTACACAAGCTCATATTACAACTGTGGTTATACTTTTAGAAGGGATATACCGTCCTCTCCTTTATCTAATATTGATTGATCAGGAGTGCAAAGTTTTGGCAATATGCAGAACACACAATGAAATACAAACTGAAAGTCTCTACTGACGTGATGAGTCTGTGGTTAATTTGCAGTGTTTGTGTATATTCAACATTGACATCATATTTGGACTTGCTATTGAATTTTTAGAGCAATTCTTCAGGCTGCTCCTGAAAGTATAAGAGGGGCTTGAAATGGTGACAAAAATATTTGGGAATGTTAGATCTGTAGCAAAACCCTACAAAACTGTCATTTTTAATATCTGTCTCATTTCTGCATCTTATTAATACTTCAGCATGTAAACGTGGCTTCACTGAGAAACACTGAATTATCTTGATAATAAAGCAAGAATGGCAAGCTAAATGCTTTGAAAGTATGCAACCGTGTTACACTGCTATTAGCAATAAACTAAGTATACTGGGTTTATTTAAAAAAATGGTGACTGTTTGCACTTAAAGGAACAGTAACACTAAAAAATAAAAGTGTCCTAAAGTAATGGACATATAATGTACTATTGTGCAGCACTGCTAAAATTGGTGTGTTTGCTACAAAATTACAATACAATAGTGGGCATGTGGGCAGCCATTCAGAGCTGAAAATGAGAAAAGGCACAGGATACACAGCAGATAAACTATGTAGTATACAATGGGATTCTTCAGAATTTATCGGTTATTTACTATGTGTCCTGTACTTAAATGGCTTACACGGTAGATTATTTATATTAACTATAGTTGTTTTTCTGAAGCAAACACACCAGTTTTGCCAGTGCAGGGCACAAGTACATTATACTGTCTTTCCTTTATAAAGGTGTCATTTTTTGGCGTTACTGTGCCTTTAAACCCATAGGTGTGATGGAAGTCTGGACTAATACAGGGAACAGACCTGTCCAATATCTATGGGGGCTCCTTTGATCTTTTAACTCATCTGTACAGTTTTTTTTGCCATTCAGTAAAGTGGTAAGGGCGGTGTAACAGCAGTAGAGTGCACAAAAGCAATGTGAACTTTGCAAAATGCAGATAATATCTAATTTTACCCCAAAGCACTTTGTGTGGGTCTAGAAGGGCAGTCTATCCTATCAAAGGCTGAGATGGCCCATGCCTGGCTTGAAATGAGCAAAGTATGGCAAGTATGGCAAGCATAAGCAAATACACTAGAACATTAGACCTAACACACAGTATATTACCCCTATTGGATTAGAGGACTTGCCTGCAGTAGCCCGAGCAACCCTTGAATAAACAATGAACTAATTCTGTACCATTGACTTCTATGAACATAATGCTATTTCAGATGCTTTCTCTTGGCTTCTGCTATACAAATACTGCTCAGTCAGTCAAAACACGCAATAAAGTGAAAGGTTGTCTCAGCGAAACTAATGCTCAGCCTGTGTTTTTGGCAGAGAGAACAGCAATCACAGTCCCAGCCAGATTACTTGAGAGACTCGTGGCTGAGCCTTGATTGATTCATCTTACATTAATTGAAGCAGAAATCCAACATTGCACATTCTTGGAGAAACGCCGTGCCACCTGAGCTCTAGCACTTGGGAGTAGGGACGAATTTGAAGAACAGCTTTGCAGTTATTGCAATCTGGATCATTTATCTGAATTTCAGAGCACTTCATTTAACGCCTGCAGCCTAACACCCGAATAGAGGCAAATCAAATGGCATGTTTTTCATTATTGTTTTCATGAGAAAAGGATCTATTGTCCACTTTGTATAGCCATTCCCTGGTGGTGAACATCCAAATGAAAAAAAACCTAGTGGTCTGGACTGGGAAATGTGTGACACCATAAAAATATTCAGCAGCAGGAATAAACTACAGATATAGGATCTATTATCAGAGACCCTTAATCCATACCTCCCAACTATCCCGTTTGCCGTGGGACAGTCCAGATTTTAACAGCTCAATCTTCAGTCCCGGATTGTTACTGAAATGTGCCGACTTTCTATTTGATCTCCAGCACTGAAAAGCTAGAAGAACAAAGTTTCTAAAACTTGATTGGTTTTTGGCAGAGAGCCTAGAATATGTGGCAGGTGTACTTAGATACATTTGTTACAATTTAAGATAAGCAAAGATACAAATGTAACCAAAATAAGATGTCGATTGGGGAAACGGAGACTTGCAGATAATTCACTTTCATTAGCAAAACTGTCCATAACTGACCCTAAAACCCCAAAAATGTGTTCAAGCTTTCCATTACATGCCACGTTTTGTAAAATGGACATGGCAGTCAGTGTATGGCCATAAAATGGGCGTGGTCAAATGTCTATCATGGCATTCTTCTGAGTTTAGTGACTCTTTAAAAGTAACAGTAGACATTATTTCCCTGCAACACAACTGCAAGGGTGGGCACATACAAGGAACTTCTGGCCACACCTTATTCTGTGATAGAAAAAAAGAAAGGTAACCCTCTACTGATAATTCATTGAAGCAGTATCAGTGAAGCGCCACACTTTGAATATTTATAATGCTCATCTTTAATTGGATGCCATTTATTTGCTGTGATTTTAAATTTGTGCTTATGACTGCGTTGAATTCTTTAATCTTATCCATGTTTTCTTCCAATGACCCTCAACAAGTATCCACTGAGTTTCTGGATATAGGCATTTTGAAGGGGAAAAATCAGAGACATTCAACAGCTATCAATGTAAAGTTATAGCTCACTGCACTGCCTCTTGTATAAGCCACCGCAGATCCATATAGAACCTGGTGCTTCAGTACATAATGCAGCACTGTTGCCATTCTCTGTTTAACAAAGATATTATTTACCCACAATAAGGCTTCCATTGTGTCCACACCCAACCATAAAAGTGGTACACAGAAAAGGGGAGTTTAGGCCACTGCACAATTTTGGCTCATATCATTAACTGCTTATAAAGTGAATAAATTGTATACCTCTGTGCACTAAATGCCTAGACATCACATGATTAATTCAGTCAACACCCAACCTCAACCATCTGATTTATCACTATTGAATTTCTAGTTACAGTTGACTACAAATGTCATAAAAAAAAAAAGGGAAAAAAAGTTTTAAACTGTTCGTAAATAGAAGGCTGCACCCAGGACAACTAATAACCTGAGTCTACAACATAATGAAAAGGCAAGCACGGCGTAACAAAACACATGGGTACAGGATTTGTTAATATGTAATACAGGGTTTGTGGTGACGACAACATCAATGCATAATTCTACCTTTAAAGAAAACTAAAGGTATAATCACCAGGGGGTGTACCAACCAGTTATTATAATCATTTACTAAATACCCCGAGCCAGTGCTCCCATTAGGAGAAAACTGAACATTCCTGGGTTATTTCTGAAGAAGCTCATTCCCTCTAATCTTCTACATCTTCTGGGTTCATTTGGCCAGAGCATGCACAGTAGTGTGAGAAAGCGAGATTTCTTTTTATCTAAATTCGCTTTCACTCTACTGCACAAGTACCTGCCCGGACCACAATGAAGAGAAAAGATAGACGAAGAGCTTCTACATATATACCCCTGGCTGATGCAATTTTTAGCAAACAGGAGCCCGAGCCCAGGGTATCTGGTAAGCGATTACAATCACTGAGTGGAGAACTTTTTGGCACCCCTCACAGTGATGATAGCTTTAGTTTAAAGGAAATATGTCGTAATGCAGAAATCCTTATGGTAAGAATGCTGTAACAATCAACCTTTTAGTTTTATGATCTTAAACATACATCTATTAAATCTGAAACCAGCAAGGGGCTCACAAAAACTAAAGATGAATAAACAATGGATACATGATTTAGAAGCATAGTGTAGATTCTAACCACAGCAGGGAGAACTGCTAAAATGAAATATGGAACACTGGAAATACTATTCCAGGGTTGCCACGTGTCTCAACATCCTGCAAATGTCTAACTACAGCCATATGCAGTACATGTATTACCGATCCCCTCCTCCCAACATTACATAATACATCCTGAATCAAACAAGAATACTAACCACAGAGTATCTCAGCAGTAGCAAATGCAGGATAAAGGAGAATAATAATCAGGGAAGGTGCCAGGCGACTAAATCTCCCCGAATCGCCCACTGCGCCCTTACCCTAAGGGGATTGACCCTATAAGGGTTAGGGCAGACTGGCAGATTCGGGGAGATTTAGTCGCCTGGCGACTAATTGCCTCTTCTGAGTGGGGTCAATCTCCCTGAACTGCCTTCCGTCTGATTGAATGAAGAATCGCCTGTGCTAAAAACACTTGTGGCGCTTCGATCTCCGAAGTCGCCCGAAGTTGCATTACAAGAAAACTTCGGGCAACTTTGGAAATCGAAGTTTAGGCTATTAAATCTTCCCGAATCTGCCCGTCTGCCCCAACCCTTATAGGGTCAATCCCCTTAGGGTAAGGGCGCAGTGAGCGATTCGGGGAGATTCAGCGCCTTCCCTCACTCTGCGCTGTCTATAATGAAAAATCACTGGCGCTAATCACACGCAGCGATTATTTTTCCAAATACGAATCGCCACGTGTGATTAGCGCCAGCAATTTTTCATTTTAGCCAGAGCAGAGTGAGGGAAGGTGCCAGGCGACTAAATCTCCCTGAATCGCCCAGTGTGCCCTTACCCTTAGGGCAATGACATACAGAGCTACTAGTAGCAACTACTTGTCACAGCTACAAAAGAGATAGTGATAATCGTCTCTGCTATTTTGTAATCTTCTGGCATTTTGTAGTCACAACAAATAGCAGCTACTAATAGTTCTGTGTGTCATTGCCCTTATAAAGACAGTAAAAGTTATAGCGTAAACCTGACAGACAGGAATAGCAATATAAAAGCATATCCATATCTATAGAATCAGCAAGTCCAAACCAGCAAGAATTTAGTGTTTAGCGACCGTAAGAGAAAAATATATTACCATCCCTATAAAACTCAGCTCTTACAGGAGCACCTAGTTCCCACCAAGGCATGAAATGTTTTACTATTTACATTTCTGTGATCTGTTTGGCTGATATGATTCAGCCAAATTAGTGACTAGCAAAGGAAGGCAAAAGAGGGGGTATGCACAATACCAAGTGTTGCCTACTCCTCACTGTGATATTACTATGTAAGCTTATTAAGCACCATGGGCAGAAGGCCCCCTGGATCACAAACTGAAAAGATCTATAGATCACTACCTTCCAGGTAAATATATTACATACATATACCTCCCAACTGTCCCATTTTCCAAGGGACAGTCCCTCTTTTGACAGCTCAACCCGCAGTCCCTAGTTTGTACTGGAAAGTCCAGATTTTCTCTGCATTGAACAACCAGAATAAGAAACAATGTTGCTAACTTATTTGGCTTTTGGCAGAGAGCCCAGAACAGCCACAGCTGCAGATAAGATAGTTTTGTAACAATTTTGAGATAAGCAAATAAGTAACAAAATAAGATAACAGGTCTCTTGGGAGAAGTTAGACTTACAGGACAATTCACGGTCATTAGCAAAACTGTAATAACTGAAAAAAAAACACAGAAATATGTTCAAACTTTCATAACCTGCCAAATTTTGTTAAATGAAATAAATGTGGCCAGAAAAATGGGCGTGGTCAAAAAAGTGTCCCTCTTATTTCCAAAATGTTGGGAGGTATGCATACGCTCCAGTTCTTTTAATGAAACCAAATTGCAAATACTGTTAAAATAACAAGATCTATTTATTTCCCCAAACTATTAAAAAGGGTAAAGATTCCCTTTAAGTCTTTCAAGCTATGTGGCTAACAGCACATAATACTGCAACTGACAGAAAGTAGGTTTATTATCTCACTGGGGCAAAGACCAGGCCAGTTAATGTTTTTCTCAACCTACAACTCCCCACAGCCAATGAATGATGAACGTGTGTGCCTCGTGTTTTAAAGGCTAGTATTTAAACGTAACTAAGTTGAACAGCGGAAATCAGCAGTAGTAAAGTCTTTAACTTTGAATTCAACAATGGTCTCTGCTGAACGTTAAGGCAAAACAAGACTAAACAATGAAGACAGATGATGACAGGAGACAGAAATGACAGGAGACTGTCTCAGACAGCCAAAAATAATAATCTTCTTTACCTCACTTGGCAAAAAATTGTCAAAATTTCAAGTGACCCCTGCCCTTATTTCCAACTCCTCCAAAGAGTCGCCAATGTATAAAAAATGTTTCAGACCCTGCATGACTTGTGAGCTTAAGATATAATGGATACACTGATCTTTTCGAGGGATGCAACTAGAAGAGTCAGTATTTTGGTAGTATCTTTGCAGAGTGTTCAAAGGCTTCTGTAAAAGTCCACAAACCTGTGGTAAAAAATATCTACTCCAACCTGACCTGGTAGGCCTATGAAAACTTCAAGGGAAAATGTATAAATAAAACAGAACAAAAAACATTCCTTCTAATTATACCAGACAGAACCAAGGCTGAAGTGCTAGCAGTATGTAACTGGGCCACTAGTTACAGGGTACAAACACTCAAGGAAAAAGGTCCCAGAGAGGACCGAAACGTTGGAAATGAACCTGTGAATAAAGACACATTTATTTCACTGAATATGAACGAGTGCGGGTCCATTCATTGGATTGTATTATCAAACATTGACCAACGCACCACCATCGATTGAATTATATCCAGGAGGAGTGCGTTCACTGTACCGACATAATATATATACCGTATATACTCGAGTATAAGCCGAGTTTTTCAGCTCCCAAAATATGCTGAAAAACTCTACCTCGGCTTATATTCGGGTCAAGCGCAATAACGGTCGCCGGCGCCTAAGAATAGTCACAGGCACCTAAGAATAGTCGCCCGCATCTAAGAATAGTCACCCGCGCCTAAGAATAGTCGCCCGCACCTAAGAATAGTAGTCGGCGCCTAAGAATAGTCTCCAAGAATATTCGCCGGCGTCCAAGAATGGTCGCCGGCATCTCCAATGGGAGCAGAAACCCTCAATTTTTTGATTGAAACTTACCAGAAGCTGCTGCCTTTCTCACCCTAGGCTTATAGTCGAGTCAATAAGCTTTCCCAGTTTTTGGAGGTAAAATTAGGTACCTCGGCTTATACTCGGGACGGCTTATACTCGAGTATATACGGTATATATATATATATATATATATATATATATATATATATATATACCTGCCCTGTATTTGTAACGCAGCTTAAGGTAATGACAGATGTGTTACGTCTCAGCAGCTTTTGTTTAGGAAATAGAAAGAACTGTGACAAAAAAGCAGACTGCAGAATGCCTATGTGCTTTTCTACAAAATCACTCGGATGGACCAGATTTGGGGTGAACACCAGATATAAATGGCTATTTATGGCTAGATATAATGGATTATCATTAAATCTGGCCATAGAATTTCTTCTTTGAGCGATGAATGCTTCTTCATTTCAGTCTATGGCGCTACCATTAGCCATTCAGATTAAAATAATTAGAAAAAAGAACACATCAGACGAAGATCTGTCCATTAATTATCAGCAGTTACTTGAAATGCTGTGATACTCCAACCATGATCCATAAACCATCTGTATCTCTGAATCTATGGCCAGCTTTAGTCAACTGGGCAAATAACTGCTCAGCAGGGGGGGATATAAGAAAGCAGGGAATTCCTCCACACTGATGGGGGGGGGTTAAAAGAAAGCAAGGAATTACTCCACACTGATTTGAATAGAATAGAGGGTGTAACCTGCCAGGCGACTGTTCCCTACTACAAATCAAAGTTGCCAAACAAGAGATATAATTATAGAATACAAAAGACAAAATGGTTTGCTAAATATGATTTGTACAGAAAGTATTTTCAGAAAACAGGCAAAAAGACATGTGAAGGTTTATACCAGCAGGGGAATTATCTGTAGAGGACAAATGAAAGCAAAAATGTAAATTCCTTCAGTCAATGGAAATAATTGCAAAGCATTGTGATTATTCTTCATTCTTCTAAAATTAAAGCAGTACTTTCAAACTAATGAAACCCAGAAAAATAAAATGAACAGCATTGATATCTCACATTGCTCTTTGGGAATGCAACTGAACTTGCTTAGTAAAGTTTTAAATTGGGGAAAATGATGAATGCAATATTTACCAATCAAAAGTGAACTTCAGTATGTTTCACAGGGTGGGGGATCCAATCCATGGATAAACAACACAGTTATTTGTGTACAGCCTCAGTAAGGCTAATGTCGCACAAGGCGGATTCTCACCCCTATGTTCCTAGCAGCTTTCTGATGGTCCTACACCCAAAGTCACTGGGTCGCCGGCCCGGAGCAGATTCTGTCACCAACATGTATACTTAAATGCACTTCAGCACCAAAATCTGCTCTATATGCCTTATCCCAGGCTGATGCAGTGGCCTTGCCAAACAAGCAAATCTTTCATTGTATGGCCAGCTTTAGCCTGGTCTTCTCTTTGCTTAAAAACCCACTGACTGGAGAACTTTTCTTTTAACTGCCATTCTGCCAACGCATGCAAAACATAATAAAAACTCCTATGTTACGATACTGGACAAACACATAATCAATGCAACCACAAGGGCTCCCTGGGAAATCCTTTAAAATGAAGGCGAGGTGCTTAGGAGAAAAATGGGGTTCGAGGTTAACAATTATATTCACTGGTGCATAACATATTGGCATCCCCCAGTGAACTGCAATTTCCTTGTCCTTTAAAACTAAATATAAGTATAGGTATAGGATTCAGAAACCCGTTATCCGGAAAGCCTTGAATTACGGAAAAAAGGCCGTCTCCCATAGACTTCATAACACGAAGTCTATGGGAGATGGCCTTTTTCCTGTAATTCAAGGCCGTCTCCCATAGACTTCATTTTATAAAAATAATCCAAGTTTTTAAATATGATTTTCTTTTTCACTGTAGTATTTAAACAGTGCCTTGCACTTGATCCAAACTAAGATATAATTAATTCTTATTGGAAGCAAAACCAGTCAATTGGGTTTATTTAATGTTTACAGGATTTTCTACTTGAGGTATAAAGATCCAAATTACAGAAAGATCAGTTATCCGGAAAACCCCAGGTCCTGAGCATTCTGAATAACAGGTCCCATACCTGTATAAGAAATGCTAATGCTACAGGGTTCATTATGTATCAGCTTCAACACATAAGAGATAATCTGGTTTCTACATAGCAAATGCATTTGTGACATGAAATACTATCAGCACAGGGGGTTATATAGGTAATGCCACTGGAAATTACTTAATCCCTGCCAAAAAAAATAAGAGTACCAGCAGCAGTCACTGGGAAATGGAATAAGAAGACAAGTTATTTTGAAACCAGAGTGCACATGGCCAGAAGGATGTATGTGTTTCCTTCCATATTAAGGCTTCCACATCCTATGCACGTCATTAGGACAATTAGTGATACGTATAGGGGGATACAGGATGGAGTCAGGGGAATACTATGAGCAAATTAGGTTTTGTAGGCTCTGCATTTATATTTAGAAACAGGATAACCTGTGTGCACAACAGTACAGTGCATTCAAGATTCTTAGATAACTCTACATATGAACCCAATACATGTCTACCACCTGTAAAAAGAAAGCCTTTTGCAGAACTCAAGAAGTTACAAAAACCTTTGAGTTCTTAAAGGGGTTTTTCACCTTCCAAACACTTTTTCCCCCGTTATTTTCAGGTTGTTCCCCAGAAATTAAGACTTTTTTCAATTACTTTACATTATTTATTTTTGACTGTTTTTCCAAAATCTAAGTTAAAGTTGAACGTTCTTGTCTCTGGTGTTTTAGTCTGACTAATTCAGGCGCAGACTCTAAACTGTTACAATTGTGCGACTGAGTTTTTACATTTAGTTGATACATTTCTCAGCAGTATCTCTGCAATATTAGCAACTATTGTATCAATTCTAACAGCTGCTTGTAATGAAAGCCAGAGATTCTGCTCAGCAGGGACAAAGATAAGAAATGTATCAACTAAATGTATCCATTTAGATCAGTTTACAGGGTCGGCGACCCCCCCTTCCCAGAGCTGCTTCAGTAGGTGAAAAATTACACTTTACACATGCACATATTTTAGCATATGGTTACTGTGGCGAATAATTAAATAGATGCCCTGTAAATACTTTACATTACAAAGTAGCTCAGTGGCTACATGATCTCGGTTATAGGTTTTGTGAATATCTTTGTGTGTTTATCTTGCTGGTAAAACAAGTGTATTTCCCCAAGAGATGCCTAGTTCATAGATAGCCCAGAGGGAATATTCTCTGAACCAGGCAGGAATGCCTTCTGTGCTATTACCGAACAAAGCTGAGCAAATACTGAGGGGGAGGGGGAATCTCCATATAACCAAGGGCTGGGGCTGTCCTGTTTGCCTTACACCACCTGCCAGCCAACCCCCGGCTCCCAGAACTCAGTCTAATATATTGAAAATGCCTGTCTAACCAGTACCTGTTGCTTACAGTGTCATATTTAGCATCGTCAATTACTTAATGTTTACAATATGTTCAGCAGCTGTAAACTTAAATAGCCAGGGGTCCAAGCTGCACCTCCATGCAACTCTCTAAAAGACTGGCAGAACATTTGCAGGGAAAGTATTGTGACCCCTAAAGTAGCTGTTTAACAGAGTCAATGTGCCATGCATATACAGCCCTAGGCTAAAGACAAAGCAGGACCATGGCAATATTGATTTCAGTTTTAGAAGGTGGGGGTCTGAGTGGGAACAGACATGTCCACTCTCCAGCACCATGGACAGCAGAGCTCTCATCTTCCCTCAAAACTATATTGATATACAGTAGAATGAGTAGAACCTCAATTTTACATCCCCTGATTTTAACCTTTCCTTCATTTTACATTGTTTTGTGGTCTCAACTATATATTATGCACAATACATTTCCCTGATTTTACACCATTTTTTTCTGGTCCCCTGAAAAAACGTAAAATGGGTGTTCTACTGTATGTACCATAGGGTTGTGCTCTAACTGGGATATCACGGCTCATCCGATGACATTTGGGGTAACATGCATCAACCTGGCTATATGTGTACAGATACAATTTTGTTCTGTATTATTTTTAGTATGTGTGTGCTGGGCAGATGATTTTGACCAATATCTTTGTACTACGGGTGTCAGTGTTTTCATGAATCGGCCATGTTTAATAATGGCATCTGCTAATTTACCAGGCTACACTGGTGTTTATGGTGCACTGGCAGTTATGGATCTTCACTCGCTGCAAGTCTGATTGTATGGAACAATGGAAAGGCAGCCATACCGTGTACAGCCATAGCAGCCGTCTGTGCAGCCCATAGAAATATCAGTCTGATATCTAAGAGCATCGGTCAGTGCACGGCTCCCTTTAATAGTGTGTGGATGTGAATATGTGCTATGGGATACAGTGTGTGTATCTCTATAATATACAGAGTATGGTGCATAATAGTACAATAAAGGCTCATCTTAAAACAGGGACACTCATGAAGGAAACCTGGCAATAAGTAGGTTTGGGCCTGTGTCCTTTAACCAGTAGGCCGCTGGTTGGTAATCCCAGGCTAAACCAATCCATGCCCTTAGCCAGCGAGGGTCCAATGACTAATTAGGGGTGGTGTGTAACTATAGAAGAAGCAGACCCTGTGCCTGCAGGGGGCCTAGAAGGTATAAAAGCCCTAATTCATATACAATTTCAATAAATATTGGTAAAACAAATCCTATGCTAAACATTTTGGGGGCCTGAAAAATAATTTGCTGTCGGGCCCAGAAAATAGGGATGCACCGAATCCAGGATTCGGCCGAATCCTTGTGCATGGCTGATCAAATCCTAATTTGAATGTGTAAATTAGGTGTGGGAAGGGAAATCACGTGACTTTTATCACAAAACAAGGAAGTAAAAAAAACTTCCCCCCCCCCACGTATTCCTTTCCTGACCCTAATTTGCATATGCAAATTAGGATTTGGTTCAGTGTTCGGCCAAATAATGCACAAAGGATTTGGGGATTAGGCCAAATCCCAAAAAGTGGATTTGATGAATCCCTACTTAAATATCTAGTTACGTCACTGCAACAAGTCCAATGACTAATTACTGACTCCATTGGCTAATTATTGACTCCATTGGCTAATTATTCAGTCCATTGGCTAATTATTCAGTCCATTGGCTAATTACTAAATCCAATGACTAGTAGCCAAGTCCAATGACTAGTTGCCGAGTCCAATGACTAGTTGCTGAGTCCAATGACTAGTTATTAAGTCCATTGGCTAATTATTAAGTCCGATGACTATTTGCAGAGTCCAATGACGAATTATTAAGTCAAATGACTAATTATTAATTCCAAAGACTAATTACCGAGTCCAATGATTAATTAATAAGTCCAATAGCTAATTATTAAAGGGATACGGTCATCTGAAAACATGTTTTTTTCAAAACACATCAGTTAATAGTGCTACTCCAGCAGAATTCTGCACTGAAATCCATTTCTCAAAAGAGCAAACAGATTTTTTTATATTCAATTTTGAAATCTGACATGGGGCTAGACATTTTGTCAATTTCCCAGCTGCCCCTGGTCATGTGACTTGAATATAAAAAGATCTGTTTGCTCTTTTGAGAAATGGATTTCAGTGCAGAATTCTGCTGGAGCAGCACTATTAACCGATTCATTTTGAAAAAAAAATGTTTTCCCATGACAGTATCCCTTTAAGTACAATGGGTAATTCTTAAGTCCAATGGCTAATTCTTAAATCCAATGACTAATTATTAAGTCCAATGACTAATTGCCGAGTCCAGTGACTAATCAATGTGTCAGTTCTTACCGAGTTCTCAGGGCGTGCCAGGCCGCCTCGATGTCCGCATAGAGGTTCTTCTCGCTGGGTTTGCCGCTGCTCACCCCGTAGCCGGAATAATCGTAGGAGAAGATGTTGCAGTTGATGCGGGTGCCCAGGCCGATATAGAAGCTGCACATCTGGCCCAGATCCACCGCGTTCCCGTGGGAGAAGAGTAACGTGTATCGGCTGCCGGGGGAGCAGCGCACGAACATGCAGCCCAGGAAGCTCCCTCGCTCGGTCCGCCATCGGAACACTTCCACCGCGTCCAGCTCCCGCTGCGAGTACTGCCAGTCCGCCCGCTCCGACAGGTGCAAACTGCAGGCCGCCGGCTCTCCGCTCCCCTCCTCCCTCGGGGGCTGCTGGGCGGTGCTTGCCGGGGCCTCCATCTCCCGCACGGTATAGGTGGGCTCCGGGGGCAAGAAGGCCAGTTTGGCAGCGATGCGGCTTGGGCAGGGCGGGCAGCAAAAGAGCCAGCACAGCTCCCCCAAAGAAAAACCGTTCATCCTGGGTCCCTGCTCGGGCATTGGGGCGGCCCAGGCCGGAGGAAAGGACGGGACCAAGGAGGAGGGTAACAGGGGGGAGGCTCAGAAGTGCCCGTCCTTGGCACCCAGGTAGTAGCCCGCAGTTACCTCCTCATCTGACTGCTTCTCCCGCACGGCCTGTAGCTGCTTCCGGGAAACGAGACCGACGACTATCAGAAGAGTGCTGCCCCCTAGCACGGCGGAGACAGACGCTGCGCAGGAAACGACAGCGCGAGGATTCCTGGACATATTAGACTCGTTTGTATTTTTTTTGGAACTACAATTCCCAGCATTCCTTAGCAGACCCTTCTCCAGCACATGAGACGATACAGGTTAATGGGTTTCGATGTCCTACCAACGTCAAGTAGAACCGTCTTCCCATAGATCATGTATTTCTTTATTACTTGATATTAAAGGGGCAGTGTTTGCACAGGGAATCCTGGGAAGGAAACAAATTTATACAGCAAAACGCATCAGTTAATAATGCTACTCAAGCAGACTTCTGCACTGAAATTTTTTTTATATTCAATTTTGAAATCTGACATGGGGCTAGACATATTGTCATTTTCCCAGCTGCCCCCAGTCATGTGACTTGTGCCTGCACTTTAGGATGGAACTACTTTCTGGCAGGCTGTACTAACTGAATCAGTCTCAGTGGGACTTGGCTTTTACTATTGAGTCTTGTTTTTAGATCTACCAGTCAGCTGTTATCTTGTGTTAGGGAGCTGCTATCTGGTTACCTTCCCATTGTTCTGTTGTTAGGCTGCTTGGGGGGGGGGGAAATGGAGGGGGGTGATATCATTCCAATTTGCAGTACAGCAGTAAAGAATGATTGAAGTTTATCAGAGCACAAGTCACATGACTGGGGGCAGCTGGGAAACTGACAATATGTCTAGCACCAGATTTCAAAATTGAATATAAAAAAATCTGTTTGCTCTTTT
The DNA here is from genome assembly GCF_017654675.1 of Xenopus laevis. Taxonomy (NCBI): domain Eukaryota; kingdom Metazoa; phylum Chordata; class Amphibia; order Anura; family Pipidae; genus Xenopus; species Xenopus laevis. The sequence continues at coordinate 45,627,622 of NC_054376.1, read as the reverse complement.
AGAAATGGATTCCAGTGCAGAATTCTGCTGGAGCAGCACTATTAACTGATGAGTTTTGAGAAAAAAAACATGTTTTCCCATGACAGTATCCCTTTAACTGGGTTTCAAATCACAGATCCAGTTAAGCTCCCCATTGACGCGACAGTTCTTCTTGCCGAACGATTGATTTTAAGGAAGTCTGACCAATCCTTCGAAATTATCGTGCGGTTAGTGGGATTCCAACGATTATACATCTTATGATTTTTCAGCCGACATCTGTCAGGAAATTGATCGGCCAGGTTAAAACTTCTTTATCGGTCCCAGTGCTATCTATCTATGTTTGCAGGGCCAAGCAGGCAGCTCCCCTTTGTTTTCCTGGCAAATTGGTCTTTTTAGTTGATGGACAATTCGTACGATCGTTCAGAGAAAATCGCGGTCTCATGATGAGGATCTGATCTCTTAAAAATCTCAACATCTATGGCCAGCTTTATTGTCTGTCACGATCGCCGCCCGGAGCAGGTCCAGGAGCTCCGGGCGGCGCGTCCTTCCCTGCCGGCGTCGCTTCCAAAATGGCGGCGCCCATGGCCGCCACGTGGGTAGCGGCGCCGGCGCGATGACGTCAGCACGTCGACGTCGGCGCAAGGACGCCGATGACGTCAGAATGGCGCCAAATTCAAATATAAAAGCCTTACCAAGACGCCAGAATGGCGCCCAAGTATAGGATTACTTCCCTAAAGTGTATCCTGGGTTTCCTGTGTGCCTTATTGCCTAATCTTGTTCCTGACCTGTTTCCTGACCCTTTGCCTGGACTTTGGACTTTGTTGATATCTACCTGCCTGTGAACTCTTGCCTGGATCCTGACTATTCTTCGATTAACCCTTTGGACTCCGCGACCTTGTTCCCTCAAGAGGGCTTCCTCCTTGATCCTGACTACCTCCCTGGAGGGAGCTTCCCGGCTCCCTGACATTATACTTGGGCCATGGATCCCACTGAGGAAGCTCAGCCAGATTTCGGCAGGGCCTTTCGAGGTCTGCATACCTGCATGGAGGCGTACGAAGCTCGGCAAAATTATGTTGGACACACGCTGGAGGCGATTTTGGAAAAGTTATCCATACTAACTCCGACTACTCCAACGCCGAAAACGCCCACGCTAGTTGCTGCCGATATGGCTACTCCTTCCACCACTTCTGGTCCGCGAATTCCTGCACCGCCTCTCTACAGCGGCGACCCTCAAGCCTGTCGTGGTTTTGTGAATCAGTGCCAGATCCGGTTCGCCCTACAACCTGCGGAATTCAACTCTGAACGAGCAAAGGTTGGTTTCGTGATCACTCGTCTGGCGGGGAAAGCGCTCGAATGGGCTTCTCCACACTGGGAGAAGGAGTCTCCCTTAATTGACGATTCCAAAGCCTTCCTTCATGAATTCCGGACGGTGTTCGATGCTCCCGGTCGGGTGGAGACCGCTGCTTCTCGTCTGTTCCAAATCCGCCAAGGAAATCGCAGTGTAGCGGAATATGCCATTGAGTTCCGTACCCTTGCTGCAGAGACTTGCAACAATGATGCCTATCATGCTGCCTTCTACAATGGACTCTCTATCCGCCTCAAGGATGACCTGGTCTCCCGTGAATTACCCACACAGGTTGAAGACCTCATTGCTTTGTCGGTCAAGGTGGACACTCGTCAGAGAGAACATCAAGCTGATGGGGACAGAGTCAAGAAATTTCAACCCATGTTGGCTCCTCGCTTTCAAAGACCTCTGTTACCTCCTACCCCCCAGCAGCCTTCTGTTATTCCTCCGGAGGAACCTATGCAAATCGGAAGAGCTCGTCTCTCTGATCAGGAGAAACTCCGGAGACGTACGGCTGGACTTTGTCTCTACTGTGGGGGTCAATCTCACTTTGCCAACTCCTGTCCGGTGAAGCCCACGAGTTCTGTCCCCCGAGGTATTTCTAGGGTAACTCATGTAGGGGGCACTACTCCGAAGTCTCAAGAGAACACTCACAGGTTTCTCCTTCCATTACAGATTCGCCTAGCCACTAAGACTATTGTCGGCTCCGCTTTCATTGACTCTGGAGCTGCTGGGAACTTCATGGACGCTCAATTCGCCAAACACATGGAAGTTCCCTTATTCCCATTGTCTACTCCTCTCCGAGTCACTGCCATTGACGACAGACCCCTGGAGGCTGAATTTATCTTCATGACGACTGGGGAATTGCCTGTGCAGGTTGGGACGCTGCATAAAGAAAGACTTTCGTTCCTAATTATTTCCTGCCCATCCGTTCCAGTTGTGTTGGGTCTCCCTTGGTTACGCCTGCACAATCCCATTATTGATTGGTCCTCGGGGCAGATTTCTCGTTGGAGTCCATACTGCCTACAGCACTGCCTTCCTGCTGAACCCATCCAGAGGGTGAATATTTCTTCGTCTGATGTGAAGACGCTTCCCTCCTTCTACAAGGAATTCGCTGATGTCTTCTGTAAAAGATCTGCAGAATTTCTCCCTCCTCATCGTCCCTACGATTGTCCAGTTGATCTCCTGCCTGGAACCATGCCCCCTAGAGGTCGCAATTATCCTCTCTCTCCAGCAGAGACCTCTGCCATGAAGCAGTATATCCAAGAAAATCTCCAGCGGGGGTTTATTCGCCCTTCTACTTCTCCCGCCGGGGCTGGATTCTTCTTCGTGGAAAAGAAGGATGGAGGCCTACGTCCTTGTATTGACTACCGGGGTCTTAATAAAATTACCGTTAAGAACCGGTATCCCTTGCCTCTGATTGCCGAACTCTTTGACCAACTGAAGGGGGCTAAGATCTTCACTAAGTTGGATCTCCGTGGGGCATATAACCTTATCCGCATCCGGGAAGGTGACGAATGGAAGACAGCATTTAACACTCGGGATGGGCACTATGAGTACCTCGTAATGCCCTTTGGTCTCTGCAATGCCCCCGCTGTCTTTCAGGAATTCGTGAACGACATTTTCCGGGATCTCTTGGGAAAGTTTGTGGTCGTATACCTAGACGACATCCTGATTTTCTCCAAGGACCTTGCAAGCCATCGCTCCCAGGTGAAGGAAGTACTCTCTCGTTTGAGGAAGAACTCTCTCTTTGCCAAGTTGGAGAAATGTGTATTTGAAGTGTCCAAGATTCCTTTTCTGGGCTATATCATCTCCCCAGAGGGTTTCGAGATGGATCCCGTTAAAGTGTCCGCAATCCAAGAGTGGCCCCTCCCGTTGAGCACCAAGGCGATCCAGAGATTCATTGGTTTTGCAAATTACTACCGGCAATTCATTAAGGGGTTCTCTTCTTGTATTGCTCCTATCCTGGCCCTCATCCGAAAAGGGGGTAAACCCAGCTCATGGCCCCCACCTGCTATAGAAGCTTTTCAATCCTTGAAGGATGCCTTCACTTCTGCATCTGTTCTCCGCCATCCTGATCCGGAGTTACCCTTCTTCATCGAGGTGGATGCTTCTGAAGTTGGCGCTGGAGCTATCCTGTCCCAAAGACATCCCTCTGATGGGAAGCTGCACCCATGTGCGTATTTCTCTAAGAAGTTCTCTCCTGCAGAACAGAATTATGATGTTGGAAATCGAGAACTCCTGGCTGTTAAGCTTGCCTTAGAAGAGTGGCGTCACCTCCTTGAAGGTTCCTTGATTCCAGTCACGATCTACACGGATCATAAAAATCTTGAGTTCATTCAATCTCTCAAGAGGCTGAATCCCAGACAAGCAAGGTGGTCTCTCTTCTTCTCTCGATTTAACTTTGTCTTGACCTTTCGCCCTGGCTCCAAGAATCAGAAAGCCGATGCTCTGTCTCGAAGTTTCACTCCGGTGGATCGTACTCCTGAAAGACTAGAGCCTATTATTCCTCCTGTCAAGATCATCGCTTCATTATATCCTCAGTTTGCTGATCAAACCCTGGCTGGTCAATCTTCTGCCCCTCCCGATACCCCAATTGGAATGGCTTTTGTACCTCCTGAACTTCGGCTACCTATCCTGCAACAGACTCATAGTTCCAAACAAACTGGACATCCTGGTCCTGTTAAAACTCTTGAACTTTTACGTCGTCTAGTTTGGTGGCCGACAATCCGTAAAGATGTCAAAGACTTTGTTTCTGCCTGTACCGTTTGTGCCACTTCCAAGTCCAGTCATTCTCGCCCCAGTGGGTTACTACAACCGTTGCCGGTTCCCTCTCGTCCTTGGACGCACTTGGCTATGGACTTCATTGTTGAACTTCCTCCCTCCAGTGGGAACACTGTGATCTGGGTTGTCATTGACCGCTTCAGTAAGATGGCCCACTTCATCCCTCTACGGAAGCTTCCGTCTGCAGTGGAGTTGTCACAGTTGTTCATCCAGTTCATTTTTCGCCTGCATGGCTTCCCGGCCGAGATCGTTTCTGACAGAGGGTCTCAATTCACCGCAAAGTTCTGGCGTTCCCTGTGCAAAGATCTGGGTATTAGTCTTCAGTTCTCCTCAGCTTATCATCCCCAGACGAATGGAGCGGCTGAGCGAGTGAACCAAGCCTTGGAACAGTTCTTGAGAAACCACGTTTCCCTTTGTCAAGATGATTGGTCTGATCTCCTCCCGTGGGCAGAATTTGCTCATAACAATGCCTGCCACACTTCCACTGGAAGGTCCCCATTTATGTCGGTGTATGGTCAACATCCTCAAGCCTTCCCACAAGACTTTGTGTTGTCTGATGTTCCGGCCGCTGATGACCATGCAGCCCACATGTCTGCTGTTTGGGCTGCAACCAAGTCAAACCTGGAGAAGAGTGCTCTGGTTCATAAGACGTTTGCAGATCGTAGACGTAGACCCTCTCCTCCCTACAAGGTTGGTGATAAAGTTTGGTTGTCTTCCAGGAACATTCGGTTGAAGGTACCATCTCCTAAGTTGGGTCCGAGGTTCGTAGGTCCATTCTCTATCTCGGAGGTGATCAACCCTGTGGCTGTCAGACTTCAGCTTCCCCCTGAGATGCGAATTCCCAACGTGTTTCATGTCTCCTTGGTGAAACCTGCTACCTCCAACCGCTTTTCCGTTGTCCAGCCTCCCCCTCCTACTATCTCTGTGGATGGTCAACAAGAATATGAGGTGGAGAAGATCCTTGACTCCAGAATCTCCAGGGGCTCTCTTCAGTACCTCATCAAGTGGAAAGGCTTTGGACCTGAAGAATGCTCCTGGGAAGGACGCTCTGATGTCCATGCTCCTCGTCTGGTGAGGGAGTTCCACTCCAAATTTCCCCAGAAGCCAAGTCCTGGTGGTCCGGAGGCCCCCCGTGAGGGGGGGGGTACTGTCATGATCGCCGCCCGGAGCAGGTCCAGGAGTTCCGGGCGGCGCGTCCTTCCCTGCCGGCGTCGCTTCCAAAATGGCGGCGCCCATGGCCGCCACGTGGGTAGCGGCGCCGGCGCGATGACGTCAGCGCGTCGGCGCAAGGACGCCGATGACGTCAGAATGGCGCCAAATTCAAATATAAAAGCCTTACCAAGACGCCAGAATGGCGCCCAAGTATAGGATTACTTCCCTAAAGTGTATCCTGGGTTTCCTGTGTGCCTTATTGCCTAATCTTGTTCCTGACCTGTTTCCTGACCCTTTGCCTGGACTTTGTTGATATCTACCTGCCTGTGAACTCTTGCCTGGATCCTGACTATTCTTCGATTAACCCTTTGGACTCCGCGACCTTGTTCCCTCGAGGGCTTCCTCCTTGATCCTGACTACCTCCCTGGAGGGAGCTTCCCGGCTCCCTGACATTGTCTGATTAGACTCCGAACCACTGCGATCCCTCCCAACAGTCCCAATTTTCACTGAAGGATGAGCAGTCCTGAATCACAGTTTAAATGTCCTGCCAAGTGGCCTATACAGATCTGGGTCCAGACAGTGGGCTTGGGATCCCCAACTAGGGTGGCCACCTTTTCTGGAAAAAAATACCGGCTTTCCTATTTATTTATTTTTTTCCTATGTTAATAACCTTGGGATCAACCATCATTTTTACCGGCCAGTAAAATACCAGCCAGGTGGCAACCCTATCCACAACCAGTTACTCATAAGTGCCCATTTTTAAATTCCTGGCTTAAATTAAAGTTTTGGGGGCATTGAAACACAGGTTTTCTCTAAGAGTGCCTCCTGCAAGCTAGCAGTCCACATGAGTCACAGCCCTTATTTGGCATCCCCCAGCAGGAGCGTAAGGGGCTGCCAACCCTTCCACACAAAAAAAAACCTTTTCTGGGCCCCTTTATGTGCCTAATCACCAGTGACCCACAAACCCCCTCACTCCCCCCTCCCCCCCAACTGTAGCGATCCTGCATCAGCAACTATCCCCTGCTGCACTATATGAGCACACACGACCGAGGAGGCAGGCCCCCGCCAGGCCTCCTGTACTCCTGACCCCCCCCCCCCGCTGGGTCTGCTTCCTTGGTACACCAATGTTTTTCTTGCATGTGTTGCTCCTCCAGCAGTTTCGAATGTGTGGTTAATGAGAAAAAAAGGTTGGGAAAACCTGCTCTATAGCATTAAAATACCACCTCCCACCATTCTTCTTCTTTAAATTGTTGCATTCACACCTGAGAGAGCATGAGGAGGTTGAAATTATGTGCACCAGGCTTCTCAGAAGATTTTTTTTTTAGCAGGGGGAGCCCTGCATTGTCTTGTTATGCCCCCAATGTTGGGAAGTATGCTTTCTATATACAGTGTTGGACTGGCCCACCAGCATACCAGCAAAACTGTAGGTGGGCCCAAGTGTCAGTGGGCCCTCCGTCTTGTAAACATTTGGCCTGCTTCCTGATCATTCCCTATTTCTGTATGAGAGCAAAGAGGGAAAGTAGATGGAATAATAGATTATAGTATGTAAAGACTTGGAGTGTAGAGGTTGAGTAAGGAGAGGAAGAAAAACAGTTTGGAGAATAGGCCTATGGTCTAAGGTTTTTATGGTGGGCCCCTGATGTCTCAGTCTGACACTGTCTATATTGGAACCCAAAGGCCTGTACTTAGGGTGGCAGCTTATATACTCATGATATCTCTACTCAAAAAAAAATGTGTATAAATGCAATATATGTGGTTTGGGAGCTCATCTTGAATTTCAGTAGATGCACTTGTGTGTAAAGGCCATAACGTTTACCATTAAGTCAGTATGGGGTTCCTCATATTAACACTATACAATGAACCAGGAGTACTGAAACTTGTATGAAAAGCAGCTGGAATTATGGAAAAAATACTGTAATTCTATGATGGACAATTGGCCAGGTGAGAAACTTTTAGCCTATTATTGCAGAGAGGTGAATACAATTATGTTGGGTCAAGAAAGACTGAAAATCTTTGGTCGTTCTCTTATGAATTCATCCACTGTGCTTTCCCTGAGCCAACGCAAGGAATGGCAGAATAACACATCTGAAAAAATTCTATGGGACTTGTTATCCAGAATACTTGGGACCTGGGGTTTTTCCGATAATGGATCTTTCCGTAATTTGCATCTTCATACCTTAATTCCACAAGAAAACTATTTAAATATTACCTAAACCAGGATGGTTTTGCTTCCAATAAGGATTAATTAAATCTTAGATTGGATCAAGTACAATTATTATTTTAGAAAATAATTTTTAAAGATTATTTGGATAAAATGGAGTCTATGAGGCAAATTTACTAAAGGGCAAAGTGATTAACGCTGGTGACAATTTGCCAGCGTGACGTCATTTTGGTACTTCACCGATTTACTAACGGCCGCTGGCTTAACTTCGCTAGCGAAGGAGATAGACTAACAGTACTTCGCTCCCTAACGCCAGGCGAATTTGCTCTCTGGCGAATGGACTTAACTATGCAAATTCACTAAGATGCGTATTTTACTGAATGTTACCTCTTGTGCCTGACTTGCTTTCGCCACCTCAGACCAGGCCTTCAGATAGGACTTCCTCCAAATTTAGTTGAAAAAATTTGTAAGTCCCAAAAAACGCTGGCGTCTCTTCCTTTTTTCAGGGTGATAGGCTGCAAAAGGGTGTAAAATATTTCGGGGTAACCGGCTTCCCCCCTACGTTTCATAATATATGGCACATAAAGTATACAGTGGGCTCATGTGAAGGGCAATATAACAACTAATTTTTTTTCTTTTATTAAGGTTTCCTGGGCTTGTGTAATATAATTTATTTGCTGCAACATATACGTCCATTCAACTTTAACTTCCCACCGTATGCAAATTAAGCAACGCTATCACAACTTCGCTTTGCTTGGCGCAGTAACGCTGGCGGAACTTCACCAGCATTTGGCGCCCTGAATGCAACTTCAGATTTTAGCGAATTAGCATTGTCCTGGTGAATCTATGCCTGGCGAAGTGTTGCGATGTGAGCGAAGCCATCGCTGGCGAATTTTCAGAGGTTAGTAAATTTGCCCCTATGGTAGATGGCCTTGCCGTAATTCGGAGCTTTCTGGATAACAGGTTTCCAAATAACAGATCCTATACCTGTACATGTATATATGATAGGTAAAAGTAAATAGAAATACATCATAGCAGAGGGCACAATATTAAACATTGTGTAATGACATGAAATACACAGTAAGTAAATACAGTTAGTGAACACTGTGTACGATACATGAAGTAAATAATGAGAAGAGATTGTGTCACAGTGAACATAGGGTTCACAAAGAGCAAACACACTGGGCTGTTCTGATATTATTTTGAAGCAAGCAGCATTGCAAGAATATTTCACAGCAGACATGCTAGAAACAGAGAGGCACAGGCCTTAATGGCAAAAAAGTGTGAAGGGCTTTATGGCTCCTTTTAGCCTGGCTCACTATAACCTGGTTCGGTTCTCTGCTTTGCAAAAAAATTAAGATGCAGTTTAATATTGCTACCATCTGCAACCTTCTATATTTCAAAAATCGAGTAATATAATTTATTGTGCTACCTTTTTTACCATTTTATCCAGTTTCAAAAATCAAGCAGTTTTTGTTTATGAAAAGAGCAATCTACTCTGTGTCATAGAGACAAGCTGTAAAGCTGCCCCCCCCCCCTTGGAGCAATGCTTGGGGCCTGAACGCCAGTTGGGGAAAGATATAGGAGAATTCTTATTTGTTCTGCTGAATACACTCACTATACCAGCTTGAGGTTCAGTTAGGGTGAGATTTGCAATGAATACCTATAACTGTCCTTGAGTCTTCAAACTTGATTTTTGGCAAAATGTCTGTTACACCGATATATTTTACTAAAGGATGGACCAAGGGGCCCATTTACTTAGCTCGAGTGAAGGAATAGAATAAAAAATACTTCAAATTTCGAATGATTTTTTTGGCTACTTCGACCATGGAATTGGCTACTTCGACCTTCATGTTACAGTAGTAACACCTAGCAACCAATCCACAACTAGCAAAAGCATTAATCTGATTAATTAATACTTTAATTAATACTTCTCCAGATGACAATGTAGATGACAATGTAGCCTGTTTTGTCAATTTTCCTCCATGCCCTCAAAGGTATGATGTCTTCTTGGGAACCCACTGTAACAACTTACAGACAATGTAAGTTTACAGCTGTTCTTGATGCAAAAGGGTTCAGAACTTGAGTCAGGTTTACCCACAAGAGATCAGAGAACACCTGTATCTTTAACCACATTTGTTTTGTATTGTAATTATTTATATAGCAACATTAAAGGATACAACTGTGTAATGTTTTATAAGCCTAAACACAGAAACAGGACAGCACAAACTTATATCATTTGTGTAACAACTTGTTTAACTTACTGTACATAATAAACGACAACAACGAAGAGCAGCTTGAGATAACAAGATATAGCTGCTGGTGACTGGCGTTGTAGTAATAGGGGTTGCCAGCTGTTCGGTTTGGACCCAAACAGTTTGGTTTTTCTTAGGCCTGTTTTGGTCTCAATTGTCTGTTCGGTTTTCAGCCTTGTGAAACCTTGAACAATAATTTGGCCAATAAACGAGAAAATCTAAATATTATAATATTCACTGTAATTTTTCCTATCAACATGGTTTAGTTATCATAAAGTATAGTTTTCACTTATTACAGAAATAAAAAGCAAATCAGACAAAAATGAGGAATTGGCATTGCTGTATTCAGAGTAAATACAAAAGTACTGTAAAATGCACACCGTTGGAATGAGTTCTCTGCCTGAAGAGCTTATACAGTTATACAGTTAAAATCATTCTGCTTTAATATACAAACAAATCCCTTTCTCCAGAGGATGAAACAGTGAAACAGACACAGAGAAAGAAATGCATCTGACAGCCCAACAAGCTATTTTACAGGCCGATACATGCTTAAGCTGAAGTTAGGAATCAATGGAATACAGACCATGTGATCTGCAAATATTTTCAAAAATCGTGTCACATATTGATTTGCTTTGGAATTTCATTATGATCATTTTGTTTCTAGCTGAAGTTTTGGAGATGAAAACGAGCTATCCAAAAACACATATTCCAACTGATAATTAACCGCATAGAGCTCAAGTGTGTTCTTGCCAAAGGGTTTTGTGAGAAGTTCAAATTGATGGACTAATGTGTTTTTCTCTGCTGAGCTTATGTAACTGGAGTCTCAAGCTAAGTATTTTTGCCTGTTTACCTGCAGAGACTCAAAGGCTGCACAACAATTACAAAGAATTCAACAGGTTAATCACCCTCTGACCTGTCAGCACTGCTGGGCATTTTCCTGCAGGGGAGTGAGCACGGAATTGGACAGACTGCAGTAAAACAGACATATATTTAATTGTTATATATTAAATTCTATTGTTATTATTGTTATACGTTCTCTGGTACCAAAATATTACACAGCACTTTGCAGCAAATGTTTATTGTTGACATCAAAACCCTGATGTGTTGGAGCTTCCAATCTAAAAGGGACTTTATAAATGGGGCAATGAAAACAAAAAAAGAGAAAAGCGATTTTTGGGCTTATTTTTCCTTAGTTGTTGCCCATATAAAGTAAAAAAATTATGTAAAAATTTTGCTTAGGCTTTTTGCACCTTTCCCCTATATTGGTAATTATGACATTTTTACCTGCTGTAAATTCCATACGACTTAGCAAGAGTCAATATTCTTCATTTATGTGTTTGGATTGTGAAAGGAACTCAGGGTGCTCAGCAGAAACCCAGACTTGTTTTGGGAAAACACACAAACCAACATGTGTAAATCATTCATAGGAAAAACATTTGGAGCATATTACAATGAAAATGTTGTAAGGGCAGATTTAAAAGGCACCAGTTGGGCAAAAATATTATCCCAAACCAAAAGTACGACGGTTGGGGGCAACAGTAATTATTTTTAATTGCCCCCCTCCCAAGCTGGGCCACCTACACCTGGTACAAGAGGCTGGACACACGCATGCACATAATGAGTGTGTGCCACAACTTGCTCATTATACACATGACATCAGAAGCACATTTGCGCATGCACTCTGACTGACATGGCCTCTCACACTGGGAGCTCCAGTCCGCTGGTGGGGAAATTAAAGAAAAAAATACTGTTACCCCCAATCAGAGTGTGGCCTTTGGTTGGGGATAATATTTTTGCCCTTTAAGATGCTGGCAACTCACAGTCAGGCCTGGATTTGTGGCGAGGCCACAAAGGCTCCGGCCTAGGGCAGCAAGTCTGTAGGGGTGGCATGCTGCCTAGCTGCCTGCATGCGCACACATGGACCTGAGGAGGGACAGGGGGTTGCGTGTGATGTTTGCGGGCGCTAGGACCCTTGCGGTTCAGAGCAGCCTCTGGGCGGCGAAGGCTGAAATCCGGCTCTGCTCACAGTTACAATGATTTACACCCTATTGCCTTGTATTGAGTTAATTTTAAAAGCACTTTTCTGCTTGGGAAAGTGTTAATAACTGGGGGAAAATAAATATTGATCAAAGGAGAAGAATCCCCAGGCCTGGATTTGTGGGAAGGCCACAAGTAGGGATGTAGCGAACGGCGGAAAAAATGTTCGCGAACATATTCGCGAACTTGCGTCCAAAAATGCGAACCCCATAGACTTCAATGGGAAGGCGAATTTTAAAAGCTAGAAAAGACATTTCTGGCCAGAAAAATGATTTTAAAGTTGTTTAAAGGGTACAACGACCTGGACAGTGGCATGCCAGAGAGGGATCAAGGGCAAAAATGTATCTGAAAAATACATTGTTGACACAGCGCTGCGTTTTGTGCTGTAAAGGGCAGAAATCACACTACGTCACTCAGGTGATGTTTCTGGACACGGAATGTGAAAAAGCTCACACAGCTAGGTGGCACTTGGTTAAAGACTGGGCAAACAATGCCTGCAAGGGCAACGTATACAGTAGTGGATACGGAATATATTATTGCTGCTGTAAAAACATCACTCAGGTGATGTTTACGGACACGGAATTATTATTGTTATTTAGACAGAATGTGAAAAAGCTCACACAGCTAGGTGGCACTTGCATACCTCCCAACTGTCCCTCTTTTGACCACTCAACCTCCTGTCCCTCTTTTGTACTGGAAAGTCCCTCTTTTCTCTGCACTGAACAGCCAGAAAAAAACCAGTTTCTAACTTAATTGGCTTTTGGCAGATAGCTCAGAACAGCTAACAGGTGCAAATAAGATACTTTGTAACAATTTTGACTCTGGTTGGTGCTGGTAGTGGTGAACTACTAGGAGGAGCAGCACACCAGTCCCTCTTTTCTCTGAACTGAACAGCCAGAAAAAAAACAGTTTCTAACTTAATTAGCTTTTGGCAGAGAGCTCAGAACAGCTAACAGGTGCAAATAAGATACTTTGTAACAATTTTGACTCTGGTTGGTGCTGGTGGTGGTGAACTACTAGGAGGAGCAGCACACCAGTCCCTCTTTTCTCTGCACTGAACAGCCAGAAAAAAACCAGTTTCTAACTTAATTAGCTTTTGGCAGAGAGCTCAGAACAGCTAACAGGTGCAAATAAGATACTTTGTAACAATTTTGACTCTGGTTGGTGCTGGTAGTGGTGAACTACTAGGAGGAGCAGCACACCAGTCCCACTCCCCAACACAGCTAGACTAATAGCACTGGGCTCTTACAGTAGCAAAGTAAAAAAAACAAAAAAGAAAATAAAAGCAGTCCTTACAAGGACTATTGGGTTACAGGCAGCAGTCAGCAGATGAGAGATCAGCAGCAGGACAGCTGCCCACAGCAGCTACATACAGAGCACTGCAGTAGAAGGTAGATTACTAGTCAGCAAAGCTAACTAACCTAAACTCACTGTCCCTCAAATCCCTGCAGAGTTCTGTCCCTACAATACAGAGCAGTATCAAGTAGATTACTAGCCAGCAAAGTTACTATCAACTGTCCCTCAAATCACTAAACAGCTCTCTCCCTACACTAGCTCTTCCAAGCACACACAGGCAGAATGAAAAAACGCTGCAGGGCTTCAGTTTATGTATGGAAGGGGAGTGGTCCAGGGGGTGTGGGGGTGGTCCAGGAGGGAGAGCTTCCTGATTGGCTGCCATGTATCTGCTGGTCTGGGGTGAGAGGTCAAAAATAAGCGCCAGCTAAGGCGAACCCAAATTGGCGAACGTCGCGCGACGTTCGCGAACATTCGGTGGACGCGAACAGCCGATGTTCGCGCGAATTAGTTCGCGGGCGAACAGTCCGCGACATCCCTAGCCACAAGGCCCTGGGCTAAGGCGGCAGGATTTTAGGGGGCAGCATGCTGCCCAACCACACACACATTGGTTCAGAAACACTGGGGATGCACAGGAGATTCAATAGATATATAAATTTCCTGTGCTACGCGCAAATCCCCATTGCTCCGGTCTCGATGATGAAAAATTGCGTGATTAAAGGGCCTAGGGGCACCGCTATGTAAATCCCTTAAAAATGAATATGGCTAAAAAATGACATTTTATATAATGAACTTATTGCAACAGTCTAAAGTTTTAGCTTATTAATAGCAGCAATGATCCAGGACTTCAAATCCACAGAGGGGTCACCATCTTGGAAAGTGCCTGCGACACTCACATGCTCAGTGGGCTCTGAGCAGCTGTTGAGAAGCTAAAATTACAATTGTCGTCACAATTATCCAGCAGAAAATGAAGTTTGTCTGTAATATAAGCTGATGATACAGAACTGATTGTTAAATTCTGATTCTAATTGCACAGTGTCTGTGCTGCTATGTAGTAATTATCTGTATTAATTACTAATCAGCCTTATACTGTGACATTTATATTCTATAGGGGGAATGTAATTAAAAATCGCAAGCAATGTTTAAATGCAAATGCTTAGCGCTGCTCGCAATGTACAGTAAAATCATATGCTGGCAAATATTACATCGCTAAGCAAAGGTTAACATTAACACTGGTTCTGGGGTTTTGTTAAAAATTTTGTCTCAAAATATGCTTTGCGATTGCAAAATGTTATACATATACTGTGAGGGGCACATTTACTAAGCTCGAGTGAAGGATTCGAATGAAAAAAACTTCGAATTTCAAAGTATTTTTTTGGGTACTTCGACCATCGAATAGGCTACTACGACCTTCGACTTCGATTCGAATGATTTTAACTAAAAATCGTTCTACTATTCGACCATTCGATAGTCGAACTACTGTCTCTTTAAAAAATACTTCGACTACATACTTCGGCAGTTTAAACCTACCGAGGTTCAATGTTAGCATATGGGCACTTTCCCCAGCACTTTTCTAAGGTTTTTATGATCGTATAAAAATCCTTTGATCGTTTGATTAAAATCCTTCGAATCGTTCGATTCGAAGTATTTTATAGTTCGATCGAATGATTTTTATTCAATCGTTCGATCAAAGTATTTGCGCTAAAATCCTTCGAATTCAATATTCGAATTTAAAGGATTTTACTTCGAGGGTCGAACTCGAGGGTTTATTAACCCTCGAAATTCGAACCTTAATAAATCTGCCCCTGAATGTTTGCAAAAGCCATTTGGTCACAAACTTTGTGAGGTAGTTGTTGAGGTCTGTAAAAAAGGATGCAAACATGGTAGCTAACTTTCGCAACGGTCTTTGCATACATTTTTTGCACTAAGAAAACATATTTCATTCCTCCATGTGTGTACTGTATATTGTGAGTCAGTCCCTAAGCTCAGTAAGTGACAGCAGTACAGAACATGTGCAGTGAATCAGCAGAAAAGAAGATGGGGAGCTACGGGGGCATCTTTGGAGACACAGATCTTTACTGCTAAAGGGTTGTGTTTGCCTTGGGCTAGTACAAAAGCCCAAAACTTAATGTAAAATATTTTTTTAGCCTAATTTAGTTAAGCTTTGGTTTTCCTTTAAATCTGCCCCTGTATTATCTTTTTTCCCCATATGTAATAAAGGCACTAGATTTGCCCAAGAACAATAACCCCTAGCAATCAAAGATGTTTGCTTTTAAACAGATGACCAGTAAATGTTTCCTGCTTATTGGTTGCTATCGGTTACTGCCCCGGGCAAACTTAGCACCTGGTAGGGTTGCCACAGTCACGGGTGGGTCTTGTGACATGCGATCGCCATTTTAAAGCCCTGTCAGGATTTCCTCACTTGAAAATTGGTTGAGACCCTAGCGCCTTGTGTTACTCTGTTATCAGTTGAGTAGGCAGGGATATTTAAACACATTAGACATTTGGCTGGCAATACAAAGTAAAACAGACACAAGGCTAGACAGTACTGCAGATCTAGATGGTGCAAACATACGTGCCAGGATATAGAAACTGCCAACGACACCATCTGTAACTGGAGAAAACTTGTGTTTTCCCATGTGTTTAGCATGTCTTTGGCTTGGATTACCCATAGACTCCAGCAACATGTGGGACAAAGCCAAAGAATGAAATTTTAAACTAATAATAGTTCTTAGGCACAGTCTGAGTAATGTACATGTTTGTACTTTGGCAATAAATGATAATCTAATAGTATGATATGAGGCTACATGGCTCATTTATTTGGGATTAGGTGTCAAATGGTGATAAATTAAATATTCCTATCATCTAATAGCAATTATGGTGTTAAACCACATATATGATTATTATTATTATTACTATTATTATTATCATTATTATATTCTTATTAGTATAATTAACATGTGTGTAATAATTTGTCAGGGCTGAATGTATACATAGGGCTCATTCATTTAGTAGGTTAGTAGGCAAAAAGTTTTCTCCATTTCTAGAAACCCTGTGCAGCTGATTAGCAAGTAGCATTTACTGGAAACATCTGATTACCAGAACTTCTAGACCTAAAGCAAACCAATACCAACTGATCTTTATTGCTTTATATTTTCTTTATATGTAGTAGGATCTCATGCAAATGACACTTGATTTGATTATAATATGTACTACTTTCCTTCCCAAACAGATCCCTACTTAAATGTGCATTTTTGCTAAATAAATAATTCAAGGTACATGTTCCAGGTGAATGGCTTTCCAGACTAACTAAGCCCATAAAGGGATGTACAGAATCTGAATGTAGCCATAAAGTTCACAGCATGTGAAGCATGTCGCCTTTTGATTTAAGGACATCATTTGATTATTAAAGATTATTATATGTGCTTTAATTGTATTCGTTATTTCTGTGGTTAGTACTAAGAGTTGTGGGGAGTTATAAAAAACAGAGAACTAGCTTACTATGTTGCTTTACAGTGGCTGCCTGAGAGGCTCTTGTATCAAGCAGTTTATCAAGCAGTTTACTTTTCCATTTAAAGTTTAATTCACTTAGCAATACTAAGTTTTTATTTGGCCATTTGCTCCTGTTGGGAGAAAACTACCCTGGCCCATAGAAAAACTCCCTAAGTGTTCTGCTGGCATCCCCTTTCCTTAGATCTTCTTTTGTTTGGCATTTTGTGCTTGGCGCATGTGCGGTAGAACAGATCTTCCTGGGTTTACTCTACAGCACATATGCCAACATCGATTTTTGCAAAGGATGCCTGGTGCAGCTCTGAAACAGTTTTTGCCAGAGGCCAGTGCTGTTTTCTCCTAAGATGAGCTCAGCCTTGAGAAAAAACGTAAAACCCCCAATGTGATAGACTTTACCTGTCCTTTAAAATCTATATATTTTTCAAGGACCCTTACTTGCTGTGTAATCCACCTTATACCTGCTTGACTCTCTTCGCTAGTCATCATAATATAAACAAACCAGTGTATACTGGGGATTCCAAGTGCATCTAGATGATTTCACATTATGTTCTTTAATTTTGCAGTTAAGGCAGGGTCACTCATTTTCAGAAAAAGTTGGTTTGGACCAGAACCTTTTTGTTGGATCTTTACGTCTTGCATCTGTCCGAATTTGTATGTAATATCTACAGTATGTTTGGATGTGCTTTCTCTAATTGTACAGCCCTGCAGAATATTTTGGTACATTATACACACAGTCATATGAAAAAGTTTGGGAATCCTTCTCAGTCTGCATAATAATTTACTCCACTTTCAACAAAAAGATAACAGTGGTATAACTTTCATTTCCCAGGAACTGGGGTTTTCTGAACAAAGATTTTTAGTGAAGCAGTATTCAGTTGTATGTAATTAAATCAAATGTGAAAAACTGGCTGTGCAAAAAGTTGGGTACCCTTGTAATTTTGCTAATTTGAATGCATGTAACTGCTCAATACTGATTACTGACAACACCAAATTGGTTGGATCAGCTTGTTAAGCCTTGAACTTCATAGGCAGGTGTGTCCAACCATGAGAAAATGTATTTAAGGTGGCCAATTGCAAGTTGTGCTTCTGTTTGACTCTCCTCTGAAGAGTGACAGCATGGGATCCTCAAAGCAACTCTCAAAAGATCTGAAAACAAAGATTGTTCAGTATCATGGTTTAGGGGAAGGCTACAAAAAGCTATCTCAGAGGTTTAAACTGTCAGTTTCAAGTGTAAGGAATGTAATCCGGAAATGGAAGGCCACAGGCACAGTTGCTGTAAAAACCAGGTCTTACAGGCCAAGAAAAATACACAAGCGGCATATGTGGAGGATTGTGAGAATGGTTACAGACAACCTAAAGATCACTTCCAAAGACCTGCAAGAACATCTTGCTGCAGATGGTGTATCTGTACATCGTTCTACAATTCAGTGCAGTTTGCACAAAGTGTTCTGTCCCCACATGAAGGCGAATGAAGGTATAACTAATAGTAGCTGTGTGACTTCCTACCTTCGTATCCAAGCAGTGGGGCAGACCGGACCGGCAGATGCTCAGGTTGGATGGATCCAAACGTAGACACAGAGATGAAATCAGCCTGGGTTTATTTGATCCAGAATACAGCAATATATGGTGATACAATACTGTTCTGTAGTAGTGGTATCAATACTGTCCTGTATATGACTTTCCTGAGGCTAACTGCTGGTCAAAAACTGATGCCTTCACAAGCCCAAAATGTCTGAATGTCCAGTCACACAGTAATGAGGCACTGAAAATGGCTGCCGGAAGTGAGAAGGACTGAGCTGCAGAAAACCACGCCCCCGAGAGGAAAAACTTTACTAACAAGAACAGAGGTGTGCAGCATGCAAATTTTGTCCAGCAGAAAGCAGCAGTACAACAATGCACAGAAAATAACATAGATAAGAAGGATTGATAATAATGTAAGCAATTAACTATGAGGAGAACAGCACACTCCCCGTCTGAAATTTACTTTGGAGATTTCACTATGACGAATGTCCATGAAATATAACACAAACCTGCAACAAAACATGTTAGAATGCAATAAACATAACAGTATAGTTGGCTTTCTTGGCTTGTAATTGAGAAGATGTCTATATTTCAACTTCAGTCCTGTTCATCCTGCAGGAACGTTCTCGATTGGTAATATCAAAGTGAGTTCGTTAATTGGCCTTGTGAACGTTTTAAGCTCGCCCTTCCTGAAGATCTTCAACTCCACTTTTCGGACTTTGCCATCCTTGCTAGGGAAAACCTTTGTAATTAGTCCCATAGGCCAAGCAATCCTTTTGGTTTGTTGCTCCTTCATCAATACAAGGTCTCCTTCTTTCAAGTTTGGTTTTTGGTGTTGCCATTTTCTTCTTCCTTGAAGAATATTGAGATACTCCTTTCGCCATCTGTTCCAGAAGTAATCCGCCAGGTATTGTACACGTTTCCAGTGTTTTTGGTAGATATTCGAGTGAGTAAATTCTTCACTAGGCATTAGTATATTCTCGGTTTTTTGGGTAAGTAGAGTAGCTGGAGTCAGTATGGCTGGTGTTTCAGGATCCATAGACACTGGCACAAGGGGTCTTGAATTGATAATAGCCGAAACTTCAGCAAGAAGGGTGACAAGAGTCTCATGTGTGAGTCTTGAAGAGTTTACATCCATCAACATAGAATTTAAGATGTTGCGTGAGATCCCGATCATTCTCTCCCAGGAACCCCCCATATGGGAACTATGAGGAGGATTGAAGATCCAGGTGCAACCTTTCTCCGCCAACTGATCTTGAATGGGCTTGGTGTTGATGTTCAGTTCTCTACAGGCTCCAATGAAGTTACTTCCTCGGTCTGACCTCAACTAATGGATTCATAATAATGTAAGCAATTAACTATGAGGAGAACAGCACACAAAGAACAGCTGTATAGCAGGGTGATGAGAACCCTGAGAAACCGAGACGCTTGTTGTATGCAAAAGCTCATTTATACAAGCCACAGTCATTTTGGAACAAATTGCTTTGGACTGGTGAGACAAAAATTTAGTTATTTGGTCATATCAAAAAGCGCTTTGCATGATGAAAGAAGAACACCGCATTCCAAAAAAAACACCTGCTACCTACATATCAAATTTGGTGGAAGTTCCACCAGCTACCTACATAT
This sequence comes from Xenopus laevis, assembly GCF_017654675.1. Classification (NCBI taxonomy): domain Eukaryota; kingdom Metazoa; phylum Chordata; class Amphibia; order Anura; family Pipidae; genus Xenopus; species Xenopus laevis. The sequence continues at coordinate 45,607,959 of NC_054376.1, read as the reverse complement.
CAAATTTGGTGGAGGTTCCATCATGCTGTGGGGCTGTGTGGCTAGTTCAGGGACTGGGGCCCTTGTTAAAGTCAAGGGTCGGCTGAATTCAACCCAATATCAACAAATTCTTCAGGATAATGTTTAAGCATCAATAACAAAGTTGAAGTTATGCAGGGGTTGGATATTCCAACAAGACAATGACCCTAAACACATTTGGAAATCTACAAAGTCATTTATGCAGAGGGAGAAGTACAATATTCTGGAATGGCCGTCATAGTCCCCTGACTTGAATATCATGGAAAATCTATAGGATGATTTGAAGCAGACTGTCCATGCTCGGCAGCCATCAAATTTAACTGAACTGGAGAGATTTTGTGTTGACAAATGCCGCCATCCAGAATCCAGACACTCATCAAAGTTTATAGGAGGTGTCTAGATCTCTGTTGAGATGCCAAAATTTATGCACCTGTCTAATTTTGTTATTTTCTGTTAATCCAATAAACTTTATGACACTGCTGAAATACTACTGTTTCCATAAGGCATGTTATATATTAAAAGGAAGTTGCTCAGCCAATAATAAACAAAACTCCAATTAAGAGGGATTCACAAACTTTTTCATATGACTGTACTTATTATGGAGTGAAAAGATCAGGGCAGTGTCTTGTACAGACATGATGTGGGAAGAAACGTCTGAATAGTGGCTGATAGGACAGTAGGAGATTGTCTTTTCAGGACAGGAACTTTTCAGGTATAATATATTATATTTATGGACATAGGTTCTAGGTTGTAAAAGTGCAGTTCCCAGTAGAAACAAATTAGCTATTAAAGGGGTTGTTCACCTTTGAATTAACTTTTAGTATGATGTAGAGCAGGGATCCCCAACCTTTGGAACCCATGAGCAACATTAAGAAGTAAAAGGAGTTGGGGAGCAACACTAGCATGAAAAATGTTCTTGGGGTGCCAAATAAGTGCTGTGATTAGTCACTTGGTAGCTCCTATGTGCATAGTCATCCTAAATCGAGGCTCTGTTTGGCACAGCACCTGGTATATATGCAGCCAAAACTTGCCTCCAAGCCTGGAATTCAAAAATAAGCTCCTGTTTTGAGGCCACTGGGAGCAACATCCAAGGGGTTGGAGAGCAACATGTTGCTCACAAGCTACTGGTTGGGGATCACTGATGTAGAGAGTGATGTTCTGAAATAATTTGCAATTGGTTTTCATGTTTTATTAGTTATGGTTTTTGAGTTATTTATCTTTTTATTCAGCAGCTCTCGTTTGCAATTTCATCAGTCTGGTTGATATGGTCCAGATTACCCTAGCAACCATGCATTGATTTGAACAAGAAATTGAAAACTTAATAGGAGAGCGTCTTAATAGAAAGATAAGTAATGAAAAGTAGCAATAACAATAAAATTGTAGCCTTACAGAGCATTTGTTTTTAGATGGGGTCAGTGACCCCCATTTGAAAGCTGAAAACGGACAGAAGAAGGCAAATATTTCAAAAACTATAAAGAAGAAAAAAAGTTGCTTAGAATTAGCCATTCTATAACATACTAAAAGTTAACTTACAAGTGAAGCACCCCTTTAACTGTCTACTACAGTTAAAAAAAATTAAAGCAAATACCCTACTGATTGCTACTGTCAACTACACTTCAACACGTTTGCTTGCACATGTTCATTAATGATCGGTACAGATATTTAGTGAACAAAACTAAGCGTATAAAAAAAACAGGGATTAGGATTGCTTAGCCAAATGTTAAACATTATTTAAGACTGACCCCCCTTCCACCTTTATATACAGATGAGGTTGGGAGGTGCTGGAACTTGTAGTTCAATAAAAGCTGGGAGACTGCAGATTAGACATTCCTGATATAAGTCCTATCCTACTATTAGGGGCTTTCAACACCTTGCATGTCAGGGGAGCAGGAATCTATTTCTTACTGACAAGGTCAACAATCTATCCAGCCAGACTACTGTATGTTACATTCCACATGTAAACAACATCTCAGCTGATATTGTCAGCAGCCACATAATTAACCTGTCTACGAGTCAAAATAAGGGCACTAATTGGCTTCACCTCCCTGCAACACGAACATTTGATGGAAAGGAATGTTATCCCTCTTCTTAGTAGCTCCTCACGATCATTTGTGAAAGGCACGAGGCAGTGCAGCCTCAGTATAAGAATTTTTCAAAATTATACGATCACTACATAGGAAAAACCACACGAGCAAAAATAATCTATACAGTGTTTGACAATAAATCTTTTATCGGGACTTATATCTGCCATTTGTTAAATTCAAGCTTAAAATATAGAAGGTAATGAGAAGCTATCTGTATGCTAACCTTACATCAGGCTATACTCCCATAATGATGCACAGATGTAGTTATGCAGTCACTTCTATGCAGCTGTACGTGTATGCTGAGTGGCCATTCTTTCTTGTATGCATTTCTCTCAGTAAACAAATATATATATACTGTATATATCTTTGCTGATTTTTTCAGAAAAATATTCTGACAAAAGGCTGCACTATAATAATATATCTGTTAAAAGAGAAATACTTATTGCTTTTTATAGAGCAATCCCCTCAAGCAAGTTGCTTGGAACTGTGCTGAACAAGGAACAAATGAGACTGAGATTTTATAGTTTATCTTCATCTGTGGACACTGCTGCTGTAGCGGTAATATCACTCAAAGTTGAAACATCTGAAATGTGTAAATCTGTATGTGGCATGACACGCATATATATCACAATTACAAACAGTAGGCGAGAACACCCTGGTGCCCTCACACGGTCACTAGTACAATCTAGTGACCATGGTGTGTTCAATAATACACAGAGACCAAAATAATCTGATATGGATGAGGTTGTGTCTTCTCTCAGGTCTAACCTAAGAAAAAGGTGTTCCTTTATAGCAGATAAGAAAGTTCTGGTATGAGTGGCAAGGGATACTTGTATGTGATCTTATATTTTTTACCCCCTGTTTTAGATACAAGGAGCATGTGGTGCTGGTGCCTGTGGTAGCCTACGTCTTCTGTGGAGGGATGATCTCTGCTTCTTATCAAAGGTGTTTGCTAAGTTTTTGCACTGACGTACCAAGGAGACTTATGCAAGAGAAGATTAAGCAAGATAACCTGGGAAGTGAAGATACAGTAAGTTGTGAAGCAGAAAGGTATCCAGGATTTTATCTACAAGCAGAACCAGCTCATATTATGATCATGGGACTACAAACAAAAACAGGCCAGGGATCATGGGGTCAGAGCAAAATGTGGTACTTGTAAACTATTGCCTGAAGGTTTACAGGTGCACTGCAGAGATGAAAGGAAGATGACCAGAAATGGTAGACCTGAGTAATGGCAAAGGCAATGTCCATACAATTTTAGAACTGTGCTCAAAAAAGATAAGGGGTGTGCTTAATGAGTTTTCGCCACCCACCAAAAGTCTAGGATATTGATATATGCCAATTTTTTTTTTTTTACTATAAATGATATATATTTTCATTCTATAGATTCCTGTTGAGGGAATAAATGTTTCTCTGTAACTCTTCTGATCATATGGATATGTGTATATGCTAGGCTGCCTGGTTACCATATCTTATTTATTAGATTACAAATAGATGTTATATTGTTAAACCAGTAGAGATTTATTTAGATATATTGTATATTAAGGCACAGTTTTACATATCAGATTGGGCCATAATTTGAATTTGTTTCTGGGTTCGAGTTCCAGCTTCACTGTTTTACACGGTTAGTGGTAATTATTTTCTTTTTTTCTGGTATTTTTGTAGAATTTGTTCTGCTGTCTTTTCTATTGCCTGCATTATTTTTTGTAAGCAGTGATACTGATTTTAAACATTTCCAAAAGTGGAATAGCCTGGCCCAGTGATTTACACACTATCAGGCCCGAATTCAGGGCCGGAACTAGGGGTAGGCAGAGTAGGCACGTGCCTAGGGAGCATACCGGAAGGGGGCGACAGGTCGGTCAGCGCACATGCGCTCGTACTTCCTGCGTGTGCAGAGGAAGGGGCACCACGGCTGGCTGGGTTGCCTGGGGCGCATGGTCGGCCTGGCCTGGCCCGGCCCTGCCCGGATTTGTGGAGAGGCAACCAAGGCCCGGGCCTAGGACGGCAGGATTTTAGAGGGTGGCATGCTGCCCTACCACACCCACATTGGTTCAAACACTGGGGATGAACAGGAGATATATATATATATATATATATATATATATATATATATATATATAGATATATATATATATATATATATACAATATATTTTTAAATCTCCTGTGCACCAATCCCCATTGCTCCAGTCCCAATGATGACAATTTGAGCGAATAAAAGAGAGGGACGGGGGTGACGAATGACGGCGGGCCTAGGGGTGCCCGCTGTGTAAATCCGGCCCTGCACACTATAATGCTGGTGCCAAAAATACTGGGAAATTAAAGGAGTTTTCAAGGACCTGGTACAGGAATTGAGCCTGGGACTCCATGACTATGGTGCCTTTCTCTCAACATTATATATTTTACTATGGTGTTATACAGAGTAATATTTCATTATTATTTACATGCTCTACTTAAACTCCCCATTCTTTTTATGACTAAGCCTGGGTGCAGCACAGATCACCTTCAAGAGAGTGAGGTAAAAGTTTTCAGTTCATTGTGCAGCCCGCCATACCTATATATTTGATTGGATCAGCAAGTTCAACCTTTTTAAGCAATGTAATCTACATAACCTCTAGTTGAGCCAGAGTAAGGCAAAAAAAATAAACATCTTAAATTTAGCAAATTTGCCATAGTAGGGAAATTATTTCCTTCCTATCTCCATAAAAACAGTCAGATCAGTCTGGATTGACTTTGTGCTACTATTAGGGTTAGGGTTAGGGTTACTATTGGCTAATTTAAGTAACCCAACCCTCTCTTAAATCTATTGTAAAGTATGTAATGAATCACAGCTCTCACTGTAAAAATCTTTCTACATTTTCGGATGAAACCGCCTGTCGTCTAATCTAAATCTTTTAATGGAGAACTAAACCCCCCCAATAATAAAAACCCCTACCCATTACCCTACATAGTCCCCCCTCCCTGCATAGGTGATTAATCCTGAAAGTGCCTCTAATTTATTACTCACTATAGGTGCAGAGTAAGCGCAGTGGAGCTCATGGGCACCATTTTCAGGCTGTTCTGTATTCTTTGGGAAGTATTGGCGCATGCACAGTTGGAGCAGTCTTTCAGTAGATAGCAACTGTGCATGCACCAAAAGTGGCGGAAGATGCCGAAGGGAAGGAAAAGGACCCGAAGAATACTAAAGATGGCTCCCATGAGCTCCGCTGTGCTTACTTAATGAATTAGGGTTACCTATGTGGGGGTAAGCAGGGAGGGGGGACTATGTAGGTTAGATGTAGCGTAGTGGGTAGGGGTTTTTATTAGGGGGGGTAAGTTCTCCTTTAAGCACTGGAAACCAAAACTTCACATTTTAGATGATGACTTAACAGTGTTTTCCTAATGGCAAAAATTACCTTCTTCATACCTAAATCTATACCCACACTCCCAACCCACTTCCTTTTTTAATATTGACATACTTGAACTTTTTGGGGGGGAAGACTAGTCTTATATTGCCACACTTGTAATATTTATAAGAGTCTATGCCCTCAGAAAGTCATTTGCACTCCTCTTCATTCCTATTAACGTTTTACAACTCAGTTAAAGGGCAATTTAATTTAATGAAATTTAGAGCCTTTGTGGGACATTCACTAAGATTCGTAGTTGCGCCAGGCGCAACTTTGCCACACTTCACCAGGCGTAGTTTCGCAAGCGATCCGCAAATTCACTAAAATCTGAAGTTGTGCTCAGGGGTAGCGTAAGGTTGCGAAGTTGCGCTAGCGTTGATTCGCTAAGTGAATCGAAGTTACGCAAGCAATGGTTAATTTGCATACGGCGCCAAATTCAAATTTCAATGGAGATGTATGTAGCAGCACTACAAATGCCTGGGAAACCTTCAAAACATCAAATACAATCTTTTTTTGCCCTACACATGTGCCCACTGTATAGTTAAGTTGCCATGAGTTAGGAAATGTAGGGGGGAAGGAGGGGAGCCCCAAAAAATTTTTCAATCTTTTTCAGCCTATCACCCATAATATAGAAAAAACGCCAGCGTTTTTTGGGACTTGGAAAAAATTTAAACTTTTTTTGAAGAAATCCCTATCTACTCTATTGCGCTTCGCCTGGTCTGAGGTGGAGAAGGAAGTCTGGCGTAAAAGGTAGCGTTCACAACAATGCACGCATTAGTGAATTTGCGTAGTTACATCCATTGCGTAAATTCGCCAGGCGTAAGGGTGCGAAGTTACGCCAGCGCCTGCTAGTGATCTTGCGAAGTAACGAAAATGCCCAACGCTACCGAATTGACGCTAGCGTTAGGCGCTTCTGCGCATTGTGAATTTGCCCCTTTGTGTTGACCCAATGTATGTTGGCTTGTTGCAACAAACTTCAAATGAGATTATGATCAGTATTACTCAGGCGTTCTATTACTTGTACGTTTGTAATTTATTCTAGGTTCTGAGTTCCAAACCTGTAGTTCAGTCTGCAGTCGGAGTCGGTTACATTATGTTATGTCCTTGCAATGAGCTGATTGTGTAAAAATGTAACTAAGCAATACCATAATAATACTGTCATAGAATAATAAATGCTTCAGTATTCAACAAGGTATATTCTATGAGTGCACTCAATGTAAGTGGAGGATACTCTGCTACATTATAAAGCTATCATAATTCTTAGTTCCTGTTACTAGTAGAACTTCTCTTCCATCTGTTTCCATTATATAAACAGTAGCATAGGAGGTTTGATGGGAATGCAGCACTTCTCTGTATACTGCTTGCTTCGGCTTAGTCTACACCACTAACCACCATGTAATGACAGTCTATGGGGAAATATGTCTATAGAGAATCAATTCTTGGTGTGTACACCATATCCCATGGTTCTCCAAACTGTTACCAAATATGGTACTGAATCCTCTATGAGTCATCAATAAGTTCTGCTTATCTCAGAGTCACATTAATTCATAATAAATGTTAACTTGCTATCTGGCCCCTGGCATCTTTCAATGAAAAAAAAGGTCAATTTTGCTTCTGTTGATACCTTTAATGATTGCCTGAAGGGGAGTACCTAGTTTATGAGGTACAGGCCCTTTAGTCACTCACTTTCTATGTAGAACACTCTGTGTTTCCCAAACACCTGCAAAACATTTTTGTATCTACATTTGTGGGGTTTTTTTTCTTTTTTTAAGTACAGGTTCATTCCTGAATTTAGCCCTCTGGCAGTCTATTCTGGAAGCGGCCTTTATCAGGGGATATAAATGGGAGAACACTGGTCAGTCCCAGACATCAGAGGGTTCTAGTTCCCCATTATTTCCAGTGAACTATTGTACTGAGCATTAAAGGCAAATGCCATCCATTCCGCTTCCATTTTAGTTTTGGAGGATGTGATTAAATCAGTACAATGCTTTTGCAAGGCCATTGATTCAACAGATAAAGCAATTTCCTACCAGTCTCACAGCACTGTGATTTGGTGGCCACAGGGCAAGGATTTTTAACTAGAGTGCAATTCAGCATACATTTCAAGTCTTTCTTGACCCAGACAGTATGGGGTCTTGAAATAAATCTTAATAAGCAGTAAACAGTAGAGTAGTTTGCAGAATACTTTTGTAGCCCTTACATTAGTCACACGGGTATACACTAAATCCCGCTTTGAAGAGTTATATTTATGATCAGAGTGCAAATCAATGCATTTCTTTATGTCACATTTTATTTATCTAAATTAAGGTCTTTTTTTTATGGAGCAAAGTAGATAGCAAAAAGAGATTTTATTTCCTTGCGAATATATATATATTTTATTGAATGCTTCAAGTCAACTACCCAGTAAAGTGCACCAAATAAATAAATATAACCATTAACTTGGGACTGTTAAGTGGTCAATTCATTTAAAGCTGTATTTTTTTGTAGGGAAGGTTTTGGCTTTCGCTCATGCTGGATGATGCATGCTGGAAGGGTTTCAGGTTTTGGATGATTTTATTGTGCACTTTACATCAGTATGTTGTATTTTTTAAACATTTATGCGGGGAAACCCTCAGTAAGAGGTCACTGGAGAAATCCTACAGTGTCACAGTTTTTGCAATATGAAACCCAAGTGCACATTGATTTAATAAAACAGCTCTGAACTAAGTGAAATGTACAGATACACTTTATTAAAATGTAAGATGCCACAGAGAGCCACTGTATATTGGGCTGGTAAGTAGCTCCTTGTTCTTGAAATGCCAGGCCTATTATGAATACCAGTCCAGACCGGGTGCCAGATCAGTGGTAACTACAGCAATATGGATAAAGAATGCTGAATTTGTAAGGGCACCCAAATATAATGTACAGTGCCTGTAGTAGAAAAAGGCTCACTCAGCGACATTGCTGCCATGAAGGAGTTGAGAAACTCACATTGGCCAAATGAATGCTGGCGTATATTTGATTGCGAACATTAATCGGTGAAAGTTTCTCTAGCGTTACATAAATATTTAAATATGGCGGCAACATAAAGGTCATAGGTCATATGTATGTATTTATTAGTGATGTTGGTAAAACTGCTGGAAGTGGCCACTTATTATTAAAAATGTCCAAGGAAGCAAAATAAAGACAAAAGAGATCCTCTATTGTCCTAGACATGAGCCTATCCTAAAACAAATTTTGCATGAGCTTTAAATGGTTAAAAAAAGTGTAAATAAGTTAAATATATTTAACAGTAACAAATAACATAATTCCACATTAAGATATGGAAAAACATCATTGGTTTTTTTTTTCTTACTTTTTGAATACAGGATATGATGTCACTGACATAGTAATGTTGAGGATGTAGCTTCATCCAGGTTGAACCAGGCAAAGTAGAGTTTGCCGAAAAAGGGTAATGTATTGGAAAGTTAACATTTGATACATTTGCAGATTAACAAGTGTTCATCTGAGCAAAAATTTGCCTGGCAAAATGTCGCAAAAGTTCTCTACCACTGAGGTTTTTCACTAGTGAATTGTCTTCTTCGCCTTTTAGTAAATAGGCGATGTTGTTGCGAATTGTCTTTTTGGCAAATTTTTTCCAAAAAACACAATTTGCCCGTTAGTACTGTAAATGTGCCCCTTTGTGTCGGGTTTGGAAGTATTGTACATTAATGGTATCATTTCTACTGCAGCTTAATTTGTGATTATTGCTCTGTAAATCCTGATCAAGTCTAAATCTGGGGGCTATATGGGTTTTCTCAGCCACTGGCGTTCTCTAGTTTTTCAAACATATCTGTTCAGCAAGTTAATTAATCATCAGGAAAACTTCCCATCCATCCAAGCTCCAAGCTATATGACAAGGCTGTCATATATTGATGTCTTTTTTTCCCCATGGAAATAAGTGTTCACATCTTTAAAAGCAAATTCATATTGCACAATATTCTAGCATTACTTGTGTCACTTCTTTACAACATGACAAAGCCTTACAGCAGGTAACAGTCTATATTCGGTGAGAGTTAATAAGGGCCAAACTGATTAAATAAGGAGACCCCAGTTAACACTACCACCATGATGGTGATGAAATGTTTTGCACTGCCTGTAATAGTGAATCAAATCTTTTGTTGATTGTTGTTTAGTGGAATTCTAGCTAAACTATAGTGATGGGCGAATACATTTGTCTGGCGCGAATTTGCTCCGGATTTCCACATTTCGCCGCCAGCGAATAAATTCGGAATAAATTGGAAACGCCTCCGAAAAGTCGCTCGCGTCAAAACCGCCACGTGTCAATACTATTCAGACGCCCATTGACTTTAACGCCGGAGTCGAAATTGACGCAAGAAATCTGTTTTCAGCTCTTAAAGTTACCAGAAGTGGCTTTTGTGCTGCCCCTGGTAACTTGCGGGCTGCTGCCGTCTTAGGTGAGTTTCTCTACTCGTCTCACTGGCTCCTGGCAATGTGTTACAAAAGGTGTGACAGATCAGTCTCTTACTACCTGTTTCTTCTTTCAGAAAACCTCTAGGCATTTGGCCTACCCGATGATAAGAACTGCCAGGGAATGTCTTTATTTTTTACTATGTAGGATATACTGTATTTAAGTACATTAATATTAACACTTTGTTTGATGTTAACAACCTGTTGGAACAAATATACATATAACATGCAATTAAGATTTTGGCATAAAAAAAAAAGACAAGCAGATCCTATAGAAGATGTTTTCCAATAAATGTTTTGTAACATTTCAAAGTCTGCCCAAGTCATCTAACCAGTTAGATGTTTGTTTTTATTATTCTAACTGCACCAGACCAATGAAAGCTGACATTTGTTATATTTAAAGGAGAAGGAAAGCTACATAAGCTGTTTGTTTCCAATATATTAGCCACAATAGTGCAAGCTATAATACTATATTTATTCTGCAGAATGCTATTCCATACCTGAATAAACAGCTCTTGAAACTCACTGTTTGTTTAGGATAGCAGCTGCCATATTAGCTTGGTTTGACATCACTTCCTGACTGAGTCTCTCCCTGCTCACTCATAGCTCTGGGCTCAGATTACAGCAGGGAGGGGGAGAGGAGCAAACTGAGCATGCTCATGCCCGGGGCAAGGAGGTTTAAGCTGAAGGCAGGAAGTCTGATACAGAAGCCCATGTGTACACAATAGAAGGAAAGAAATGCTGTGTTTCTTTTGACAGAGGACTCAGCAGCATTACTTTGAGGGTTTACTAGTGTATTTACTGTGTATAGACCTCTCTGATAAAGCTGACTTAATTTCAGCCTTTCAGGGAGATCACACTTGTTCCCATCCATGGGGTTCACTGTCCTAAGTCTATTATTGCTTATAAGCCATTCATGACTATTAGTATGTATGACTATGATTATGACATGTATATGAAACACAATAAAACATTCAAAGAACCACTGATATAAAGGAATTATTGAAAACCTTGTGGGCTATAGCCAGGTAGCTAGTGGCAGAATTCATCTTGGTGATCTAAATTGAATCCTTAAAAAAGTTATCTGTAAGTGGGTGTTGGACAGTTATTTGGAATGAGTGACAGCAAAATAGGGTTCTACTTCACCTAAAAAAACTGCTAATCTATATATTTTAGTTTGTAATAATAGAAGATAGCTGCTATGGGTGCTGTTCATTGCAAATATCTGTTAGATCAGGGGTCTCCAACCTTTTTTAACTATGACCGACATTCAAATGTAAAAATTATTGGGGAGCAACACAAGCATCTAAAACTTTCCTGGGGGTGGCAAATGAGGGCTATGATTGGCTATTTGGTAGCCCCTATGTGGACTAGAAGACTACAGGAGGCTCTGTTTTACAGTCAACTTGACATTTATGTAACTAAAACTTGCCTCCAAGCTCCGAATTCAAAAATAAGCACCTGCTTTGAGGCCACTGAGAGCAACATCCAAGGGATTAGTGAGCAACATGTTGCTTGCGAGCCACTGGTTGGGAATCACTGTGTTCAACCAATAATTACCAGGAGGGCACTCTATATTATTTCTATATTAGCAAAATGGAAAACAGCATTAATCCATGGTCTGCCAATACATATAATATAACAATCAGAGTAAATATCTCAGGTGGTTACAATCTATCTAGGCTGCGTGTGAGTTATCTTCATTATATGAGAATGTGTTATATGTCTGCAGCGTGTTCTAGTGTTTGCTTACGCCATAACACCGCTCAGAGGATTCAAAAGCAACAACAATAGTGCAGATGTTTGGAATAATTTAGGATCAGATAAGGAGTAGTGTTCTCTGATTCAGCATATTCTCTGCCATAACACAACTCAAAATAGCCATGATTATTGTGTTACCTTATTTAGACTTGTTTAAAGGATGTGCCTATTTATTTCCTGCAACTGACTGAACATTAGTAATGCAGGAACCAAGTAATTGAAGTTTTACTCAGAGTTGTAGGTAGAGACTTGTCTAGGGTTTTCTGTCAGATGTTTTGATGCACTTGATATATGTTACCCAGGAGCACACAGTCGCCTGTTTGCCACAAACCAGATTATTTATTAGTTGTGAGAGACTAGTCCACACGAGGAGATTCAGGGAGATTTTGTCGCCTGCCTCAGTGAGGCAACTTTGGGCGACTATAGATAACGCATCGCCGCGTGTGCATTAGCGCAGGCGACTTTTCATTCTAGCCTATGGGGAAAAACGCTGAGGCAGTTCCGGGAGATAGTCGCTCAAAAGACGAGGCGATTAGTCGCCAGGCTTAGTCTCTCCGAATCTCCTCGCGTGGCCTTACCCTTAGTTGGAATATTGGTGTGTAGGCAGCCGTCTCGGATCATTTTGCCTGACCCTGTGTTTTCAGAAAGAGCCAGCAATGGAACTGCTTTCAGGCAGGCTGTTGTTTCTCCAACTCAATGTTACTGAAGGAGTCGCAGTGGCACATGGATTGTTACTATTGAGTGCTATTCTCATATGTACAAAGGTTATCTTGTGTCAGGGCACATTTATCTGGTTACCTTCCATTGTTCTATTGTTAGGCTGCTGGGGAAAAGGGAGGGGTGATATCAGTCCAGTTTGCAGTGCAGCAGTATAGATTAAGTTTATCACAGCACAAATCACATGACTGTGGGCACCTGGGAAACAGACAATATGTCTAGCCCCATGTCAGATTTCAAAATTAAATATGAAAAAATCTGTTTGCTTTGAAAAACCTGATTTAAGTGCAGATTTCTGCTGGACCAGTACTATTAACTGATGTGTTTTGAAAACAACATGTTTTCCCGTGACAGAATCCCTTTAAGTATTGCTGCAACCAGGGTCGGACTGGACATGGGGGGGCCCACCGGGTAACTATACTCCAGGCCCCCCCGCGCGCATGCGCGAACGTCTGGCCGCACGCCAGTGCGCATGCGCTCAGTATAAGACCCATATGTCACAAATCATATTAAACCAGTGTAGTATGATAGGTAAGATTATACATCTGGTCCTTTACATTGACTAAGCCTCTGCCTCGTCAGTTCTGCACATTATACTCACATGATTACATTCTGATTAACATGGATAGTGACTAACTATACTGTATTAACTTCAGTATATATTGTTTATACTGCTGGTATATTCCAAGAAATTTCTTAGCAAACACCATCACTTAAGTGGCATGTGCTCATGTTACCTATTTCAGATGGAAGTTTTTATTCTAAATTGTTCAAACATGTCACATTGTATAACCTTCCCCTCTAACAGAATCCAGCTTGTGCAGCAGTGTGTCTACAATGTTGATATAAACTCCCATGTTGCCATATTTGCAATGAAATATTTATCATTATATATCACGCAGTGACGCAGCGCCGATCCGCGCCTTTATGCCGCCTGAGGCGGCCTTCCGTTACCGCCCCGACCCCTCCTCACAGCGCTCACATTTTCTGTGCAGGAGGGGGTCGGGGCGCTGCACGACGCTAGTGCAGAGAGCGCAATTGCGCTCTCTGCACTAGAAGAGCCGAATTTCCGGGTTGAAAACCGGAAATTCGGCTCTTAGTTACCAGGGGGGCGCTGCCGCCTGAGGCGAGTGTCTCAACTCGCCTCATTGGTGGAGCGCCCCTGTGCAGTGTAGATTTCCAAATTGCACACTTTTGGCTAATCACCAATTAAGTTTCTGTCTGAGCTACAGCTGCTAGATATGAAATTTAATGAGGTGACTGAAGGCAAAATTACACTCCGGTTTAGGGGGCTGCTGTACTAAAGATGGTTACCTTTTCAGCAATAGACATATATAGCCCCTAATCAACAGGTGGAGGGTGCCCAATATATGTACTGTACATAAAAAACATATTTTATGAGAATAGAAAAAAAATCTACTCTAAAATAAACCCCATGCAATAGTTATTTGGTAATTTTCCATTGTTCTCATTGTCTGTCTATAAGATTCATATTAATACACCAACTACTTGAGTAATTATTACTGTCCTTTATCCATATAGCATCAACCTAATCCACAGTGCTTTATTAAGATTATATGTCATTCACATCAGTCCCTGCTCCATCTATTCAATCTATTGTCCCTATCACCTAGCACATTCCTGCAAAAAGTAAGGTCAGTTCAAACAGCAATCATTCAACCTGCCTGTATGTGGAGTATAAAAGGAAACTATAGTATTCAGAGGAAACCAACACAAGCACAGATATAACATATACACTGCTTGCAGATGGTGCCCTGGCATCTTTTACAATCACTTTATACAGAGGGTGGATGCTCGTTTCCTATGCTTGGCTTTTGATTAGGGCAGATAATATCATCATCATTTATTTATTTATAATACACAAAAGCCATGAATATCCTGTAAATTATAACCTTATAAACGGTGAGTAGTGATGTCATTAGTTATAAACGGTGAGAAGTGATGTCATTTCTGTCAGATGACTCACTAAAATTTGTGTATTATAATAAATAAAGTACCCCCAGTTGTAAAATATGAGGATATTAGAAGTTACCTCGGAGTTCCATGACCTGTATAAAAACACTCGGCCTTCGGCCTCGTGTTTTTATATGGTCATGAAACTCCTCGGTAACTAATAATATCCTTATATTTTACAAGAGGGGGTACTTTATTCACTATATATTGCACCAACAAGTTACGCAGTGCTTTATGATGAACAGAGAACAATTGGTGAATAACAAACAAGGGTTTACAGAGTACAATAGGAATATAGGGGCCTACTAGTAAAAGTTTACAAACTAAAAGTTAGGGTACAATTGAGACATAAGGATTTCAGGAACAAATTTGTAATTTATGATACAGCAATGAATGAGGGGTTGTTCACCTTCCAAACACTTGTTCCAGTTGTGTTTAGATTGTTCCCTAGAAATAAAGACTTTTTTTCAATTACTTTCCATTATTTATTGTTTACTGTTTTTCCAAAATCTAAGTTTAAAGTTGAATGTTTGTGTCTCTGGTGTTTGAGTCGGGCAGCTCAGTAATTCAGGTGCAGATTCTGAACTGTTACAATTTTGCAACATTTAGTTGATACATTTCTCAGTATGATCTATGGGGAATATTAGCAACTATTGTATCAAGTCTAACAGCTGCCTGTAATGAAACTCAGGTATTCTGCTCAGCAGGGACAAAGATAAGAAATGTATCAACTAAATGTATCCATTTATAACAGTTTACAGGGTCGGCGACCCCCCTCCTAGGGCTGCTTCAGAAGGTGAAAAAAGACACTTGACACTTTAATATTAGAAAAATAGTCACACATATAAAAATAGAAAGTCATTGGAAAAGTCATTATTTCTGGTAATCTATCTGAAAATAACTAGTTGTTTAAAGGTGAATCACCCCTTTAAGGCACATTGAATAAGTGGGTCTTTAGGGAACATTTGAACGTTTGGAAAGAATGAGACAGTCTGACAGCTTGAGGCAGGCAGTTCCAGAGAATAGCAGAAGCCAGAGAGAAGTCTTGTAGACCAGAATGGGCAAAAGTGATGAGAGGAGAAGTGAGGCGAAGATCAGAAACAGAGTGAAGGATACGTGAAGGAGAGTATTTGGAGATCAGAAGTTATATAAAGGGAGGCTTCATTGTTAAGGGCCTTGAATGTCAGTGTGAGTCGATTGAATTTGATTCTAGAGGAGATTGGGAGCCAGTGAAGAGATATGTATAGGAGAGTAACTGATGTTGAGCAATGAGTCAGAGGTCAGCAACCATTACTATCAAAAGAGCCATTTTGCACCCCTCGTCCACTAAAAAAAAAATAGTCTGGAGCCGCAAAACATAACACAGCTTATAAACATTTAAAAGTTTTAACTTTTTTTAATTGTAACTGTTACAACAACAGAATACAACAAACAGAAGTGCAGTGTGTATGTGTAGGCCTACTTTGAAATAAATTAAACACTGAATAGCCGTATTAAATGCTAGTGTTCTCATCTGTTTAATGTGACTTCTGTTTCTGAAGCTCCATGCTGATCTTTAGGGATGTAGCGAACGTCGGAAAAAAAGTTCGCGAACATATTCGCGAACTTGCGCAAAAACGCGAGCGGTTCGCGAACGGTTCGCGAACCCCATAGACTTCAATGGGAAGGCGAACTTTAACATCTAAAAAAAAAATTTCTGGCCAGAAAAATGATTTTAAAGTTGTTTAAAGGGTGCAACGACCTGGACAGTGGCATGCCAGAGGGGGATCAAGGGCAAAAATGTATCTGAAAAATCTGCCTGTGTGTGCTTGGAAGAGATAGTGTAGGGGGAGAGCTGTTAGTGATTTCAGGGACAGATGATAGTAAGTTTGCTGGCTAGTAATCTGCTTGATACTGCTCTGTATTGGAGGGACAGAAGTCTGCAGGGATTTGAGGGACATTTTAGCTTAGGTAGCTTTGCTGGCTAGTAATCTACTGTTCTCTTTAAACAACTGCCATACGTTGACCTTGTAGGCATTGTTTGCCCAGTTTTTTTGGACGCAGCCACTGAAGCACAGTTGCCAGAAAAAATATGCCATATAAATGCTGAAAATAGTCATTTTTCGCCATACGTTGACCTTGTAGACATTGTTTGCCCAGTTTTTTTGGTTGCAGCCACTGAAGCACAGTTGCCAGAAAAAATATGCCATATAAATGCTGAAAATAGTCATTTATCGCCATACGTTGACCTTGTAGACATTGTTTGCCCAGTTTTTTTGGTTGCAGCCACTGAAGCACAGTTGCCAGAAAAAATATGCCATATAAATGCTGAAAATAGTCATTTTTTGCCATACGTTGACCTTGTAGGCATTGTTTGCCCAGTTTTTTTGGTCGCAGCCACTGAAGCACAGTTGCCAGAAAAAATATGCCATATAAATGCTGAAAATAGTCATTTTTTGCCATATACGTTGAGTCAACGTGTGGCAAAAAATGACTATTTTCAGCATTTATATGGCATATTTTTTCTGGCCTCTGTGCTTCAGTGGCTGCGGCCCAAAAAACTGGGCAAACAATGCCTACAAGGTCAACGTCGTTGACCTTGTAGGCATTGTTTGCCCAGTTTTTTTGGCCGCAGCCACTGAAGCACAGAGGCCAGAAAAAATATGCCATATAAATGCTGAAAATAGTCATTTTTTTGGTCGCAGCCACTGAAGCACAGTTGCCAGAAAAATTATGCCATATAAATGCTGAAAATATGCATTTTTTTGGTTGCAGCCACTGAAGCACAGAGGCCAGAAAAATTATGCCATATAAATGCTGAAAATATGCATTTTTTTGGTTGCAGCCACTGAAGCACAGAGGCCAGAAAAATTATGCCATATAAATGCTGAAAATATAAATTTTTTTGGTTGCAGCCACTGAAGCACAGAGGCCAGAAAAATTATGCCATATAAATGCTGAAAATATGCATTTTTTTGGTTGCAGCCACTGAAGCACAGAGGCCAGAAAAATTATGCCATATAAATGCAGAAAATATGCATTTTTTTGGACGCAGCCACTGAAGCACAGTTGCCAGAAAAAATATGCCATATAAATGCTGAAAATAGTCATTTTTTGCCATACGTTGACCTTGTAGACATTGTTTGCCCAGTTTTTTTGGTTGCAGCCACTGAAGCACAGAGGCCAGAAAAAATTAAACCAGTAGGGTTTGCACCCTAGTTTGTAACGGTGGCGGAGGGAGGAGGAGGACGCTAAAGGACAGCTGTGTGTGGAGTCATGAGGCTTGAAGAGAAGGACAGCTGCATAGAAGTCAGAACAAGTCTTCCGGCGTGCAGTAACCCTCCGAGATCCACCCCTCATTCATTTTAATAAAGGTCAGGTAATCGACACTTTTGTGACCTAGGCGAGTTCTCTTCTCAGTTACAATCCCTCCTGCTGCACTGAAGGTCCTTTCTGAGAGCACACTTGAGGCTGGGCAAGACAAGAGGTTCATGGCAAATTGTGACAGCTCTGGCCACAGATCAAGCCTGCGCACCCAGTAGTCCAGGGGTTCATCGCTCCTCAGAGTGTCGATATCTGCAGTTAATGCCAGGTAGTCCGCTACCTGCCGGTCGAGGCGTTCTTTGAGGGTGGATCCAGAAGGGTTGTGGCGCTGCCTTGGACAGAAAAACATTTGCATGTCTGACGTTACAGACTGGCCAAAGGGCTTTGTCCTTGCAGGTGTGCTCGTGGCAGGATTACTGGCACCTCTGCCCCTGGAATGTTGATGAGTTCCTGAAGTGACATCACCCTTAAAAGCATTGTACAACATGTTTTGCAGGCTGGTTTGTAAATGCCGCATCTTTTCGGACTTGTGGTATGTTGGTAACATTTCTGACACTTTATGCTTGTACCGAGGGTCTAGTAGCGTTGCGACCCAGTACAGGTCCTTCTCCTTAAGCCTCTTGATACGGGGGTCCTTCAACAGGCATGACAGCATGAAAGACCCCATTCTCACAAGGTTGGATGCAGAGCTATCCATCTCCGCTTCCTCATTATCAAGGACTGCATCATCCACGGTCTCCTCCCCCCAGCCACGTACAAGACCAGGGGTCCCCAAAAGGTCACCACTAGCCCCCTGGGAAGCCTGCTCCTGTTGGTCCTCCTCCTCCTCCTCCACAAAGCCACCTTCCTCCTCTGACTCCACTTCTGGCACCTCTCCCTGCGTTGCAGCAGGTGCCTGGGTTCGTTCTGGTGATTCCGACCAGAAATCGTGCGCTTCCAGCTCCTCGTCACGCTGGTCTACAGCCTCATCTGTCACTCGTCGCACGGCACGCTCCAGGAATAAAGCGAAGGGTATTAGGTCGCTGATGGTGCCTTCGGTGCGACTGACCATATTTGTCACCTCTTCAAAAGGTCGCATGAGCCTGCAGGCATCGCGCATAAGCACCCAGTAACGGGGGAAAAAAATCCCCAGCTGTGCAGATCCAGTCCTACCACCCAGTTCAAAAAGGTACTCGTTGACGGCCCTTTGTTGTTGCAGCAGACGTTCCAACATAAGGAGCGTTGAATTCCAGCGAGTCTGGCTGTCAGAAATCAAACGCCTGACTGGCATGTTGTAGCGCTGCTGAATGTCAGCAAGGCGTGCCATGGCTGTGTAGGAACGTCTGAAATGGGCCGACACCTTTCTGGACTGGGTGAGAACGTCCTGGAATCCTGGGTACTTGGAGACAAAACGTTGGACTATTAAATTTAACACATGTGCCATGCAGGGCACATGTGTTAAATTGCCTAGTCTCAACGCTGCCAACAGATTGCTTCCATTGTCACACACCACTTTTCCGATCTGCAGTTGGTGTGGGGTCAGCCACCGATCGGCCTGTGACTGCAGAGATGACAGGAGTACAGATCCGGTATGGTTTTTGCTTTCCAGGCACGTCATCCCCAAGACAGCGTGACAACGGCGTACCTGGCACGTCGAATAGCCTAGGGGGAGCTGGGGGTGCACAGGTGTGGAGGAGGAGAAGGAGGACCCAGCAGCAGAGTAAGAAGAAGAAGAAGACGAGGTAGAGAGCGATGGAGGAGTAGAGGTGGTGGCAGAACCGCGTGCAATCCGTGGCGGTGACACCAACTCCACTGTTGTTGTTGAGCTACCCATTCCCTGCTTCCCAGCCATTACCAAGTTCACCCAGTGGGCAGTGTAGGTGACATACCTGCCCTGACCATGCTTGGAGGACCATGCGTCAGTAGTCATATGGACCTTTGGCCCAACACTAAGTGACAGAGATGCGGTAACTTGGCTCTGCACATGTTGGTACAGGTGTGGTATTCCCTTTTTAGAAAAAAAATTGCGGCTGGGTACCTTCCACTGCGGTGTCCCAATTGCTACAAATTTGCGGAAGGCCTCAGAGTCCACCAGCTGGTATGGTAAAAGCTGGCGGGCTAAGAGTGCAGACAAGCCAGCTGTCAGACGCCGGGCAAGGGGGTGACAGTCAGACATTGGCTTCTTACGCTCAAACATGGCCTTCACAGAAACTTGGCTGGTGGCAGATGACTGGGAATGGGAACAGGTGGTCAAGGTGGAAGGCGGAGTGGAGGGTGGTTCAGACGGGTCAAGGAGAGCAGAGGTAGAGCAGTAAGATGCTGGACCAGAAGGAGTGTGGCTTTTAGTTTGCCTGTTGCCTTTGAGGTGTTGCTCCCAAAGTGCTTTGTGCTTGCCGCTCATGTGCCTTCGCATAGAAGTTGTACCTATGTGGCTGTTGGGCTTACCAAGGCTCAGTTTCTGACTGCACTCATTGCAAATTACAATGCTTTTGTCAGAGGCACACACATTAAAAAAATCCCACACTGCTGACTTTTTGGAAGTGTGCGATCTGGCGGTAACAGTAGAAGTTGGCGGCATTGGCGGCAATGGCGGGTGCGTTGGCCGGCTGAACACAGGTGCCGATACATGTTGTTGCCCTACTGATCCCTGCGGGCTGTCCTCCCTGCTTCTTCTAAGTCTTATTCTCCTACTGCCTCTCTGACTCTCCGTCTCTCCATCTGAACTACCCTCCTCTTGCTCTCTTCTACTAGGCACCCACAAAACATCAATCTCCTCATCATCATTCTCCTCAGATGCATCAATTTCTTCTGACACATCACAGAAGGAAGCAGCAGCGGGGACCTCCTCCTCATCACTCATTATGTCCATCTCTGTCGTGTTCTCTGCCAGAATTAAATCTGGTGTAAGGTCCTCATCTCCTTCATCTTCTTCTGGCAATAATGGTTGCGCATTACTCAGTTCAAGAAACTCATGGGAAAATAACTCCTCTGACCCCAGTGAAGAAGGGGCACCGGTGGTGGAGGAAGTGTTACGTGGGGTGGCCATAGCAGTGGAGGATGAGGAGGATGTTGTGGTAAAGTTAGAAACGGTAGAGGATGGGGTGTGCTGTGTAAGCCAGTCAACTACCTCTTCAGCATTTTGGGAGTTCAGGGTCATTGGCTTTTTAAAACTGGGCAATTTGCTAGGGCCACAGGATTGCATAGCAGCACGGCCCCTAGCACGGCCTCTGCGTGGCGGCCTGCCTTTGCCTGGCATTATTTTTTAAAAAACAACAACAACAACAAAAACTCAGTTGGTTTTTCTGGAAACGATAATACACACAGCTAGATGGCGGGTTGAAGAAAACAGTGTGCAAATAATGCCTACAAGGTCAACGTATACACTACTACAGCGGTGGATACGGATTACGTAAAATATATTATGGCTGCTTGAAAAAAGTCACTCCGGTGTTTTTTCTGGAGACGGTAATATTATGGATATTTAGACAGAATGTGAACAAGGTCACACAGCTAGATGGCGGGTTGAAGAAAACAGTGTGCAAATAATGCCTACAAGGTCAACGTATACACTACTACAGCGGTGGATACGGATTACGTAAAATATATTATGGCTGCTTGAAAAAAGTCACTCCGGTGTTTTTTCTGGAGACGGTAATATTATGGATATTTAGACAGAATGTGAACAAGGTCACACAGCTAGATGGCGGGTTGAAGAAAACACTGTGCAAATAATGCCTACAAGGTCAAGGTATACACTACTACAGCGGTGGATACGGATTACGTAAAATATATTATGGCTGCTTGAAAAAAGTCACTCCGGTGTTTTTTCTGGAGACGGTAATATTATGGATATTTAGACAGAATGTGAACAAGGTCACACAGCTAGATGGCGGGTTGAAGAAAACACTGTGCAAATAATGCCTACAAGGTCAACGTATACACTACTACAGCGGTGGATACGGATTACGTAAAATATATTATGGCTGCTTGAAAAAAGTCACTCCGGTGTTTTTTCTGGAGACGGTAATATTATGGATATTTAGACAGAATGTGAACAAGGTCACACAGCTAGATGGCGGGTTGAAGAAAACACTGTGCAAATAATGCCTACAAGGTCAACGTATACACTACTACAGCGGTGGATACGGATTACGTAAAATATATTATGGCTGCTTGAAAAAAGTCACTCCGGTGTTTTTTCTGGAGACGGTAATATTATGGATATTTAGACAGAATGTGAACAAGGTCACACAGCTAGATGGCGGGTTGAAGAAAACACTGTGCAAATAATGCCTACAAGGTCAACGTATACACTACTACAGCGGTGGATACGGATTACGTAAAATATATTATGGCTGCTTGAAAAAAGTCACTCCGGTGTTTTTTCTGGAGACGGTAATATTATGGATATTTAGACAGAATGTGAACAAGGTCACACAGCTAGATGGCGGGTTGAAGAAAACACTGTGCAAATAATGCCTACAGGGCAAATAATGCCTAAAAGGTCAACTTATACACTACTACAGCGGTAGTAAAATAAAAAAAAGTAAAATAAAAAAAAAATGAATATTAAAAAAAAAAATTAAAGTTGGTGCTGCTGAACTACTAGGAGCAGCAGATTAGCACACCAGTCCCACTCCCCAACACTGCTAGACTAATAGCACTGGGCTCTTATAGTAGTAGTAGTAGTAGTAGTAAAACAACAAAAAAATAAATAAAAGCAGTCCTAACAAGGACTACTGTTATTGCAGCAGTCAGCAGATGAGATCAGAAGCAGGACAGCTGCCCACTGCAGCTACATACAGAGCACTGCAGTAGAAGGTAGATTACTAGCCAGCAAAGCTACCTAAGCTAAAATGTCCCTCAAACCCCTGCAGACTTCTGTCCCTCCAATAACAGAGCAGTATCAAAACGATTACTAGCCAGCAAACTTTCAACTGTCCCTGAAATCACTAACAGGCAGCAGCTCTCTCCCTACACTATCTCTTCAGCACACACAGGCAGAGTGAAAAAACGCTGCAGGGCTTCGGTTTTTATAGGGAAGGGGAGTGGTCCAGGGGAGAGCTTCCTGATTGGCTGCCATGTACCTGCTGGTCTGGGGTGAGAGGGCAAAAAAAAGCGCCAACAATGGCGAACCCAAAATGGCGAACGTCGCGCGACGTTCGCGAACTTCCGGCGAGCGCGAACACCCGATGTTCGCGCGAACAAGTTCGCCGGCGAACAGTTCGCGACATCTCTACTGATCTTCCCTCTCTTGTCTTGAGTGTGTGACAGCAGTAAGGACCATGATGAATCATCTTGCTGTGGCTCAGTCTTGCCCGTCACTCCTGGGACTTCTATACAGCCCTCACACCTGCTGGCGGCTTCCTGAATGTGCGACCACGGTAAGCTAACTACGGTCTCACAATCAAGAAGCCGCCAGCAGGTGCGAGGGCTGCATAGACGACATGGCAGGCAAAGCTGCAAGACCTAGCTGCAGCAAGCAGGATTAAGAGCCTAAAAAGACCATTTCAGGAGATATTGCCAGTAAAACTGAAGAGTAGCTGCCTGTGTGGCGCTGCAAACATAGATAGATTGCACTGGGACCGATACATTTTTTTTTAACCTGGCCGATCAATTTTGTGACAGATGTCGGGCGAAAAATCATAATATGTACGATCGTTCGATTCCCACTAACCACACGATAATTTGACGGATTGGTCGGACTGCACTGAAATTGGTCGTTAACCGAAGAAGAAACTTTGAGTCTATGGGGACCTTTAGACTTTGCGAGTAGAAGATCATTGGTTACTTTGGTGAGTGCAGTTTCAGTTGAGTGTGTTGAGCGGAAGCCAGATTGCAGGGGGTCGAGAAGGGAGTTGTGATTGAGATGCTGGATCAGGCATTTGTAAACAAGCCTTTTCCAGTAACTTGGATACAAATGGAAAAAGGGAAACTGACCGATAGTTAGCGGGAGAGCTGGGATCAAGGGAAGGTTTTTTGAGCATAGGAGTGATTACTGCTTGTTTGTATAAGAATGGAAAAGTGCCAGTAGAGATTGAAAGGTTAAATAAGTGGGTAAGTGCAGGAAAGAGTTTATTAGAGATTGGATAAAGGAGGCGAGAGGGTATGAGGTCAAGGTAGCAGGTTGTGGGTTTTGAGCAGGCAAAGGAGTGCAAAGTGGATGTGAGTGGACTGCATGTTAGTCTGAGATTGTTGTCATATAGGATGCTCAGTCTAATGAGATTGATTTTTTCATTAAAGAAATGAGCAAGATCTTGGGCAGTTATATTAATGGGTGGAGGTGGTGGAGGGGGGCATAGGAGTGAGTTAAATGTGGCAGTCACTGCGGTTTAGAGGACAGAGTGCAGATTAAAGAAGAGAAGTATTGTTCTTTAGCTATTTATAGAGCTCGATTGTAGCAGGGAAGCATGGATTTGAAGTGGATGAAGTCAGGATCGGTGAAAGTATGGAAGCCAAGCAGTAAAGTGATCCAAGAAAGTAGAGTAGGGAACAGGGGGGAGATATATGACAGCAACATGCAGAGAGATTGGAGAAAAAAAAATGTAAGCTGTAGACTTAAAATGAAGGAGAGAAAAGTTGGTGTGGTTAGAGTTTGAAACCTGCATTTGGGGGAGAGAAATCCAACCCCACCACCATGACGCCCTCCCGGTCTAGGGGTGTGACTAAATGAGAAGCCTCCATATCTTATATAGATATCTTTGTTCCTAAAATATGTTCCACCATGTGAGCAATACTATGGGGCAGCCAGAGTGCAGCTGCAGCACCAGCTCATGGCAGGTATCAGTGCAGGCTGAAGCAATCCATAGCTAAAATGTTTTTTTTTCATATTTCCATTATACAAACAGCTCCTGTTAAATCTTCTTTTTGAACAAAATGTGCTTGTTATGTTTCTTTTTTGAGGTGTTTGTTTTGCAAACATGTCTTACATGTTCTTTTAGCAAGTGATAAATACTCTTGCCTAATGTTGCCAAATGACACAATAATTGGTTATTTAAATGTTAGCCAGCATTTCTCCAAAGTCAGTATCACTGTGTTTATCCAGTCTCGGATCTTTATCTTCCCGGCCTCTTATCTTCTCCCGTGCCTGCTGCTGGGAGATCATCTTTCCCATCTCTGAATGGTTGGCCTGAGGCAGCAGGATTGTTAAACATGTGCTGGCAATTCAGCGACAAGGTTCTTCTTTCTGTGCTAATCCTTCTGATTATCGTTCCTGTTATGTTTTAGGTAGCCGAGGATGAGTAGAGTATAAGAGTGCTTTACTAGCAGAGTCAGACAGCCATTACACAACAGTAACTTTCACTTTCATGCACAGTATAAGTCTAAGCACAGTGACATCTACAGGCCATCTGCACAAACACCACAGTTCCCAAGGTTATTTATAACATATGCTGTTTGACCTTTGCTGTAGTTTGTTTGGTGCAGGTGATTTCAATACATCACTCTTCATTACACATTCCTTGGAACTCTATAACTATAACTATGCCTGTATAGGGTGACTCTTGTACATCTCCAGTCTCTTCTCTTGTACATCTCTGTCTTCTTCTCTATTGTGGAAGGTTGAACCATGTTGTTAGCATGGTGTTGTGATCGATTGCAAGATCTCATCAGACATCATCTAGTCTCAATGGAATGTATACTGCCTGCTTTAGTACATGAATTCCATTGAACATAAAAGGCGCACAGAGAAGTAGGGCACACACTGAAAGTGAAAGCCCTTTGCTATTACAGAAAATTGTGCAAAGGAAAGCAAAATGTACCCAAATGTTAGCATTTACTCTTCTAATAGCAGAAGACAAGCAAACAAACTCCTGCCGGTAGCAGGCAAACATTGGCAATAAAGATTGTAAGCTCTTTTGGATAGGGCTATCTTCATCTTTTGTATCAGTTATTGGTTGCCAAGTATGTTATTCTGTATGTTCTTTGTATAAACCAATTTATTGTACAGCATTGTGGAATAAGTTGGTTCTCTAAAAGTACACGCACAGCACGCTGTGTTTTTATCGAACAGTCGGATAAATGTATATGTACCTGCGATTTCTCCTCTTCCTGTATCTTTAGAAATTCCGTTTCATCGCATGTCAACGTGTCGGCTCGAGCCAAATTTACATGAAATAGCATAATTTCTGCGTTTTCTAGTAAGAGTTCCTCTTGTGAAAGAAAAAAAAATGTTGAAGCATCTAAATAACATGAAGGCAAGTAAAAGAGCACCCAGTCAACTCTTATGTGAGGGCGACATTAGAGGGATACTGTCAAGGGAAAATGTTTTTTTTTTCAAAGTGCATCAGTTAATAGTGCTTCAGCAGACTTCTGCACTGAAAAAGAGCAAACCAATTTAATTTTGAAATGTGACATGGGGCTAGACATATTGTCAGTTTCCCAGGTGCCCTCAGTCATGTGACTTGTGCTCTGATAAACTTCAGTCACTCTTTACTGCTGCACTGCATGTTGGAGTGATATCACACCCCTCCCTTTGCCCCCCCCCCCCAGCAGTCCAGAACAATGGGAAGGTAACCAGATAACAACTCCCTGGGAAGGTAACCAGATAACAGCTGCCTGGTAGATATAAGAACAACACTCAATAATAAAAATCCATGTCTCACTGGAACTTCTCTCCTTTAGTTACATTTAGTGGGAGAAACAACAGCCTGCCTGAAAGCAGTTCCATCCTAAAGTACTGGCTCTTTCGGAAAAGACATGACCAGGCAAGATGACCTGAGGTGGCTGCCTACACACCAATATAACAACTAATAAAAATTACACTTGTTGGGTTAGGAATACATTTTTACATGGTAGAATGAATTATTTACAGTGTAAACAATGTAATTTAGAAATTAAAACGACACCATAAAATCATGACAATATACCTTTAATGCCCCTCCACAGTGCTTTTGATAGCATGCAGGATGCCTATTTAGTATTGTAGCATATTTCTAGAATATAACTAGTGAGTAAAAATAATGGAGACTTTACCAATTCTTGCACTATGCCTACTGTTAGCAAACAATGTCTATATTTTGTATTGGAGCCCAGGTTACACCCCTGTTCTACACCACAAAAATGCAGCTCTGTGGTTACTGCCAGGGATAGGGGAATAATCTCCAGAGATAGATAAACGATTGCCTCATATATGTTGTACAGACATATATCTGGGCATACATACCGTTATAAAAATATACACACATACATATATGGAGATGTTTTCTCCAGGGATAAACATGAGCAGTTTCAGACGTTGGATGTTATCGCTAGAAGGGATCTATATGACATTCAGCTTATTCTTCTTTGTTAATTAGTCATGTAAAACACAGGAATGTTAGACATGGGTAGACTTATTTTAAGCATCATGCTACGTTGCCTGCTTTGTTGCTGTTTTTTTTACCTAAAGAGAAAAACATGGCAACAATATGTCAGGAAGGACTGCAAATCCCTTCTTGTGAAGGATTTGTGCTGCTTAGTGCACAGAGGCATCATTATTGCCTAGATATAAAAAATATGTGTTCTCTTTGATAACTGCATCTAACTATAAGGTCCATGTAAATGTAAGGCTACAAAGACATAACTGCTTCTCCAACATCCTGCGGAGCTTACATCCCCATGTGCCTTTCAGCCTTTTGGTGCTTTGATGACTCTTTCCTGAATAATTGCAGGTAAGGTTTTCAAGCTGATTACCTGAATAAAAAACATCTTTAGAACAGTCCGTACATTTTCCAGTGAAGATCTTGACTTTCCTGATGTTCTCTGACCTGCTTATCAGGCACTCTGAAGACCAACAGCTGTGCTTTGGCATTGCCTGGATGTATCTTCTCCCTGGAAAGAAGAAAGGAATGCAGAGCAGAATCTATGGAATGTGCTGGGAGCAAGGAAACCTTTATGATTAGACAGAGCAATGGACAGAACTACTTTTGGTTGGAACTTTCTGGACAAAACTGGTTGATAATTGCACAATAATTCCAGAAAATATTGCAATGCACTCGTTTTATACATCAAAACAAAATATTTTATTAGAACAGAATATCCTTCCTCCAGCAGAGCTTTTTTCTTTGAGGTTTGCACATTTGTATTAGGACTAATAAACACAGTCTTTTTATACTTTTACCCCCCCCAAACATCACACCATTGTCATCTAACGCCTAAACTTTTATTTTAACGTATAGACATGGAAAGTAAATTGTGTTCAGAATAAAAGTCAGTTGGGGCTCATTTATCAACACTGGGCAAATTTGCCCTTGGGCAGTTACCTATAGCAACCAATCAGTGATTAGCTTTTTGAAGCCAGCTGCAAGTAGAACACTGATTGCAGCGATTTGATTGGTTGCCATGGGTTACTGCCCATGGGCAAATTTGCCCAGTGTTGATAAATGACCCCCACATGTGTATGTCATATAAAACCCTAGCACAGGGCGTCTCATTTCGGTGCTGCATTTGCAGTTTTAGGCCTTGTGGTTTTAATATGGTTAAGTACAACTGTGACCAGTGTGAAAAGAAAAATAATAATCTCAAAGCAATAAGGGCCATCTGAGTAAATACACATTACATGCTAATGTGCTCATATCTTATAGCACTGGTTTGTTTTCCTTACATTATTTCTGCTACAAACACACAATCCTGCAAATACAAATAGAAACACACACAAACAGACAAAGAGATGGAAAAACAAGCACAAAGATTCACGTTTAAGCACAGAAAACAAACCTAGTAACTATGGCAGGTACACTATAGTCAGTGGTGGGAAAGCTTGCTAGTTTAGAGTATATTGCAGATTGTTTCTAGAACTACTGATGTGCTTACAATGAGTCTGGGTATTCCTTTCAACAATGACTAGAATGATAATTCATGCTTTCAGCCAGTCCCAAGCCATGTTTGTATGACTTCTTCTGTTCTACCCTTGGTACCAATTTGTTCCCGAACATTGCACAGTGTAGTCTACTATTTATTTGTAGACCTTTTTATGTTCTCTTGGCCCTTTTCCATTATGCTTGTTATAGTATTAGGTAGAGCGCAATGTTCCGGGAAGTTTTGGAATTCTACAGATTGCAATGATGGTGGGGATTTATTAGGATAAAACAAAGGGACAAAGGAAAAATGTAAGCAAAGGATAGCGACAAAGAGATGATGATAGAAGAGGTACTCTGCCTTCATTTTACCTTTACAATCAACTGGTAACAATAAATTGTTGCTTTACATAAGGCCTCTCTAAGCCCCCTACTACTATTAAGTATTATTAATAGTTATGGGTGAATAAATCTGCTGCATCTGAAAAATTTGCCTCTGCGACAGAATAGTCGCACGCATAAACATTGTCGCAAGTCAAAACTATTCGGACATCCATTGACT
Source organism: Xenopus laevis (assembly GCF_017654675.1). Classification (NCBI taxonomy): domain Eukaryota; kingdom Metazoa; phylum Chordata; class Amphibia; order Anura; family Pipidae; genus Xenopus; species Xenopus laevis. Next base: position 45,578,952 of record NC_054376.1, on the reverse strand, counting down.
TTAATGCATTTGGCCAAATTCGCCCATCACTTATTATTAATATTATTGTTGTGATTGGGTCCAATGGAGTGTTTTAGGAATGCGAACAAAATGTCGTTTTGTACATTCTCACATCTGCCAGGTGCACATCTCCACAGCTGCATCGCTAGTATGTCTATGACACAATACACAGGTGTGAGATTTATGATCACAGACCCAACAGTCCGTGAGGAAAGTCCCGGAGAGAACCGAATTACAGGACGTTGGCTGTAATGCACTCTTAAATACAATACTTTATTTCATGCACTAAATCCTGGTGTTGCTGGTCATTTTGAATGTTGCATGTTTTATTACCGTGCATTTTATTACCGTCTATGGACTATATATATATATATATATATATATATATATATATATATATATATATATATATACTATAACAAACAAGGGAAAGTTGTGCTCACCACTATTTTTTAAAACCATTAGGCGGGGGTGCAATGAGGCTGTGACCACAAAATACATATAGTCAAATACAAGAGTCCTCTGCACTCAACCCATTATCAATATATTTAAGACAGCGACATTTTGTGCATACTGCTACTAAAAAATGCCTTACCCTTTAAACAAAACAGGGATTGTTTGTCCATATATTGCAATATATTTAAGCTGGCCAACTACGTCAAAGTCATCCCATATCTGGCCAGTCCTATGCTCAATTTCATCTGATTCATTAAGAATTCTATTGCTTCATTATACATTTTACAAAGGGACTTGGTTTTACCTGCAACTTAACTTGCTGCTTTCAAAGTAAACCTCCATACTTGGCTGCCCTTTTATTAGACACCAGTGGGATCACCTGACTATAGCTGGGAAGGGTGGGAGCTACAACATGGAGCTGGTCACTGCTCCTGTATAAACTATAACAAACAAGGGAAAGTTGTGCTCACCACTATTTTTTAAAACCATTAGGCGGGGGTGCAATGAGGCTGTGACCACAAAATACATATAGTCAAATACAAGATTCCTCTGCCACTCAACCCATTATCAATATATTTAAGACAGCGACATTTTGTGCATACTGCTACTAAAAAAATGCCTTACCCTTTAAACAAAACAGGGATTGTTTGTCCATATATTGCAATATATTTAAGCTGGCCAACTACGTCAAAGTCATCCCATATCTGGCCAGTCCTATGCTCAATTTCATCTGATTCATTAAGAATTCTATTGCTTCATTATACATTTTACAAAGGGACTTGGTTTTACCTGCAACTTAACTTGCTGCTTTCAAAGTAAACCTCCATACTTGGCTGCCCTTTTATTAGACACCAGTGGGATCACCTGACTATAGCTGGGAAGGGTGGGAGCTACAACATGGAGCTGGTCACTGCTCCTGTATAAACTATAACAAACAAGGGAAAGTTGTGCTCACCACTATTTTTTAAAACCATTAGGCGGGGGTGCAATGAGGCTGTGACCACAAAATACATATAGTCAAATACAAGAGTCCTCTGCACTCAACCCATTATCAATATATTTAAGACAGCGACATTTTGTGCATACTGCTACTAAAAAATGCCTTACCCTTTAAACAAAACAGGGATTGTTTGTCCATATATTGCAATATATTTAAGCTGGCCAACTACGTCAAAGTCATCCCATATCTGGCCAGTCCTATGCTCAATTTCATCTGATTCATTAAGAATTCTATTGCTTCATTATACATTTTACAAAGGGACTTGGTTTTACCTGCAACTTAACTTGCTGCTTTCAAAGTAAACCTCCATACTTGGCTGCCCTTTTATTAGACACCAGTGGGATCACCTGACTATAGCTGGGAAGGGTGGGAGCTACAACATGGAGCTGGTCACTGCTCCTGTATAAACTATAACAAACAAGGGAAAGTTGTGCTCACCACTATTTTTTAAAACCATTAGGCGGGGGTGCAATGAGGCTGTGACCACAAAATACATATAGTCAAATACAAGAGTCCTCTGCACTCAACCCATTATCAATATATTTAAGACAGCGACATTTTGTGCATACTGCTACTAAAAAATGCCTTACCCTTTAAACAAAACAGGGATTGTTTGTCCATATATTGCAATATATTTAAGCTGGCCAACTACGTCAAAGTCATCCCATATCTGGCCAGTCCTATGCTCAATTTTATCTGATTCATTAAGAATTCTATTGCTTCATTATACATTTTACAAAGGGACTTGGTTTTATCTGCAACTTAACTTGCTGCTTTCAAAGTAAACCTCCATACTTGGCTGCCCTTTTATTAGACACCAGTGGGATCACCTGACTATAGCTGGGAAGGGTGGGAGCTACAACATGGAGCTGGTCACTGCTCCTGTATAAACTATAACAAACAAGGGAAAGTTGTGCTCACCACTATTTTTTAAAACCATTAGGCGGGGGTGCAATGAGGCTGTGACCACAAAATACATATAGTCAAATACAAGAGTCCTCTGCACTCAACCCATTATCAATATATTTAAGACACTTTGAAAGCAGCAAGTTAAGTTGCAGGTAAAACCAAGTCCCTTTGTAAAATGTATAATGAAGCAATAGAATTCTTAATGAATCAGATGAAATTGAGCATAGGACTGGCCAGATATGGGATGACTTTGACGTAGTTGGCCAGCTTAAATATATTGCAATATATGGACAAACAATCCCTGTTTTGTTTAAAGGGTAAGGCATTTTTTAGTAGCAGTATGCACAAAATGTCGCTGTCTTAAATATATTGATAATGGGTTGAGTGCAGAGGACTCTTGTATTTGACTATATGTATTTTGTGGTCACAGCCTCATTGCACCCCCGCCTAATGGTTTTAAAAAATAGTGGTGAGCACAACTTTCCCTTGTTTGTTATAGTTTATACAGGAGCAGTGACCAGCTCCATGTTGTAGCTCCCACCCTTCCCAGCTATAGTCAGGTGATCCCACTGGTGTCTAATAAAAGGGCAGCCAAGTATGGAGGTTTACTTTGAAAGCAGCAAGTTAAGTTGCAGGTAAAACCAAGTCCCTTTGTAAAATGTATAATGAAGCAATAGAATTCTTAATGAATCAGATGAAATTGAGCATAGGACTGGGCCAGATATGGGATGACTTTGACGTAGTTGGCCATCTTAAATATATTGCAATATATGGACAAACAATCCCTGTTTTGTTTAAAGGGTAAGGCATTTTTTAGTAGCAGTATGCACAAAATGTCGCTGTCTTAAATATATTGATAATGGGTTGAGTGCAGAGGACTCTTGTATTTGACTATATGTATTTTGTGGTCACAGCCTCATTGCACCCCCGCCTAATGGTTTTAAAAAATAGTGGTGAGCACAACTTTCCCTTGTTTGTTATAGTTTATACAGGAGCAGTGACCAGCTCCATGTTGTAGCTCCCACCCTTCCCAGCTATAGTCAGGTGATCCCACTGGTGTCTAATAAAAGGGCAGCCAAGTATGGAGGTTTACTTTGAAAGCAGCAAGTTAAGTTGCAGGTAAAACCAAGTCCCTTTGTAAAATGTATAATGAAGCAATAGAATTCTTAATGAATCAGATGAAATTGAGCATAGGACTGGCCAGATATGGGATGACTTTGACGTAGTTGGCCAGCTTAAATATATTGCAATATATGGACAAACAATCCCTGTTTTGTTTAAAGGGTAAGGCATTTTTAGTAGCAGTATGCATAAAATGTCGCTGTCTTAAATATATTGATAATGGGTTGAGTGCAGAGGACTCTTGTATTTGACTATATATATATATATATATATATATAATATATTTTTTTGTATTCGTCAGTAACAGCACTCGCTACATTTTCCCTCGTTATTTAGTATACAAGAATGGACAGCACCGGTTTAGGCTCTTTCTCAAGCCATGTGAACAATGGTTTGTTCACATGGCTTGAGAAAGAGCCTAAACCGGCTCGAAACGTTGCTACAAAATGTGTACACGTATGGTGATGTATATCATTTTTTTCACTATAATATAACCTTTTTGCATACAATCGTGAGTGCTGTCTATTCTTGTATACTATGTATATTATATATATATATTATATATATTATATTTATGTTATCTAAGCCTCTAGCTCCTTAGTCTGGTGCATCTGGTGCATTATCTGCTGCATAGTATATCTTTGGACTTCATAAACTTGTTCCTGGAGAAAAACTTATTTTTATCTAGCCAACCATTCTCTAAAAAACAAAATAATGTTAAAAACGAACATTAATTCGGTTTCCTATATCACTTATGCAGTTAAAACAGGTCATTTTTAATGAGGTACTTAAAGTGTTATGTTAACTCAGGGTCTGGACTCTTCCCCACAATACAGATCTGCAACTACATTTCATGTATAGTTCAGGCCTTACACTTTGTCTGATTTCTAAGCCACCTGAGTACAAGGTAGATAGGGAACCTGCTTCTAGGTTTCTGCTTCTGCTTATTAAACTCTACAAGAATAAAAATAGCCTTAAAATTAGTGCACAAATTGCCCACTGTGGCTCTCATTCATGAGATTGTAAATTCCTAAAAAAAATGCCAGTACAGGTACATTCCAAAATGCGTATGACAGTATTTTTGTGACTGCAAAACACCTGTTTACTGAGATTTTGGTTGTTTTGCATTCAACTGAATGAAAGCCACAGGGGGCAATCTGCAGCACTTCTTTGCCAAATTAATCGTGCCATCATTTCATTTGCCGAAAGCCTTAGCATTCTGTTTTTCCTAATACCTGAAATAAGCACATTGTTCTCTGTGTATATTCTGAAGAGCATCTGATTTCCTGGAGCAATTGCAAAGCAGATGTAACATTACCCTTTATGACTATGTGTTCCAACTATTATATTTGGACGCTGTTCTTCATTACTAAGCCTGTGTGTGCTAATGGCCAAGGTATTGGTAATATTGCTTATTTGTTCTGCTGTTTGCAATACACATGTGCTTTCTCAAAAAATAAAAATCCCATGTAGCTGGTTTCATGCAGTTTTCTTGCCTAATCCTGTCTATTTTTAGAGAATGTATTGTTACTTGAAGGTCTGTCTATGTATTTGTTTTTGTAGGTTTGTGTGTGTAGAGTGGGAAAGAACTGAAAGTTCTTAGATAATGTGAAAACATAAAACACAATCCATCAAGTTTAGTTGAACTTAACAAACACTTAGGGGCAGATTTCCTAAAGGGTGAAGTGGCTAACGCTATCGCTAATTTGCCAGCGGGACGTCATTTCGGTACTTCGCCAATTCCCTAACGGGCACAGGTGTAACTTCGCGAAAGAGACACACGCTAGTGATCATTTGCACTCTAACACAATGTGAATTTTCAACGCTAGCACAACTTTGCTCACGCCCCCTTTGACATCACGGCCCGCTCCCTCTTGTTCCCGCCCCCCACCACCGGCAGGTGGAAATTTCATTAAAAGGTGGCAACCCTATTTCTCACTCGATTGTAGTTGCTGTCTCACTTCTCTTATTTAAGATCAGCAACCTAAATACCCATCAAGTTGCAATGCTTGCACCAGGTCTGCTGATCAACAGCAATGAACCAGCAGGTGGAATTTACTGGTCAGCTGTTTCGAACCATACACCTGATTGGATACTAGTGGTGGCAACCAGTGGTGTAAGTAACCATAGAGAAAACAGGGCCCACGGTCGCTGGGGGGGAGGTCTGGGGTATACCGGACCGGATTTACATAGCAGGCGCCCCATGGCCTGCTGCCGTTCATCGCCCCTGTCCCCTCCCCTTCCCTTCCTTTGCGTACATGCAAAAATTTAGCATCAGGTCTGGAGTACAGGGGATTGATGCACAGAAAATTTTAAAAACTATTGTATCTCCTGTGAATCCCCAGTGCTTCCGAACCAATGCGGGCACAGCATGCCACCCTCTAAAATTCTGCTGGGGTTATAGGACTGTGGGGTCTGCTTCCTTTATAGATTTAACAAAACTCGAATTTTTCGGGTTTTGTAAAAAAAACTCAAAATTTCCAAGATTTATTAAAGCCTGAATCCAAAATCCCGCCATCTCAGATCTGCCAAGGTTGTGTATAAGTCAATGGCAGAGTTCCCTATCCTATTTGGAAGTTTCTGTGGTCTGCACTGGAATTCGCCCCAAATCCGACCATTTCAGGCTTTTTGGGCACAAATCAGAAAAATTCAGGCTTTTCGGGAAAAAGTCCAAAAAAGTCAAGCGACTCGGGAAAAAAACCCAAAAAATTGGACGATTTGGGTTTTCACTCGGTTTTATCGAGTTTTTACCCGAACCAATTAAATCAAACTTTTTTATTAATAACTAAGGTAAAATCAGGTATGGGAGTTTGGTTGTGGTTTTTTTATTTAAATAATGAAATAAATTCAGATTTTAGTAAATCTGTTACTGGGCCCCTCTGAAGATTTCTTTTAGGGGGGGGGGGCTGGTGCAGTCTAGGTATGCCGCTGGAAACAACTTTAGATATAGTAGTAGTAGGTGTGAATATGACCTTGTCATCTTCACACTTTATAACAGGAAACTTTGACAAATGTTTGTATCAACCTCATACAACACATATACAGTATAGCTAACGCTCATATTTTATAAGCAAAAAAATTCCAGTTTATCAGGCATCACACACAAAATCGTTTCCAAATGAATATGGCCACCCTTCTTTCTCATTTCTTCTACATCTTCTTTGCCCAAAAATGTTCTCACGGTGTGTGGTCTAACTAATGCTTTATATACAGGTATAATTATTTTTGCATTTGAAGGATCAGCTTTCCTTTTTGTATATGCTATCATGTTGTTAACCCAAGCAGCAGCTGTTTGGCACAGAGTGCCGTAAACTGGTTGTTATCTAGTATTATTTCTAAATCCTCTTCCATCCTCATGTGTTGCTAAACTGATATGGTGCATCTATAATTAGTGTGTTTGTTATTGTGGCCTGAAGTGCACAGCTTTTTATTTATCCACACTGAGCCCCGTCAGGCATCCCTACCAGGTTAGGAGAGTTGATTGTGCAGAGTACATGATAAGCCTGTCTCCCTGAGCAGCACTCACTCTTATTTCCTTATTTTCAATGCTGAGAACATTAGTAAGGAAACATGTAATTTTAAATCTTCCCAACCCTACCTATGATATAACTATACGGCATGAGTTGACTAGAACAGGGAACCACATACTGTAAGTTTAAAGGAGACTTTGGTTAATTCACAGTGCACACCTTTAATACCTTACTGTATAAGGCAAAGAGGATAAAAGATACACGCCCATGGTTAATTAATGCAGATGCCATCATTAGTGTCATGCTAATCAGTTCTATATACTTTTTCACTGACTGTTACCATAAAGTTGCAACATGAGCAACATATATTTTCCTGTAAATGGATATGTGTTAGACATCAATCGTTGTAGTTGGGGGCAGCTTAATGAATGGCATCAAGTACTGGCATCCCCCCTCAGGTCCCTCTCTAATAAAGAGCAGCACGAAGCAACAATGCTCAGGTTAATGATGGATTAGCACCTGTGCTGGGATGCTCTTTATCAAGAAAGAATTGCTCTCATTTCTCGTCAGCAGCTTTAGCTCTTGCATTCTCCCCAACTTATTTTGGGGTTGCACAAATCTGAGCCCAGCTTTAAAGACCCTGAACTCCATCTTATATTAGCAACACAAATAGCTAAAGCATCCATGAAATATGCATCTGTACATGAAAAAAGCAATAAAGGAATTCCATATGAAGCAATAAATATAGATGCTAATAGTTCTTGATGAAATAAAATGTGAATTATTACATGTACAGAAATTCTGCTGCACTCATTCTTTCAAAGGCTTTTTTGAATGGATGAAAGACCTGTTTGTATTGAGAGCTGGTGGTCAGCAGCAGGTATTGTGTCAACATTAATGAACATATGTTTGTGCACCAAGTGTGACTCAATTGCACTAAAAGTTTAACCAATCTGATATGCATAATTTCCAGTGTTTGATGATGAGGTGAACAGAATCCTTTAGGTACAAGAGCATTGTACCTATTGAAGCAGAGAATGAAACAAAAACTGAAGGTACTGATTGTATCTCCAGGGTTCATCTGGGTTGTGTAGGTACAACAGCGTTGTGGTGCCTGTTAGCAGAGAACTGATCTGAAGTACAAAGAGAACATTTTATAGAAGTGCCTTTAAAGAATGGGGTTAATGTGCAACTGGAGGAGAATTTGTGGGATCTCAACTGTGATTTTGATAAATAACCCTTTTATGTGTCAGAGATGTTGAGCTATATCGTATACCAAGAGATCAATGCAGACAGTCCTATGTTATATAAATACTGTGGACAACCACACTTTGTCTCCAACTTTGTATGGAGGAGTGGAACTCTGTCTGCGATCAGCGAAAGTCTTATGCACCAGAGCACTCTTCTCCAAGTTTGCCTTGGTCGCAGCCCAAATAGCAGACATATGGGCTGCGTGATCATCTATGGCTGGGACATCCGACAAGCAGAAGTCTTGAGGGAAGGCTTGAGGATGTTGTCCATATACAGACATAAAAGGAGACCTCCCAGTGGAAGTATGACAAGCATTATTATGAGCGAATTCCGCCCAAGGGAGGAGATCAGACCAATCATCTTGACAGAGGGAAATATGGTTTCTCAAGAAGTGTTCCAGCGCTTGATTCACCCGCTCTGCTGCTCCATTGGTTTGGGGATGGTAGGCAGAAGAGAATTGGAGAGTGATACCCAGGTCCTTACATAAAGAACACCTAAATCTAGCTGTGAATTGCGAACCTCTCCCAGAGACTATCTCCACCAGGAAGCCATGCAGACGAAAGATAAATTGGATGAACAATTGGGAGAGTTACACCGCAGAGGGAAGTTTTCTCAGAGGGATGAAGTGTGCCATCTTATTGAAGCGATCTATAACTACCCAAATGACAGTGTTCCCTCTTGAGGGTGGTAGCTCTACAATGAAATCCATTGCTAGGTGAGTCCAAGGATGAGAGAGAGTGGGTAGAGGTTGTAATAGACCACTGGGGCGAGAATGACTAGACTTAGAGATGGCACAAACCGTACAGGCAGCGACAAAGTCTTTGAGGTCTTTGCGGATAGTCTGCCACCAGACTAGACGTCGTAGAAGCTCTAGAGACTTTTCTGAACCGGGATGTCCAGCCTGCTTAGAGCAATGGGTCTGTTCCAGGATGGGCAGGCGAAGCTTCAACAGAACAAATGACATCCTAATTGGTGTATCAGTAGGAGCAGAAGACAGGATTTGTTCGGCAAATTGAGGAAAAAGAGAAGCAATAATTCTTGTGGGGGGAATAATAGGATCTTGCCTTTCAGGGAGACGATCCACCGGAGTGAAACTTCAGGATAGTGCATACGCTCTCTGATTTTTGGAACCAGGACGGTAGGGAGAGTTTGTATGAATTCTAAGTTCTTATGGTCAGTATAGCTAGTGACTGGGATCGAAGTTCCCTCTAAAAGGTGGCGCCACTCACAAGGTTTTCATAATGCCCATCCCAGTATTGATTGCCGTCTTCCATTCGTCCCCACGAAACCACGACATGCATGGGGATCTCCACTGTAGAGAGGAGGTGCCGGAATACGTGGTTCAACGGTGGGAGAATGTGAAGCACCGACTGCAGTGACTGGAACTGGCATTGGTGTTGCTGGCATAAGAATGGATAGCTTTTCCAGGATCTCCTCCAACGCTTGTCCGGGATTCGCTTGGTGAGCAGTTGTTTTGTCTCCCCAATGTATAGATCTGTGCACTCCTCGCTACACTGGACTCCGTATACCACATTGCTTTGTTTTTCTTTTGGTGTTGGATCCTTTGGGTGTACCAGTCTTTGTCTGAGTGTGTTGCTATCACAGTAACTACACAGAATCAATACCTCTGTGAGTTTTCAGATGGCACCTCTTTGAAGAGTTACAATGTGCCATTGTGATTGGATTAGTGGAAGAGTTTATATGCCGAGAACTTCCCACAGTTCAGTTGAATGAGGAAGCTGCTCAGATGAGTAGTGAAACGTCTTCAATGATTACTCAGCAAGTCCAGTTGTTTTTAAATTTACCTATACTCGATATACAGCAGTTATATTTCCACAAAGTGTAAACATAAACCTAAGGAAACATAAACCTAAGGAATTTGCTCCAGATAACCGAGATGGGATCTCTTGCAAGTTTTTATATGTCCTTTGTAACACAGCAGCTTGTGAATATGAGGCGCTTCGATTTCTGAGGCGACTTTGGAATCGAAGCGGAGTGCATTGGCGCTGCCGTTTTTGCATTAGAGCAAGCGGAATGTAGTTCGGGGAGATTGTCGCCCCGCAGAAGAGGCGATTAGTAGCCAGGCGACTAAATCTCCCCAAATCTGCTCGTATGCTAGCTCTCTTACTAGTCATTTCACAGCTTGTGTGAAATTATATATAATATTTGATTATCTCTTGAGTTGAGTTTGACAAATAAATGTGGCAGAAACTAAATACTTTCTAATCTTATCAAAAATACACAATAGGGGGTAATCAGCATTTACTTCAGAACACAATGGTTCCTTCCAGTTCTCTGATAATGACTTCTAATGAGTTATGAGTTGAAGTGTGTACAGTTTTATACAGTTACAAGTAGAGTCGTGTAGGATTACTAATGGTCTCCAAGTTGCTTAAAGGGATCCTGTCATCGGAAAACATGTTTTTTTCAAAATGCATCAGTTAATAGTGCTACTCCAGCAGAATTCTGCACTGAAATCCATTTCTCAAAAGAGCAAACAGATTTTTTTATATTCAGTTTTAAAATCTGACATGGGGCTAGACATATTGTCAATTTCCCAACTGCCCCCAGTCATGTGACTTGTGCCTGCACTTTAGGAGAGAAATGCTTTCTGGCAGGCTGCTGTTTTTCCTTCTCAATGTAACTGAATGTGTCTCAGTGGGACATGGGTTTTTACTATTGAGTGTTGTTCTTAGATCTACCAGGCAGCTGTTATCTTGTGTTAGGGAGCTGCTATCTGGTTACCTTCCCATTGTTCTTTTGTTTGGCTGCTGGGGGGAAAAGGGAGGGGGTGATATCACTCCAACTTGCAGTACAGCAGTAAAGAGTGATTGAAGTTATCAGAGCACAAGTCACATGACTTGAGGCAGCTGGAAAATTGACAATATGTCTAGCCCCATGTCAGATTTCAAAACTGAATCTGTTTGCTCTTTTGAGAAATGGATTCAGTGCAAAATTCGGCTGGAGCAGCACTATTAACTGATTCATTTTGAAAAATTTTTTTTCCCATGACAGTATTCCTATAAAGCCAAAGGTTACATCTCTATTGTAGTTCTCCTAGACCTGCCAACTGCATTGTCTTTGTCGACTACTACCTTCTAGTACCCCTGGTTTCCATAATCAGGCTGCATTCTGGTTCTCTTCATATGTGTCTCTCAGTATACTACTTACTGTTTCACAAATCCAGCCCATCTTTGCTCATAAAAGTTTTTAAAAAGAGACTTTTTTTAAGAGCAAGTCATTAAGGCAGCTTAAAAATATTCTGGTTATCCATTTGCATTTTGGTTATTGACCCCTTGTACAAGGAGTTAAGTCATTTACCTTGAGCTACAGTGTTATCCACTATGGACCATAACCTTTGTACATTTAGGGCAGCAGTGGCTGATGGGGAGATTTGTCAACCACAATAAAAATGCATGACTGTGGGTAACAAATGGGTCTCCAATGAAAATAACTGAAATTGCCAGCGGTTAAACCAATGCATCGCTTTGTTTTCCAAAAATGCCCAAAGTTTCCTCCTAAGGGAACTTTGGGCGACTGTGATTTGTAGGTTTTACGTAAACCTGCACAAAAAGACTGTGCCAATTTCTACAAAACTGCAATTGTGGCAATAAATGAGTCCTGATTTAACTGATGCATCCTGCACTACCCTAGCATGGACATATGGAAAGCAAAATATAAGCAGGTCCTAATTAATATTAATCTAGAGAGAGTAACAGCAGTACTACAAGGGATAGTTTTACCTGTCTATCCAACTAGACTGGTGAGTCCTAACATGAAAATGTTACCATTAGTGACAGATATAAACAGATGTACATGCAACAGTCTAGTATAGTAGTTTAGTATATTTTGGTATATTCTCCTAAACTGGCTACTCTTGCCGGCTGTGCAGGTCCCTAGCCTTTCTGTAAGCTACCTTTAATACATTGAAGTTTTTGGGAGGCCACAGACCAATTCTTCACACAAAGGTGCATTTAAAAATAAATGTCAGCCTGCTTCTGATTATACAAAAACACCAAACAAACCTCTTTCATGCTACACAGCTGTGTGTGTGTTTTTTGTTTAGGATTAGGATATTATAACTCATCGGAGTGAATTGTTGGTTGCCGCTACAGATCTTTATTTAGTACTTTGGTACTTGTTTGCCTACGGAACATACAAATCATTTGGCTGTCTTATTTCAAAGCAGCATTAATCACAGCTTCCAGAGCAGATGATTAGTCAGAGATTCACGTCACAGAGCAAATAAACAGTAAGGGGGCATCCTGTTTGCTGTAATGATGACGTTGCACACATTAGCCAGATTTTTATTTCTTTAAATGTCATGAGTGTGTGTGCCATTAACCCAATTTCTTTGCATGAAAGTGGCATTTCTGCTTCCCCTTTGCCTTGGGAACATTACAAAAGACAGGGAAGACAATGGAACTCTTACCTTAGGATTCAGTGGAACTATGACATGTAATTAAACCAGGAAAATGAGTGATGTTTCCCAGGAGGTTGAGCAACTTTAAATCTGCTGCTAATAAAATGTTATTTGCTCCATATCCTGGCAGTAGTAAATGGTAATCTTTCCTGACTTACAGCAGCTGTTCATATTCCAGTAAAGAATATCTCTTCCATCAGTCATTGCCATGATATACAGGCCCTAACGCTAACAGTTACTCCAGCGCCTTATCCTAGTGAGAGTACATAGATAAACCACATTATCATTAAAAAAGATTTTTGCAACATCTGCAATTACTATACTGTATATACAGTTATATATATAGGTTGTGCATAGTTTTATCTTTTCATGACATGGCTACAGGTATACTAAATGTACTCCCAGCATGACAATCTAGAATAGTGATCCCCAACCAGTGGCTCATGAGCAACATGTTGCTCACCAACCTTTCGATGTTGCTCCCAGTGGCCTCAAAGCAGGTGCTTATTTTTCACTTCCAGGCAAGTTTAAGGTACATAAATTCAGATGTACTTCCAAAGAGAGCCTCCAATATTCTACCAGTCCACATAGGGTCTACCTAATAGCCAATCACAACCCTTATTTGGCACCCCATCCAAGTTTTGGATGCTTGTGCTGCTCCCCAATAATTTTTACATTTGAATGTGGCTCATGGGTAAAATAGGTTGGGGACCCCTGATCTAGAGTAAAGGGTGGAATCAGGGCACAGGAGTCCTGCTATGATTATGGCAACACATATAAATGATGGAATTCTCACACTGACGATTTTTAGTGATAATACGTTGCATTAATCAGGGGTTTTGGGGGAAATACTGCATTGTGGGTAAAACAGTTTGGTGACTTGTATCTTCAAATGCACTTTACACACTGAACCTGTGATCATAAACGAGCCATAAATGTTACCAAATAGTGGACTATAATGGATGTGAACTTAGACTTGGCTTCTGACTATGGAGATCATTTATTGAGACCAGACTCAAGTGCAAGAGTAAAAGAATTGATAGCACTTCGTCTAGGGTCTGGCTGCTCTTTGCACTTCATGTCTAGGTAGGGTTGCCACCTGGCCAGTATTTTACCAGCCTGGCCGGTAACAATTATGGCTGTTCCCAATGTTATTAATAGAAAAAAAAAAGATACATATATAGGAAGGCCGGTATTTTTTTTACAGAAAAGGTGGCAACCCTATGTCTAGGGCAGATGGTAAGTATCTGAATGATGCACAAATGAATGAACCGGTAGGGGAAGAATGCGAGGCAGTTATGTGCTACCCCCAATCCGCCCCTCATGAAGACAGCGTTGCTAAATGAACATGTTTTTGGAGCACAGAGACCTGTGGCAGTGTTCTACCTGCAGGGCAGGGCTTAAAGTGCAAAATACATGCATTACACACTTTATTAGACATTGCACCCTGCTCTAAAGATAGTAAACAACTCCTCATATAACAATCCATGTCATTTCTCAGAGCAGAAGGGTTGACCTGTAACAATCTGTTGCTGCCAGAACAACCTAAAAGGGCGGAGACCAATCCTTCATGACCTTCTAAAACATTTTAGAACTGAGGTCCACCTGTCACTGTTACATGTGTGTCAGAAAGGTCACTTTCGGTTCAATTACTTTACAACCGTCATAGACAAACAGACAGACAAACATTGGAAAAGACAGAGCACCAGGGAAAAACTATTATATGTTTAAAAATTCACCTTCAATTATCCTTATTAAAATCCATGATGTACAACAGCATCTTATGTCCTGGACGATATGTTTAATGTTTTTCGTGGTATCTCGCAACTTCCTCAGAAGTGATCCCCTGGTCCTACTGTCTCACAGGCATATATAACTACTTATATATTATATAGGACCAGGGGATCACTTCGGAGGAAGTAACGAGATACATGAAACGCGTTAAGCATATGGTGCAGGGTATAAGATGCTGTTGTACGTTATGGATTTTAATGTGGACAAAGGTGAGTTTTTAAACATATAAAAGTTCTTCCCTGGTGTTCTGTTATCCAATGTTTGTACTAGTCTGTTGGGAGCAAGGCATACACGTGTAGCACAGGATTAAATAAATTGGAATGGTTGTTGCTCCCTCTTTTATACTAGACTTTGTACAGACATCAGAGGCTGCTGCTGTTTTCCCAGCAGGCGGCAGTCAAAAAACCCTGTGTGTCATTAGCCTAAACCACTCCTGGAAAGTAAGATTATTTTGTATTATTTATTTAGTACTAGATATCTGCATCCTGTCGCTTGCTGTCTCATCCTTCCATGCTTGAATGGAAATGTTGACTGGGCACTCAGTCAGGCTCCATTCTGCACCCCCTTCATACTGACAACATATTGCACCATGCTTTGTTTATTTACATCATCCCCTGCTAAAGTGAATGTTACAAGCTATTTACACCCACTCACACAAAGGTCAGATTCATGAGAAGACAATTAATCGAAGTAGGGAGAAATAGGGAACAAAGGATGCCTTCCAGGCAGCTCTATCTACCAGGCAGCTAACAAACCAGCCACACCCTCCTCCTAGGCTAAACACACCTCCCCCAGCTCATTGGTCAGTACACTCTAGCATTGCCTTCAATAAAGTTGTCAGATATGGAGTGTGTGATGATTTTCTGTGTGATGTCATCTGCTCCTCCTGTATCATGGCTGCTGAAGTCTGGAGCGAAGTTATTTGAAAACAGAGAGGATTCCTGCAGAGAAGCAGAATATAATAGAGAAGTTTTTTTAAAGGAAACTGCACAGAACTCTAGAAAAAGTCACATACAGGTGGTAATATGGGTGCAGGCAAGGAATCTGTGGGTGTGTGTAGGCTGTGTTTTTTTAGTGAATTACACTGACATCTTAAATGGAGGCTCTGAGGGCAGAGAGCTGCATGTTGTCTTTCTAGCTCAAAACATACTTGCTTCCCAACAATCCTTTTTGTATATTTGTGCAATAAATGTGCTGTACAAGTGATTGTATTGTGTTGTGTTTCTCTGAAATAGTAAGTAATAACCATGTGCTCTCTGCCTCCCAGGATGATCTGCCTGGTAGTATGGTGTTGTCTCTATGAGCTGCCTGGTAGGATGGTTTTCATATGAGCTGCCTGGCAGGATAGTGTTGTCTCAGTGTAGTGTTGTCTCAGTGACCTGCCTGGTAGGTTGGTTTTCTTATGAGATGCCTGGTAGAATGATGTTGTTACTATAGGATGGTATTCATATGAGCTGCCTGAAAGGATGTTGTTGTCACCATGAGCTGCCTGCTATGATAGAGTTGTCACTACATTGATTATATTGCAATTTCGGTGATTTTGGTGAATTTTTATTGTATGTTTAGCCATTTTATAGCATTGCATAGGTGTTGCTGCTTATTTCTGTCTGTAAAACTGTGATTCTGACTGCTGATTACACTAGGTGAATATAAAAAAAGCATTGATTTTTGTGGTTTTCTTGGATTTTAGTGATTTTATTGCATTTTGCTCCGTTCTTTGTTACTTCGTTTTGCCCATAAAAATGTGGTCTGCTTTATATCCATTTGGGGGTCTCTGTGCATGACATAGTTTGGTTTATATATGCATATGGGGCATCAAGCTGTTCAGTAGACCCCTGGCATTCATATTTAGGATGCCCTTTGCTGGTACGCTACAAAATGTGGGTTCTATAATGGGGTAAAATGCAAGCTTTGTGACTATTTTCTGAAATTTCAAAAAAAGCGTTATGTTTAGCATAGCTTTGCAGTTTGCTAGTTTGCAGTAGAAAGATGCATTTACCAGTTTTAGATTCATCAGAATGTGTTCTTTTGGAAAATATATGGTTTTCTAGGGGTCTCCATACTGTTAGGGGTATCATGGCACATAAAACATGTGAGTGGGAGTCTGAGTGCGCCAGGGCCCTCTGTAGATTTTTTTTTGCAGGGCAGCCCAGCACACTCAAGTTATGCCATTGAGGGGAGTATTTACTAACATTTGATATAAATAAAACCAGTAACATAGCAACCAATCTGCAGTTAGATTGGATCAGTCACCTGAATGTTAGTAAACAAATCCAAGATCTGGTTAGTTGCCATGGGCAACATCACATGATGATATTAATCTCCAGTGTTTAGCGAATAGGTCTCAAATGTTTGACTGGTTTGTAACAGACAACATAAGAATCTTACAAATAGCGTGTTTAAGATACTTGTTTTTCAGAGGAGATACATCCTTTCCTGCAGTTTCATATACACACCATCCAACGTGTATTAGTATTTACAAATTTAGAAAGTTGAAACAGACTGGAACATAGGCACTACTTTTGTCTGCGATCACCCTTTATTGGTGCTGAATGTTTTCGGGAATATATCCCTTTTTCAAGTGATACAAATAGTATGCCTGGTAAATACAATAGATCTGAAAGCCATGCTTCTAGCAATAGACTGAAAATGTTTTGGCTGGAAAGATCTACAGATACTAAAGGCTGTGGCAATACATTTACCATGGCTATAATAAAATTATACAAGTGCCCCATAACAAAATAAGTTAACTGAAACTCTAGTTAAAACGGTTACGGATGCCCCCCATCTGTATTATATTATATATTGTGATTTGAATTGACCAGTTACTTGTAGTGATGGGCGAATTTATTCGCCAGGCGCGAATTCACAGAGAATTTGCGCGATTTGCCGCCAGTGAATAAATTTGCGAAACGCCCACGGCAAAAATTCGCCGGCGTCAAATTTTTTTTTTTCAAAAAAACGGAAGCTGCCATAAAAAACGGGCACCGGCGTCAAAAATTGGGCGCCGGTGTCAAGAACGGGTACCAGCGCCGTTTGGCGAATTTTTAGCCGTTTCGCGAATTTCACGAATTTGCAAGTTGCCTACAGTTCCAATAATGTGTTACTAGATTAGTGAACCAGCTTGAGTTTGCAAATACACTATACACAACAAGGGATATCAGTTGGGGAGAAGCACTGTTGGTTAATGCAATGGCCCACACCATGTTTCAGTTACCATTTCTTAATATTAGAACTCAGCATTTGACAGATTTCATCAAGGGATAATAAATACATTGTTAAGCAAATGTTACACATACAGATCAGTTTTACAAGCCATAATCTGTTATAAAACCATAAATGGAGCAAAAAGCTAGCATAGATCCGAGCAGGCACAGCGCAGTCTGATTATTATACGGTGTATGTGTACCTCTAGGTCTATTACTATAGGTAGACCCCTGGGAGGGGTGGGGAAAAACAAACAAACAAAAAAACCTGAACATTTGTACAGAGACTAACCTGTTCCAGTGAGCAGTCTTCCTTTCAGACCTTTGACAGTTTCTTTAGTTAATTTTTCATTGTTTGATGTGTCTGAAAACCAAAAAAATTAGGTATAAATAGAGGACAAAAAACATTTTCTATGGCTGGAGCCCATGATTTGCCGACACCGCTACAAGAAATTTATGGTTATACAATCAAATGAACCAATAGCTGGAGCTCACAATTCGCCGACACAGCTAGAAGAAATGGGTGGTTATACGCATAGGCCTGATATATTAAAGCAAAACTTACAAGAGCTGCACAAAGAGTTCCAAGTGTGCCCTGGGGGTTCTAAAAAAAACCAAAAACAAAAAAAAAAAACGCAACCTTTCAGAAAATCCAAAGGGGGTATCCTTTTGTTGGAATTAATACAACTGTTTTGAAGATAGAGCCACGGCACCCACAATTTGGTGAGCGATTATCTGCAGCCGGCACACAGATCATCAGTCACAGGTGCAGCGACCCTCACCGCTCCCAACTTTTATTCTCTTACGGTGAAGGCTCCTCCCCAGAACCTCTGGTTCCCAGGATATACTAGAACTCCCTGTACAGACCTGCTTAGAACACTTTAATGCAAAAACTGCATTAGCCAGGCTGGAAATTACATTTTAAAAGTAGAGATAATGAGGAAATACTAAACGCACAATTCGCCGACACCGCTAGAAAAAAAAAAGTTATACACATCATATAAATCATTATCTGGAGATCAAGATTAGCCAACATTTCTAGAAAAAAAAAAAATGAATGGTTATACTCCTATGAACCAATACCTGGAGCTCATGATTTGAGCTAGATACCGCTAGAAGAAATGTATGGTTATACACATAGGCCTGAGATATTAAAGCAAAACTCAGAGCTGCACAAAGAGTTTCAAGTGTGGGTTCTAAAAAACAAACCGCAACAACCTTTCAGAAAATCCTATTTCGTTGAAATGAGTACAACCATTTTGAAGCTAGAGCCACCCACAATTTGGTGAGTGATAAATCTGCAGGCGCCACATCACAGGTGCGGCAACCTACACCTCTAGCAGCTGCACCGCTCCCAACTTGGATTCTCTTACAGAGAAGTGTCCTCCCCAGAACCTCTGGTTCCCAGGATACACTAGAACTCCCTGTACAGACCTCTTAGTGGACCTGTCACCCAGACACAAAAATCTGTATAATAAAAGTCCTTTTCAAATTAAACATAAAATCCAATTTCTATTTTTTATTAAAGCATTCATAGCTGTTAAGCTAATTTAAAAATCTCAGCTGTCAATCAAATATTGTCTGCCCCTCCTCTATGTCCTGGGCATAGAGGCGGAGCAGACAATTACTTTCACTTTCCATTTAGCACTTCCTAGATGTCACTGCTCTCCCCACATTCCCCAGTTCTCTTAACCATTTAATTGTGTAGTCAGTGCATGGGGATGGACATTGGGTCCCCAATTCTGGTGCACAAACAAGATTCTGAGATGATACAAGGTTTGCCTTAACAGTGTGCACAAAATGGCTGCTGCCTGCTAGCTATACTTTTGAAATCCCAGACTGAAGGAAACAAGATTCAAATAATTTATATAGTGTAATTAAAGTTCATTTTGCTTGACTAATGTGATAATAGGATTTTGGTTATTTTTTTTTTTGGGTGACAGGTCCCCTTTAATGCAAAATCTGCATTAGCCAGGCTGGAAATTACATTTTAAAAGGAGAGGTAATCAGGAAACACCTGTAGCTCATAAGTCACTGACACTGCTAGAAAAAAATGAATGATTATATACACACACATCATATGAACCAATAACTGGAGCTCACAATTCGCTGGCACCACTAGAAAAAAAAAAATGTTTACGCATATGAACCAATACCTGGAGCTCACTATTCGCCGACACCGCTAGAAAAAATGTAGTTATACACATAGGCCTGAGATATTAAAGCAAAACTCGCAGAGCTGCAGAGTTCCCAATGTTCCCTGGGGGGTTCTAAATAAGACACAACCTTTCAGAAAATCCAATCGGGGTTACCTTCAGCTGTTTTAAAGTTAGAGCCACAACTTCAGCGAAACATAATCTGCAGCCGGCCTACAGATCATATCCCACCAATGAAGCAGCCCACACCTTTAACAGCCACAATCGCTTGCAACATGGATTCCCTTACGGAGAAGTGTCCTCCCCAGGACCAATGGTTCCCAAGATACACTAGGCTCCCTGTATAGTCCTACTTGTAATACTTTAATAAATGCAAAAACCACATTAGCCAGGCATGAAGCAAACTTCTCTCTTTATATCCATTATAGTAGTTTTTCTTTTTATTACTGTATGGTTATACAACTTCAATTGGCAGAAACCTGATTAAAAACAAATAATGAAATAATAAAAACGATGTGTATATCTCCATTGAGTATGTATAGTGTAAGGCTAAATGAACTTCCCTACAGTGAGTCAATTAATACAAACTGAGACCTAGTCACTGCTTGAAGCCTGTGTCGCAGTTGTTTGCACATGTGCAACATGGATTGAAACTGATAAAATAAATTATTCCAAGTTCTAATTGTGTTCTTACCTGGAGCTTTCAGAGCAGCCATTTCATAAAGGACAGGTAGATCTTCTGAGCAGATATATATAGGAGATGGTGGCCACTTGGTGGCAGCAGAGAGAAAAAAAAGGTTAAAGGGAAAATCCACCTAAGAATGACAGAAATAGCTCTGAGGATCCACACAAATTGCCAGCAATTACAATCCACCCTAAGTTTAAATGGAACTGGAGTAGCCTGACATTAGCTTCTCTAAATTACATTGCATACACAGAAAGTCAAGCATTGCCTGCCTGTGGGAGATGAGCCTGGTACAGGTTTGTTTGCATTTAAAAATTGCTATTAGACCCCTAAGGTGTTTAATCATGTGCTGGGGTTTTTGTGTTATCCCCAGTAGAGGAAGAGGTATATGGATTTAAGGGTATGTCTTAATATGACTTAACTTTTTTCACATTTGAGTAGGGTTTCCACCTTTTCTGGAAAAAAAATACTAGCCTTCCAATATTTTTATCTTTTTACCTATTAATAACATTGGGATCAACCATCATTTTTACCGGCCAGGCCGGTAAAATACTGGCCAGGTGGAAACCCTACATATGAGTGATAAGTGATATCCCTGCAGTGAGCACCAACCATTTGGTTTTTTGGTGTGCTACCAGTGCCGGGCCACGCTGGGCAGCCGCCCTAGGCTGGCCCGGCGCCTGTTTAGTGTGCGCATGCGCAAATTTGCGCATGCGCAGAAGCGCACAAACACATAGAGTCGGCAAGAGAAGAGAACTGGACTTTGGGTAGGCGGCAGAGAAGGTACGTGCCTGGCGCCCTCCCAGCTTTGCACCCTAGGCACGTGCCTACTCTGCCTACCCCTAGTTCTGGCCCTGTGTGCTACCACCATTAATGTGGACATGGTTATGGGGTAACATGGGTGTGGTTTAAAACAGGGAATAGTTAACACTGGCACCCATTATCAGGCCTCCACCATGTAGGCCAGAAAAAAATCTGGTCCTCAGTGCCAAAGAAGTTGGACAGCACTAAAAGGGTTTTTTCTTTCTAATCCAGTGCAGGGGAACACAGGCAGAAATGCTCATCTGTAAGAGCCCTTAGAGCTATGGACGGAGCACATCAAGCTAAATGTTCCACCTACAGCCATGAATAAAATAACAATAAAAGATAACAGGGTAGTTGAAAGAAAATCCACAAAACCTTTATCAGTGTTTTCACTAAGACAAGTCGGTGATCTGGGACTCAAAAGAAAGCATGGTCCTCCCTGAAAAAGCATTCCCCGATACACGAATGCGCGCACGCATCAAGGAGCGCTTCGGGCAATGCGCATGCGCAAACAGCGCCACCCGGCACACATCACTGTGCTTCACATTGTGGAATCACAATGGGGAGAGGGGGTCTGGCCCGGCCCCTGAGGGTCGGGGCCAGCCGTGTTTTTTCCCGGTTTCCCGCCGGGCCATTCCGACACTGTATAAATAGATCAGTAAAGGTGTCCATACACGGGCAGATAAAGCTGCCGATATTGGTCGTTTGGACCGATTTGACAGCTTATCTGCCCGTGTATGGGGGCTTCCGACGGGTCATACCGATCGATATCTGGCCACGATATCGATCGGGAAGGTCGGATTTTTACCCGACCGACCCGTCGGAGCCGCTTGGCGCATCGTAATTCGATCGTTCGGCCATACGGCCGAACGCTCGAATTACCCCCGAATTACCCCACGCAGTTTAGTGGCATATCGGGGAAAGATCCGCTCGTTTGGCGATGTCGCCAAACGAGCGGATCTTTAAGTCTATGGCCACCTTTAGGCTCTGCCATGATACCAATAATGGATAATTAATTAGTGCATCCCCCCCTACCTCTTCCTTTCCAGAAGGCAGTGACTGCCAAATGTATGGGAAATAAATTAAAGGGATGGTTCATCTTTAAGTTAACTTTTAATATATCTTTCTATTCAGGCCCTCTCCCATTCATATACCATTCTATTATTCAAATCAGGGCATTGTTTCTGGGTAATTTGGACCCTACCAACCAGATTGCTGAAATTGCAATCCTGGAGAGCTGCCAAATAAAAAGCTAAATAACTCAAAAAACACAAATAATAAAAAATGAAAACCAATTTCAAATCAGTCTCATGTTAATACATTACATGCAGTTTGACTGTACCCAGACCAGCAAACTCACCGTAGTTCAAATTTAAGGCCAAAGGCTCGAAGGTATAAAATGTAACTTTACATAGGCAGCAGAAGATGGTTATGGCAGGGGGGGCCCAAGAAGAAGAAAACAGGCGGCAACAAAATGTTGACCACGCCAGCTTTTGGCCACTCCCTTTGGACTCCACCCACTTTCCCATGTGCTTCCACTGAATTAACAGGAAAATCAAACCATAGCATTGGGGGTCAAAATTTGCTTAACATCTTGCACTGCAGGGGGTATTAACATCACATATACAATTTTAACTGAGAGTTATGAATGCTGCATTACAAGCACATTATGTGGGAAAGGGGGAAAAGGATTCTGTAACCTAAAGTGCATTACATGCAGACACTGTGAGGTACTCAAAAGACAAAGACATACAAAGAAGCAGTAGATACTGAACTCCCAAGAACATAATTTAAAGAAGGCACCACAAGCACTATAAAGAACATTAAGTATATTTTATAGTAGGAAGCAGAGGGCACTGACACACCAAATACATACATAGAGAGCAATGGACAATGGAATCATGAGCAGTAAGATATAGAGAATACTGGCAGGCCAAGCACAATATACAATAAAACAAAGTGGGTGTAAGTGGGTACAAGAATGCATTATAAAGTCAGTATAATAATCAGTGAACACAAGCACTCCCAGCCTATTATAAGTTCTAGTACCTCCTCAGGAGCTGTAGGCCTGGAGCATTGTGTGACCTGTAGTAGGGAAATCCTTGCAGTGACTGCATTAGTAATGTGAAAAACTCAAATATCTCTCACTACATGGATATATTTTCTGCTAGTTAGAAAGCAATGTTATAATGGGGCATTTGTACACATTCTTCAAACCCACTGCATCAGCATAATAATTATATATAAACATAGTAATTTAGGTTGAAAAAAGACACGTCTAGCCTTTTGGCCTAAGTAAAACCTGTCTAACTTCTAGCTGATACAAAGGAAAGAGAACAACCCCTTCTAAAGCTTCTACAATTTGCTTTAAATTTTTTTTCTTGACTCCAAGATGCAATCGGACCATTTTCTGAAACCACATGCGACCGTCAACATGCATTTTTCATGCATTTTTCAGCACGTAGGATTCTTTTCCCAACATGCACTTCTCATTGAGAATTTGGACGCCATATTTAAAATATGCTGCGTATTTACGCAAAGGGTGGTTTCAAGCGTGCAGATCCCATAGTGGTAGTGTCGTTTATGCGTATTTACGCCTGGCTGTTCTTTTTTAAAAACGCAACGTAAAAACGCGGCAAAAACGCCACGTCTGGCTTTGCCCTTACACCCTCGATACAGGTTAATGCACAGCAAACTCACTGCTTCTGCACAGTAGTTCTTTATTACTGAAACATGCTCCTCACTTCTTTATGAATGCAATATTTTGTTCTGCATGTCTATCTCAGAGGAGTGGGCTGGCACCCTTCCAGCTATGAATTTGTTAAATTACCCATACATTTTACACAGATGAGTGTCTAAATATAACAACATTCTTGTTTAACATTCTTAAAGTAAATCTCCAAGTTTATGCAAGCCAGAACCCATCACTCTGCTAATAAACAACAGAGTTGAGTACAGTGTGTACTAACATGACTGCCCAATGGGCTGTTTCCTCCTACCAGACAATATGGCCGACAGCTGCCACATCTGAACACTGTTGATAGTTGGCTGTGAACGTATTCGAGTTAATATATGAAATGTGCAACAAACAATGGAAAACCAAAATTGTTTTAGAAAAGGAATTCAGGAAACAAAATACACTGAACAAAGGGAAACTGTCAAAAATAATAACAAAGTGGATAAAAGAAAGACAAATATGTACAGAAAAAGAATAAGGGCGTCCAACATGTTGAGGTCTTGAGTTCAGCAACAGCAGCATAGTGACCAATAGGGGATGAGACCATGGGCGTCCGCAGACATTTTTCCAGGGGGGGGGGCAAGGAAGAAAGCATATTGTACAAATTAATTGTACTCATATCTTTGTTTCCAGACAAACCTAACAACAGGTTTTCTATAAATATATAAATATATGAAGTAGTAATTGTTGCACTGCCATTCTATTAATGACACAAACTCCTTGTTTGCCAGGCCAACACTTGGTCTTTTCTACTTTCTTAGCACAATTACTAGCCAATGGTTTGTAGAATGTTATTCCCTCTAGAGTTCTAGGTATAGCTGGATACATACAGTGAAGCCTCCATTTTACTTACCTTAATTTTAAGGTTTTCCATATGTTTTTCCATTTGTTGTGGTCCCACCAATATATATATATATATATATATATATAAAGCATCCATACCTCCCAACATTTTGTAAATAAAAAGAGGGACAAAAAATCGGCACGTGTAGTGCGGCAATTTTTTTGGCCACGCCTATTTTTGTGGCCACATCCCCTAATTATCATGTTCATTTTACAAAATTTGCCAGGTTATGAAAGTTTGAACACATTTCTGTGTTTTTTTCACAGTTATTACAGTTTTGTTAATGAAGGTAAATTGCCCTTTAAGCTGCGAGTCTAACTTTTCCCAAGGGACCTGTTATCTTATATTGTTACAATTACTTATTTGCTTATCTCAAAATAGTTACAAAAGTATCTTATCGGCCGCTGTGGCTGTTCTGGGCTCTCTGCCAAAAGCGAATTAAGTTAGAAACATTGTTTCTTTTTCTGGCTGTTCCGTGCAGAGAAAAACGGGACTTTCACGACAAACGAGGGACTGCGGGTTGAGCTGTTGTACCTCTAAAAATGGGAAGTTGGGAGGTGTGTAATACATTTCCCTGACTTTACACCATTTTTTACTGTACATATAGTAGAGTAACAACAGCAGGAAGAGGCTGTGCACAACAAAATGTCACTAGCATAGAATCTATGTTTATACATTATATTTCAATCTAGTGGAAAACTGCTTTGTTCCCAGAGTGGCAGAAGGGTAAGAGTCATCCAAAAAGAAACAGTGAGGTGGAAACATAACAGGAGCAGGAGAGGGCGGTGAGGTGCAAAAATATATATTATAATATTATATATATATATATATATATATATATATATATATATATATATATATATATATATATATATATATATATATATATATATATATATATATATATATATATATAGTGGAAATGACTTCACACAGAGCCTTTATTTAGCCATTATATCAGGGCCCCTCAACCTTATTACCCATTAGCCACATTCAAATTTAAAAAGGGTTTGAGAGCAACACAAGCATGCAGAAAGTTCAGAGGTGGGGCAAATAAGGGCTATGGTTGTCTATTTGGTAGCCCCTATGTGGACTGGTAGCCTACAGGAAGCTCCCTGTCATGGCCGGCACCCAATACCAGAACTAGAGCCAAACACCGTGGTCAGAGCTCTCTTCACCAGTATGTGTGACCACTTTTGGGCTTCGGGAAGGCCCTCCGCCTATTGGGGTGCCACCTGGACTTATGAGTGGGCAAGGCTAGAGTTCAGGCAATGGGGCACGGCAAGTATCTAGAGTCTTTTGGGCCGAGGATCACGGTTACAGGCAAGGATGAGGCAGAGAGGATAGTCAGACAGGCTGGGTCGAGGCAGGCAGATAGCAAGGATCGTCAGGCAGGCAAGGGTCAAAACCGGGTATCAAGCAGAAGGGGTACAGACAATAGAGTAGTCGGGTAACAGGCACAGGTCAGGATTCAGATGGGAGCGTCGTCAGGAAACAGGCTGAGGTCAAAAACCGGATAACTAGCAGAATAAACACGGACAAACAGCACAAGGCTTCAGGCAAAACCACAGGATAAATCCTATCACGGGCAACCAGCAGTACCAATGAATGGGCTTAAATACAGTTTGAAATTCGCGCCATTGCGCGCTGATGTAATTACACCAGCGCGCCTGCGCCTTTAAATAATGCGCATGCGCGTCGCGCGCGCACTAGGACCCGGAAGCCGACGGAGAAGGAGCGCGGCGGCGTGGCGGCCGTCCACGCCGCCGCGACCCAGGTACATTTCTTACACTCCCTTTGGCAGTACATATGGTTTTATCCAACCAAAATGTGCCTCCAGGCCTGAAATTCTAAAATAAGCCTCTGTGTTGACGCCACCAGGAACAACATCCAAGGGGTTGGTGAGCAGCATGTTACTCACAAGCCACTTCTTGGGGACCGCTGCTTTATATCATGACTAAAGAAGTTACTTTTCTCAGTAAAACATGGTGTGCTCTTCTGTAGAGGTTCTTTATGCTTTCAATCATATGAGTAAGTGTTGCCATTCTGTTCATAAATTATAAAGCCCTGCATATTCTTGTATATAAAAAATTGCAATGCAATACTTCCCCATGGGTTCTTATGAATCCTTACCGTCTACCATCTGAATGGTTGCTTGGAATACTTGAGCAATAACTTTTGAACTGAGCACTCATATCCCGGGGATAGCCTTGTATTAATCAACAAGAACAGCCATGACCCAAACCACTGTCCTTTTAAAGCCAATGGAAGACAGGCTTTGGAGTGTATGAAAAAAAGCACCATAGTCACCCCACCAGGAGGAACAGTGAGCATGGTAATATATATATATACATTCCAGCAGTGCAGTTGTATGGGATTGAGTGAGATGACATTTTAGGTGATATAATGATATTTTGGCCTATTTTATTTCTTTTATCTTCCTGCGGTTTTATAAATGATTTCCATCAGGTTGACATGACCTTCTCCACTGAGAAAAAAAACCCCATAAAAATGGCCAAAGGAAAACAAGCTGTTTTTTCATCTGTGGATGTTCCAAATGCTCTTTTGGAGAGTTCAAGAAGCAGAAAAACAATCCGGACTGTGGGTAGGAATAAGGACTAAGCTTAGAGGCATTCGCTGTGTTTGCATCCATGGAATGATTAACTCCTATATTTATACAGCTGCTATGAAGCATTGTAGCTACTGGTCAGCTCTATGCTAAGCGCCAGTAAGAATCCCATCCTCGTGTTCTGGCCTTATGATGATTGTTTTCCCTGAACCAAACCTTCCATGACCTTCAAGAACTTTCCTTTGTAGCTTTGGCCTTTGCAAAGATGAACGCTATAACACATTTATTTATTTTACATTTCAGCCATATTAATGTGCAAGGCCTACACATATTACGCTGATGAAATAGTGTATATAGCTAAATACTGCTTAGTCAGCCTCAGTATAACCACAGCAGAGCAACGTGGGGACTTTACATAAGAATGATGGTTTTTGGTTGTTAACCCTTTAAACACTGAATGCTGGTCTTGAGTTACTTATGAGTTTATCAGTTCCCTTCCTAAATATGTGTTACATGTAAAGGGAGCACTCTGTACCTATATACACCTTTTGTAAACTTGAGCAAAATAAAAATCTGATGTTTTCTGCAAAATACTTTTGATTGAAAAAATGTTTCACCCTTAACTACCTCCTTATATGCCCCCTTATAATCAGTAAATGTTGTGTAAGCAGAGAAAGCAAGTTATGTAGCTGGTGTCTCTGGCTTACTGATAAGGATGATATCAGCATACTTCAACCCACTACTATCATCACTTTGAAGAACCAGGAAGCAAAAAAAAAAGTACATATTTCTTAATTAAAACAACAGGCAATAGCAGGCCTATCTGGGCCATACCTTGTTTTAGGTGGTGACCTGATGTGCGGGATTCTGGTTAAAAAATGTGTCTCTGGTCAAATGAGGGATTAGTTTCCCTTTCGTAAAATTTATAAAGCCCAATAAATACTGATGATTTTGCTTAGTGGGTACATTGTTAATTTTTGTCAAATGATATCCCCTAAAATAGTAAATGTCCTAGTAGAAAATGAGTGTCAAACATTAGAAGCTATGTAATAATGTTCCTGTATGGCTGAGCCACTGGACTGATGGGCTGAATCCCATTTCAGGAATTACAGCTGCTACCTCATTGCACCAATTAACACAGCTCATTTAGAACATCTTATTTCTTCTGGACAAAACAAAAGTGTTGGCATCACCCATTGACTTGTGAGCCAGCCTGAACATTGGGATTGTGCACACACAAACACATAGAAATAAAACCATACACATTGAGACCACAGTCACTCTTTATTGAAATGGCATTAGTAGAATGTAGCACAGTTTTTACTATACATACTGCATGGATTAATACAGAACATCCATTAGTACAAAATAGGGATGCAACGAATCCAGGATTCGGTTCGGGATTCGGCCAGGATTCAGCCTTTTTCAGCAAGATTCGGACGAATCCTTCTGCCCGGCGGAACCAAATACTAATTTGCATGTGTGAAATTACGTGACATTTTGTCACAAAACAAGGAAGTAAAAAATTATTTCACCTTACCACCCCTAATTTGCATATGCAAATTAGAATTCGGATTGGCTTCAGTATTCAGCCGAATCTTCCACGAAGGATTCGGGGGTTCGGCCGAATCCAAAATAGTGGATTCGGTTCATCCCTAGTACAA
This sequence comes from Xenopus laevis, assembly GCF_017654675.1. NCBI lineage: Eukaryota > Metazoa > Chordata > Amphibia > Anura > Pipidae > Xenopus > Xenopus laevis. Next base: position 45,549,862 of record NC_054376.1, on the reverse strand, counting down.
AATACACAGTTTTTACAGTATGGGTCACACCAATGTAAAGAGCAACCCGAGAATGATCACTTCATTAATATTGAAAGGCTTTCAATTCCACTGCACATAGGGTTTTGTTCTCTCTCCAAAACTTTGCCTACACCTCATCTTTCTGTTAATGAGATTCAATGAGAGAGGCAACTTCATCATCATCATCATCAACATCAGACTGGCTTTGGATCATAAGTTTAGTTTAATGAACCGTGTCAGATTCAGTAAGGCCATCTTGTACTGTAGGAACCAGTATGTGTGGGATTTTAAGACACTGAAGCTCTCGGCTGAATATTAACTTCATTTATACATTTTGTTATATGAAACAGTCATCGGTCAAGCATCCTGATTTTTTCTGTAGCAATGATACATCTGTTTATTAGCTGTTATCTCATTCATTGAACCCGCTGGGGGTAGAGATTTGTCCATTAATTAGAGTAGTATAATGATCTTGATGAGTGTAACTTTGGTGCTGAAATCTTTTGTGGAGTTCTCAAATGCCTTTTGTTGAACAGGTGGTAAGAGTCCAGATAAATAGTGCATATAATTCCCCACTGAAGAGTGCAGAGTGCAGGACACAGCTTTTTGTAATGTTTTTTCTGCACTGTTGTACAATTACAAAGCTGCAGGAAGGAAAGCGACAGAAAAAATGAAGCTCATCCGCAGACTTTTTCTACTCAGAAAAAGGGGGGAACATCCCAAGGTCAGCGAAGTCTTCAATGTTATAATTGCCAGTTCCTTGGGTGGGATCACCAGACATTGGGAGCATGTCCTGTGTAGTAGAGGGAAAAGAAGCAGTTAGTTATATAATACTAAATAGGGCCCATTTGCAATGACTTGCCAAGTACACAACTTGGCCACAAAGCATTGTCTTCAGGCCCGGATTTGTGGAAAGGCCACCTAGGCCTGGGCCTAGGGCGGCAGGATTTTAGGGGGGCGGCATGCTGCCCAACCAAACCCTCATTGGTTCAAGAACACTGGGGGTTTAGTTCTCCTTTAACATATTCATTCATTACCTATCTTCAGTCTGCTGGGTCTCATCAGACAAAAAGCCCCCTTAGAACCATTCTTCCAATGACCAGCTTTCAGACACATCACCTAGTATTTTCCCTAAAACTAATTATGTATGTCACTTTGGGGAGGCATATAGTATCTTAATATTCCTTTTAGCCTTATGTGATGACAGCAGATTACAGAGTGGTCTAAACAAGTTGCCTCACATACTTATAGTCAACAACATGGCGAAGCCCATTATTTTATTCAGTGTTACAGATGCCTGCAAATATTATTGCTTTATAAATCTTTACTTACCTGCACAGAAAAGTCAAAACAAGGACAGCTGGAATACAGTGTTTGGTATTTTTTTACTTTGAGGAATAACAGCAGTAATTATCATGTATGACAAACAAGGAGTCCACTTAGACCTCACCAGATTTGCAGTTGGGCCTCACCGTTTCACAAGTAAAAAGCCGTAAACTGAATATGACTGGGGGCTATCTTTGCTCATGGAAGCTCCTTTAGAATAGATTTCATTACAATGAAATGCCATTGTCACTCACATTTATCAAGGTGGTAAAAAAGATCAAAAATGAAGTTTAGCACCCCTTGCCATGTATACCTCACAGTAATGCTGGTGAGATGCCCCAAAACATTTGTTAAACAAATATAGGCCTTGAAGTCACTAAATAAATGGCAGTATGTATAAATGCTGTTGTGGTATTCAGGAATAGCTTGACCTCAAGTATGTGTGTTCTCCCAGATTTCCCCTGTGACATAGGGACATGAAAATGAAATGCATTCTGTATGCCATAATAAACAAGATGCCATGCGGAATGTTGTAATTGATGTGATATGGTATGAGCTATGCATTTTCTACACTGTTTTTACATTTAAACTACTTTCACTACTCAACTATGTTGCTATTACACAATCAAAATATATGTGTCTCTGGTGTGCTTCTTTATATTACAAGGCCTGGATTTGCTCAGGGAAGTTGTTATTTTTTTCAAACTTTCCTTCAAATTGTCGACCAGTCCCTGCCAAGTTGAAATATACCACTATTTACTACATCATTCATTTTAACTTGAGAATGTTTTTTTCTAAATGGAAATCTAAAAAATGGCAGCCACGCACACAGAATTTTCATTTGGAGACTTAACCTATTTATTAGCTGCCATGCATTGCATCAAAGCAGTTTTGGAGGGGGTTTTAGTAACACTGTTTGGCACTTAATAATTTTGATACTCATCCTAAAGAATATTATGTGTGCGGAACTCTTATTTCCATTGCATTCTGGTGCACAGTAGCAGGGGCGAAGCTCACCTACAACATGGAGGTGGAGTGAGGGCTCTTAGAGGGGGTGAAGTGAGCTGCATGAAGAAGGTGAGGGGGGGTTGTGATGAGCGTGTTGGGCAGACATCCTTGCTAGGGTTGCCACCTTGTCTGGAAAAAAATACCGGCCTTCCTATGTTTTTTTTCCTATAAATAACATTGGCATCAAGCAACATTTTTACCGGCCAGGTGGCCTAGGGTGCAAGTGCTCATTGTGAATAGCTGCTACACACTATGTACAGGCCCAGTTCTGGACAGTACGCATATTTTAGTCAATGGGCATCAATATGAATTCTGCTCAGGAAAAAAGGGGACAAAGTGTAAAAATAAAAAAAATGTATAGAAAGTGGCTATTTAATATACACCAAATACCCTTGTCCATCCTAGTCCCTACATCCATATATTTTCGTCTTTCCTGTGCACTGTACCTGGAACACCTCTGCCTGTGCTGGTTGCTGGTGAGGATGCTGGTCATTACTGGGTTGATTGTGATGCTGGCTTTGCCACTGGGACCACACTTCAGAGGCACGGCTCTGGAACTGGCTGCTGCTGCTCTGTCCTGTCTCAGCTGTGAGGTTCAAACACAGAGAAAAGAAGCATGACAGGATTAATAGGAGGCAAACGAGAGGAGAACCAGAAACTGCTTCCTATTTCTAACTTAGTTTAGTCTGCTTTGATGAAGTACATACAAGGTACAAGGGCACATAAACAAGGGAGCAATGGAATCACAACTGCCTTAGGGAGGCTTCACTTATATGCACAACTGAATTGCACAATAATGCGTCTTATGCAGATGTGCATGGTGGATGTGATATCATTTGCATTGAATAGGAAATAAAAAGCACTGAAACTTGATTTGCAAAGGTTGATGCAAATTTTCCATTTATTTAGTAAATTCCTTCATATTACTATTACACTGTAATCCTAGTACAAAAACACTTTGGAGAAATGTACTACCATTGCCATTGCCTACCACTTTGTATTTGCCTTGGTAAATGAGCCAAATAATACATATAATAAATCGCAGGATAAAATACAATCATAATATTAGGGCATAATATTATGGGCCTTGAGCAGTTCCCATGGCTTACTGGGCTGAGTGGAAGCCAGTATCTGCTGTGTCCCATGCATGTTACACTTACTAAATGCAGTACTTCTTCCTCCTAAACTTGAATAGGCATTACCGCTGGGGGAAGATGTTGCTGGGCTGGATAGGGGGCTGTATGTGGATGGATCTGATGCATATGTGTGACTTGTTCCAATTCCAAAAGGGGAGGATTGAGCTTTGCTGGTCTGTGAAGTGATTTGCTGAGAAATGTAGAAAAATTACATTTTCACAAGTGGTAAAATAACAGTTATATGGGCAATTCTTGCCCTGCAGCAATCACATCTCTTTCACTACAAATATATATTATGATGATTCTCAGATTACCTGCCCTTGAAAGGGTGGGTGACTCCCAGTCCAAACCTGCCCAGCATTCATCTGGCGAGAGATCTGAGTTAGATTCTGCCCAGTTGCTGAAGGAGACTGGATCTCATTCACACCAGTCACATGCACCACAGAAGAGCTGCAAGGATACAGAGAGTTCAGAAATGACACTGCTATATGAAAATTCCAGAACATCCATCTTATCCAAATACCTGAATGACTTTCCAGTGTGTCCAGGCTGGAAGGGGCTTCCTGTCGAATAAAGCTGCTGAGTCCCACTGCCTGAAGCTGACAACATCTTTTTCTCAGCTAAAATGAGATGAAATTGAGACAATAAAATACCTAGAGACATGAACTGCCATCTAGGGAAACAAACACATATATAATATATTTATTTAAATATATAAAGTTCTAAATGGCACAATTCTTCATGATTTTGTTTTCCTAAAATGCAACATTCTTTCCCCAAACCCAAGCATAGTTCTCTCACCATGAAATCTTCCAGCGCCACACAATTTGTACCTGATTTGTCAATCCTGTCACAAGAGTTGCACTTGTTTCATAAATTAGCTACAAAATGCAATTATATATATATATATATATATATATATATATATATATATATATATATATATATATATATATATTCTGGAGGGTGCTCTACCACTACAATATTTTACTCTTAAGTCAGCTGGTACAAGTTGGAGCTCGAGTAAGAGCTCACCATGCATGGAGACCTATTCTGCCTGCTCAATTTTAGGTTTATAATTCAGAATTGCTTGTACCAGAAATCATTGCAACTTGCAAAAAGCTGCAATCAGTATGTCAGCACATGATGCAAGCATTAAAGGGTGCATGAAGGTACAAGCACTTTGTGAATGGTGATTTGAAAGGTGCTCATTTTTATGCCTAGTGCTGTGCCATGTGATCATTTGTAAACGTGAATTAGATGCATCTATCTAAAATTGTTATTAGCACCGTTGACAAGTAATATGAGTAGGACGATAAAAAAAAAGTGTGTATATAGTAAATTGTACAAAATTTGCAGTGGTAGGTGGAGCTGCTGATTCTGAACTGTATGTTAATCAGGCTAACAGCAACCCATCAGCCATGGCTGCAGTTAGAACAACATAAGTATATGTCTGATTGGTGTGTTTGTGGGTTAATAGATTGATAAAGATCCCCCTCTGCCCCCCCCCCAATGATGCATTCAGTTTGCTACTTGCCTAGGAGGACAATGATCCACATTCTCAAAGTTCCAAAGGTACAGGAATTAAAAAAACACCCTGCTTGGATTACAACACTGGAGCCACAGAAAACGTCCTGTCTAATATATGACGTGCAGGCACTTTTTACCCCTATAACTATACCCTTGTGGCGACAGTCAGACTAGAAAATACTTTTCATTTGTTAGAATAAAATTCCTTTCAGTGGAAGAATCTGCATTTGACCCCACCGTTTGCTCCATTTACAAACATACCTAAAGCGTTATTGAAAGCACATACTGAGGCTCCCTGGGGTTCATTAACTCAGCTCAAGGCTCTGACCTGTCCTGATCTGAACTCTGTAGATATCAGAGAACACGTAATTCCATCTTGGAATGTTAATGCATTTGTTGGAAGTAGGACCAAGCTAATTAAGGACTTGGTACCAGTGAACCCAGATACCTCATGAAGACAATAAAGGGGTCAGGGACAGATATTAATAAAGATGCTTTGCCTGTAAAGATCCTGAGATGATAATGTAATAACATGGTTATGGTACATACAGTAATAATGGTTTTCAGCTGCACCACAGTAATAGTGAAATCTTACAGGCAGTTATTCCAGCAAACATCTCAGCAAAACGAGGATCCCGATCCTGGGAAAAGATCGGATCTGGCTTATCAACAACAGATTTTCCTCCTTCATGTACATTTGCTGCAAGGTTAGGAACAGGTACCTGCCAAAAGAGGTAGTTATTAGACACAAAAACATAAGCTGCAACAACACACAGCAAGATGCCACATATGAATATGCCTGGAATACCCACCTGTGACAAGTCATAGGAGGATAAACTATCCCTTGGATGAACTTCGAGTTCAGCCTGCTGCTGTTGAACCTGCCTAGGAACACAGAGACAGCTGCAGAAATACTGTAGGGCATAGGATTATGTGTTGTTGGAGGCATAAAGAGCAAGCCTGTCTGTGCAATAGCCTTTATATAACCAATTAATCACATACAAATAAAGATAGGAGTAAAATCATCTGCACCCAGAAAGCCTTCTCATATTTTGTTCAAGCAGGATTTACATACATACTCACAAATCAAGCTTTTCTATCACTGATGGTGCAAAAAAGAATCAGCTGCTATTTGCTGTTTCACATTGGACCCATATTAAACGAGTAGTTCCAATTATACTGATTTTTAATATGAAAGTATTAGGCCTGCTGTATGGTTGGTAGGGCCCAATTACCTTGGCAAACAGGTAGCACTACAGTGTGGAAGTCAGAATTAAAGAGGAGAGGACCAGAGAAAAGATGAGAAATTTAAAAAAAACAAATAAGAACAAATTTCTGGCAGGTGGGGTCACTGACCCCAACAACCAGATAGCTTTCTCATTTGCAGACTGGAAATAGGTAGAAGAGGAACCCAGTGGAGATCATCTAAAAGATTCTAAGAGAAAACAAAGCTATAAGGTACTAAAAGCTAATATAAAAATGAACATAGTTCATCGCTTGGACTAAAAGTTGCACTTAATGTATATGTGTATATTTGTGTGATCTATTTAATCACTTAAGAACACTTTCTTTATGTAAAAAGTAATCACGTGACACTCTCTAAACTATATGTGGGCCCATATATTAATAGGACCTATTTCGGGAGTAGGTGACAGTGAGTGCAGCTTGCAGAGCTGTAGTGTAGGATTTATGGCAGCAAAGAACAGAAACTTAGCCCAGGTGATCTACTGCTGTTATTTAGTTATATGTACAGGTGTCCCTTTGCAGTCCTATGAACCTAATAATGTGCATGCGCCGTAGAACACAGCATCTATATATTATGACTCAAATATAATATATGCATGAATCTCCTCATACAACCATTGTTATGTGCTTACTTTACATTACTGTTGGTACAAATAATATACTCAATCTCATCTGAATATGGGTTCTGGAAGGTGAAACTGCTGGTACGAAGGAGCATCCAGTCCCGAGTCTTAGTGTGAAATCGATACATCACTGATAACACCTGGCCTTTTAATTTAACCACCTGGTAACAATCAAACACAGAAGCATTAGTGAGAGTGTTTCGAAATACAGCTAGCATCACTATCATTTATGTACAGTATATAGTTCAAGTATGGGATCTGTTTTCAAGAATGATCTGGATAAGGGGTCTTTCTGTAATTTATTTCGATCTCCTTACCTTAAGTTAATTAATTAAGGATTGTTCTGTCTTCAATAAGGATTAAATTATATCTTAGAAACAAGTACAATGTTCAATTTTGGGGCCATTTTATTTATATATTGGTCCTGAGTGTTTTCAAAGTTACCTGGTTTACTCAAGAGAACTGTAAGATATATATTAAGATTATAATATACATTACATTGAGCTATTAATGGGGAATATTTGATAGGACAAAACATAAGGCTTTGAACTGGCTCAGCAATGTGCCCTCCTTATTAATTATTAATTAGACTATATCTTGCAAATGGGATATTAAAATGCTTACCAGTTTATAAAAAGTATAAAAGGGGCCATAAACATGTAAAGAAGGGCATGAAAATTGAGCTATAGGATTGTGTATTGTATAATTAGAGATTGGACATGATGGATTTGTCTTTTTTGGGCATAATGTAACTATTCTAGTATACACGGTGCCAGTGGGATGGGCGAATTTTTTGCTTCGCCGCAATTACGCCTATAGACTTGTATGGCGGCGTGCGTCAAAAAAGAAAAAAAAGCCACGCGGCAAAAAATTTTTTATCGACACCCATAGACTTTAATGGGCGTCAGCGACATTTCGCAAGTGGCAAATTTTTGTCGAAACAAAATGGGTCAAATTCGCCCATCCCTATGCTTCTCCCACTTACTAGCAAGGAAAGTTGAGAAAAATAACTATGAACATTGGGAAGGGTTTTTTATTCTCAGACGATCAAGATAGGAAATATTTTTTTTTAAGAGAAGCGTTTTAATTAGGAAACACCAAGGTACCTTCCTTGGCCATGGGCAAACTTTCATATAAGAAGGAACATTCTTTTCTTGCAGGAAAAATAGTACCTGTTGGAAACTTTCACGGAGATGACTCTGGTCTTCTGGGTGACAGAATTCAATGATATCTTTTCCAAGAAGTTCCTAAAAGATGCAAAATGTTGTCCATTGTTATGTAGTATTCTATCCTTATTCCTAATCATAGGGAAATTGTATCCAAAAGAATTATTCACCTCCATGCTGTGCAAGCCATGTTTTTAGTATATCCCAACAAACAGCACCGAATTTATTGGTGAATCCATTCAACATTATATAGTGAATAAAGTAACCCATTGTAAAATATAAGGATATTATAAGTCACAGAGGAGTTCCATGACCATATAAAAGCACAAGGCCGAAGGCCGTTTATAAGGATATATATTTACAGGATATTCATGGCTTTTGTGTATCATAACATTATTTTCAGAAAATACATTATTTGGGGATTTTATGGACAGACTTTAAAGCCATGACACTGACCTGTGGTTGATAACCAATTATGCTGATGCACCGGGGGTCAACAAATGTGATGACTCCTTCAGTACTGTGACGAGATAGAAATTCAGTGGGAAGAGACATTCCATTCATATCTAGGCAACCTGGAGAACTTGTTACCTAAAAGAGAAAATATTATACTGGAGCCCAATATTTAAAGAGGCTTACATAAGACCAGAGGCAACATTAATGGTATACTTTCTGGAGTAAAACCCTGACACTGGTTTTTGTTTAAACATATTTACAAATGCATAGTGTCCATCAATCACCCATGGCCAACTTTGCAGAAAATATTGGCTCTTTAAATAAAACTATGTTAAACATGATACTTGGAAAATAAACATCTTCTTGGGAAAGATCTAAGCAAGTGTCACCTGTAATGATTCTCAGGAACATAACAGTTTTTGTCTTCATGGAGAACATGAGGATGTATATGTATATGGAACACAGAGAAGATGGGACCAACAGAACAATGAGCAAGTTACTATATGACTATTCCTTTTTTAGAAACACTCTCATCATAAGTTTGACTTTTTATAATTCATTAGCTTTAATAATCATATCTGTAACCAAACCTGTAGTCTCCCGATCGCCACCAAACAATATTTGCTCCCTTGGCCCACATCAGCATCTTCTTCAGGGATTGTTATTCCTGCAACATATTATTTTATTTTTTCCACTGTATATATATTCCATTACTATACAATGCTATCAGCTGATATAATAAAGTTAATTGCTCCCATATTAGTGCCTAAATATAAAATAAAAAAAATATACATTCTTCACTATAACATTCCTTTAGCATACACATTTGCAAAACTATTTTAAGCCTCCTATAATCCCTCTAATGTGTATATAACGTACCCTCAAAACAGCTGGCCAGCTATGCTGGTAAAATTAACACAGTATGAATGTAGCTTTGCTAATGTCAATGACAGCTATAAGGTTACTTCACTCTGGAAAGCCCACAAGGTGTAATCATGGCTGAAACTTCAACTTTAAAGCTAGCTTCTTACTGACAATAAAGCTGACTCAGTCCCAGATCTGTTATATCATACGGAAAGCATTTGCTTCTCAGTGGGTTAATGCAACCTCTGTAGATATGTGAATAGCTGATGTCCCTGGTTCCCCTCAGCTCTGCAGACATGAGGCACAAGAATGTTGTTTACTGGTAGCGATTCAGAGGCATGGAGCACATTTGTGTCTCATTAAAGGTATTTTTATCACATGCAGTTGAGCGCTGTTTGAAGTCATCCAACTTCCTGTTATGAATTTTGGAAAGAATGTGGCCGATCTTGCATGGAGATGGTTTTAGATTTTTTCCCAAGGCAAAGTTGGATGTGGCATAAGGGATGAGTCAGAAAAGGCATATCTTTAAGAGAGCTGCTCAGGACTTGCTTTTCCCAAACGATTAAGACAAACATAGAATTGTTTGCTGCCAATGAGCTTACACTTTTACAGAAATAGGGGGGAGATATAGCAAAACCTGAGAAAATTGTGCTGGGTATTTTGAGGGTTTGCAAATGCAATATGACTGTGCTTTGGAGTCAGGGAGATGGGGTCAATGACTGTTAAAATGTGATATCAAATATTAATGGATTTAAAGGAAAAGTAACACCAAAAAATGAAAGTGCTTTAAAGTAATGAAAATATTATGTAGTGTTGCCCTGCACTGGTAAAACTGATCTGTTTGCTTCAGAAACACTACTATAGTTCATATAAACAAGCTGCTGTGGAGCAATGGCGTAAATTGAAAAACGGCTATATGGCACAGGTTAACTAATGGATAACAGATAACTCCATTAGACAAAAAGAGCTTATTTGCTATCTGCTGTGTAACCTGTGCCTTTTCTCCTTTGAATGGCTGCCCCCATTGCTACACAGCAGCTTATTGATATAAACAATAGTAGTGTTTCTGAAGCAAACACAGCAGTTTTACCAGTGCAGGGCAACACTGCATTATATTTTCATTACTTTAAAACACTTTTATTTTTTGACGTTACCGTTCCTTTAACAGTGGGTGAAGTAATATATCACATACTAGGGGGATCCAGGATTATTTGGGTCCTGGTGGAGATCCTGACTTGAGTTTGTCTTCTTAATTTGTGTCCTTGGGGCCATAAGATATTTTGCAGTGGGGTCAATTCACTTCTAATGATGCCGATAAGATTTAATGAGAACTAAAACCATACAAAGGTTGGAACTTTCTCACATAAAGAAGAATCAAAACTTGTGAGACTTGCTATTTCCCGAAGCAGCAATCCAATGGCGTGATTAAATAGGGTTAATGGAAAGAGGCTGCGCTTCTGCATTGTCGCTGCCAGATTTGACTTCAGTTACACTTCCCTTTTATGGGGCTTTCTTCAGGCTACTGCCGAATAGATCCAGAACGTTTAAAAGCCAATTTGATGCAAAGGACTTGGCAGAAGTAGTCCTGCTAGGAATCTAGGATTTAACACCAGGCAATGGAAAATCTACAGCTCACTGCCTGGCGCACACTGCTCTGCATGGGTGCCAGATAGTTGCGGTTATTGTAGTCCAAAGATGATAAGAATGTAAGAAAGGGCCTTTGTAAAAGTTACTGAGAGGTTGCTTTATGACCCAACTGAGCTTGGAGTCATGGCCAGTGGTTTACTGATCTTGTTCACAGGAAGGAAAATAAAGGCTTTATCTTATGGGCTTACAGAGGATCTTAAAGCTTTGTATGCTCACTGTACATCACTTGTCATTGCACATACATTTCCCATGTTACTTACAGGGCTGGACCTTGTCTGGCCCTAATTGATATAAAAATGCAAAGTTCTCTGAGAAAGTATTATGATATTTTTGAATATAAATACAACATTATAATGCATTCCAAATAGATGAAAAGCATAGTGGGCAAATGTTACTGATACTAAGTATATATGGTCCTAACCCCCTCCAGTCAAAGGAAAATGTTTGTAATGACCAATTTCTCAGAAAAAACACGTATTGTTCTGGACAGTTTTCTTATTGTATCTATAAATTCAAAGGGATATATATATATATACATACATTTATATATATATATACTGTACTTTTTACACGGTATCTGCACTCCGGTCTAAACTTGACAGTGGTTGCAGGGTTAAATATAGCATACAGTTCATCAGAAGGACCCGCACTCCATATAATGTGAAACAAACGTGCTTGTTATAAATGCATTCATAATAAACAAATTTGTTTCACGTTATATAGAGTGCGGGTCCTTCTGATGAACTATATATATAGTTAAAGTACAAATCGGCTCTAGTCCCTAGTGCCCTAGCAACCAATTAGAACTTTTTAATAACAGGTAAAAATTTCGAACCAGGTCTAAAAACCAGTAGCAACCAATCACTAATTTTTCTGTGGTTGAAACATATAATTGGTTGCTTTGGGTTTCCAGACCTGCAACAAATTATGTGCCTGTTTTTACATTGCCCCATTGGCTCTCTCGCACATATTTGGTTGCTGTTGCAACCCTGTTATCATATAGCGTTAATCTAAAAGTAGCTGACCCTCATCTTGACCCTCAATCGTTGAAAGCCCACTAAAATAATGAATATATACTGAATGCCCTCACAGCCTATAATTTTCAGTGAGTGGAAGGGTCATTCTCCACAATCACTACTATAAAGCTACGATAGTTCAGCATGATATATACACTGTATAAACTATATATGTTCTTAAAATCCCAAAGCCCAAACCTGTCCATTGTACACATGCAGCCTTCTGAAAGCCAAGAACCATGTCTCTTTAAATTAAAACAATATTGTAAGATTTTCAAATATTCTTCAAATGGTTTCCATATTCTGATAGCATGTGCCATATAATCAGTTTTTTCAGCAGAACTGTTCCCAACCTGCAAAGTCTTCTGAGATTAATGTGGATAAGATAAAGTTTGAAATAAATAAAAATCGTTCACGAATACATCAAGAAAATCATAGAGGATATAATTAAGGTTTCTGTATATTTTGAGCTGCATTTTTTCCAAAGGGTGGTAACAGACCTGTCTACAGTTGCCTGATTCAATACATGCCTAATACAGATTGCTGAAACTCATCACTAGCCAAAGACTTTCAGGCTCACTTACAAAGGATGAGTGGGGGTGATGGACAAAGTACAAATGACAGCTTTTTTTTATATTTTGCACCTGAATTTGCTTCCAGGATGGAGAGCAAGAGTTGTACTTCTCTCACTATACAGTATTACCTTCATCTTGTGCAGCATAGCAGAAGGGCATCACTGAGACTGTGGCTGAACACGAGGGTCCTAAAAAATGCCCCTAGTTTGTATGTCATTTAGGAGATGCAAGGTAGGCAAGCCAGTGAACGCACTGAAGCCCTATAGACAATGCATGCTTATAGTTCAAGGCAGATAATGCTGCACAAAAGCTTTGTGCAAGGGCTCTGTATTTGGGGCACAAAGGGCTCCTGCACTTGCACATGACACTTGATGTGTTAGCTTGTTTCTTATGAAAAGGGTTAAAGCTATCTCAGATATGTGACGCCCTTGCCATTTCTTAATTAATCCGTTTACATTCACTGGAATGTTTGCATTTTAAATTTTTTCATTATGAAGTTGAGCTGCTACGTCTGGAGGTCATGGTCTTCATTACCTCCCATCAGAGGTCTCCTTCCAATCTGAACACATAAACAATCAGGAATTGCTGATGCTTTGCATGCGCTGGGATGTTCAATTCCCACATGCCATACATTAGTGGAGGGGCTGCTTGCTGCAGGCTAAACAATTCTATTTATAGGATTTTTCAAGCATAATCACAATTCCCACTACATAAAGAAGTGTGTGCAACAACTCTGGAGTCTACACAGGTTAGAGAGGGGCAGCAAAAATGTGCTCACGCGCATAACCGTAGAGTTTCTGTAGGTCAATTATAGTGTGTGTTTAGCATCTGCTGTGGTATTTTATTTATAAAACATCAACATTTTCCATCACTAAAGACACAAAAAGGTATTTTGAGAACATACAAAGCTGAGATAAACAAGGCTAGTGTTTGAGGCAACATTGGACAGGTGTGCATATGGATGCCTGGAACAGAAATGCCTGATGAACATGAGAACTGTAGATTTGGACAAATACAGAAAGGGAATAATCAAGACATTGGATCCATTAGGTTTAGGGATATGATTATCAGGCTAGGGAAATGTTATGGTCTAGAGATGTAAAGAAAATATCAAAGACATAAGCAACGGGTTTGAGGCAGTATGCATATGTATTCCTAAAATAGAAATGCCTGATGAACATGAGAACTGTAGATTTGGACAAATACAGAAAGGGAATAATGAAGACATTGGATCCATTAGGTTTAGGGATATGATTATCAGGGCCAACTGGCTTTACAGGACTGCTAAAAGCTCTTGGCTAGAAGAATCATATCATGATTGCACAAGCTGGGTATGGTTCTTGAAGGCTCCATGCACCAAGAGGGCTGTAGATGGTGGCAACATATGAATAATATAGTAATAGCATGTAACTATTAGCTGCATTAGCTATTCCTATTCAGAGAACTCTGGGCACGTGCATTTCTCCTCAACACAAGCTAATTTAACTCCTTTGTATTTTTGGATGCAAAACTATTTTATACACATATAAACTTGCATTAATCTTAGCATCCCAATCTTGTGCTTGCAGCATATTGGAAGTTACCTTAGAGTTCTATGTGTAAAAGTATATGGGTTTTCATACAGAGGGAGAATGTCTTAGTGATGCTTCATGTCCTCATGTCCACAAGAGCCATAAATATCCAGTAAATTATATTCTTGTAATCTACAGTTTGGTCATTTATCATTGGGACCAAACTGTAAATGATATCCTTATAAATAGTGTGCTCCTATGTCATTATAAACATGCCATTTATAACTTATGGTGATCTCTTCTAGAACTTTCATCCCTTGCACACTGCCTGTTACTTATCTAAAAGCCTCACATAAGCAATTATTATTTTGTACAAGAGCGCTGGAAAATTATTCTCTACCCCCTGCTAAAATGTATAATGATATGAAAGGTCACCTCGGAATTACATGACACTCGGCCTATGGCCTCATGCATTTATGGTGAAGTAACTCCTCCATTATGTATACAGGTATAGGATCCCTTATCCGGAAACCCGATATCCAGAAAGCTCCGAATTACGGAATGGCTGTCTCCCATAGACTCCATTTTATCCAAATAATCCAAATTTTTAAAAATGATTTCCTTTTTCTCTGTAATAATAAAACAGTAGCTTGTACTTGATCCTAACTAAGATATAATTAATCCTCATTGGAAGCGAAACCAGACTATTGGGTTTATTTAATATTTAAATGAATTTCTAATAGACTTAAGGCATGAAGACCCAAATTACGGAAAGATCCGTTATCCGGAAAACCCCAGGTCCCGAGCATTCTGGATAACAGGTCCCATACCTGTAATATGTTTATAAATAACAGTAGGGGTATATTATCCAATATATAAAAGGTGCTTAGTGATATTATCAGTTATTTGTGCTAAGTGGTGTATTTTCCAGTTACTCACTGAAATTTGTGTCTTGTGATAAATATTGTAAATATTGTAAAATATTAGGATAAGTCCCAGTGGAGTTCAATGGCCTGTATAAAAGCACAAGGCGAAAGGACGATTAGTGTATAATATATACAGTAGATATATATTTTACAATAGGAGGTACATTTTTACTATGTAAGGGGCGTACATACCATCCATCTATGTCATTAATGGTTTTCCGCTTACTAGTATAGGTTATAAGAACATGTAGGGGTTCTTGATTTATCAGATACTACATACACTCAGTAATTTACTAGAGGATATAACTGCAACAGCTGCTTGGAATCAGAATCACTTCCTTCATCACAGCCACTGAATATGCATGGCAAGAGAGCACAGTTTGTGTGTGCGAATAAATAGGACTTTATAAAGAAACTGCATGTGGTAACATCTGTGGCATACATACAATAAAACGTAGGGAATTCAAATTCATGAAAGAATCCATGCAGCAATGAGCTGTTTCCGTACAGTTCTTATAAATGTCCTGCTGGCCTCCAATAAACATATATAGAATAAAAAATGTAGAAAAATGTCACTTGTTACAGTGTGCTCAGAGGCATGAAGGCTCCCATTCCAAAAAGCATATAATAAATGGCTGCCATTGGAAAGAAAAGTCAGGATGCCAGTCTCACAGCACTTGGCACATGCTTTATATTTCTAAAAGAACTCAAATGCCAAATCATTTTTAATGAAAAGAGTCACTTCTCAAATTAGAGAGAGTAGTGCAAGCTGCCAAAATCATGTGCACTGCGTATAATGAAATACAGCCTAATGTAAATAAAGGCTACGTGTGTTTTCCTTCTAGGCTGTAAAATGCCTGACTTACCTTGTTATTTTAGCTCAGGGCTGCAGTGCTTCAAACTAGGACTCTCATCCCCTGTATGCTATATATGTGGGTGGGATTCCCTATGTTGGGATGTCTTGTTTTGTATGCACAATTTATGAGAAAATCAAAACCAGGCCCTAACCGATGATGATATGCGCACCCCCGTTAGTTCATGCCCTTCCCATGAACATATAACACAATAGAAGGGTGGCAATAAGTAAACTTAGCACCAGCTAGCATGAAGATAGTGGTGCTTAATACTTCTGGGCAAACTTTCCCTAGTGCCAATGTTCCCTTTAATTTCTTCTCAGCTATGTGCAAGAAAAAAATATTTTGTGTACACATTTTAAACTTGAGTGCACACATTTGTACTGTGTGCGCAGGTCAGAATAAATGCACAATTTGTTGTCCCCGCTGGCCTTAAAATTTGTGTGCGCGCCCACAAGCTCACAGCTTAGAGGGAACATTGTCTAGTGCAGTTACCCATAACAACCAATTAGAGATATTTTTGCACTATTGAGCTTTTACTAGGCTGATTATGGCAAATGATTGATTACAGACTTCTAATAATTCAAAAAGACAAACACAATGATAATAAAAGTGGCCCTGAAAACCAAAAACATACTATTTTGCTTCTTTCCAAGTCAAACAATGGTACATTGGTGGCCAAGATGTTCAGCCTCAGGAGCAGTCACTTGCCAATGCTAAGAAAGCTTCTGTTATTATTCATGGCAGCATAGCTACAAGAGGCCATAGTTTAATTTTCTAGAATCCATAGATGGCATTTAACTGATTTAATGAGGAAACAGCAACTTACATGCATGGCTATACTGGAACAGTAGGATGACATCTAATTAGGGGAAACAGAAAAAAATGGTATGGCAGCTCTCACTGACATAAATTAATAGCAGAATGCCGCCAACTGAACTTCTGGAGAGGAGTGAACTATTCCAATATGTCTGGCAGAACTTTTATTGAAAATAAATGGAATGTTAAACTAGTATATTAGCAGAGTATTTTTTGCCTTTAACTGGACTATTACATCATTGAATTTAAATAATCAATATCTATAATCAAATCATTAAAAAATAAGTTCTTAATTCCATCTAATTTTACCCCAAACTTTAGCCTGTTATATCTAGTGATATAACATGATTTTACTGCCTTATAAAGTATTTTAGTTGCCTATTGGGTAACCACTTTGTTTAAATGACCTGCAATGCCCTTATGAAATATAGCTTTTTATAAACAATATTTTGGTGATAAATGCTGTTGGAATTCCTGAAAGGAGACCAATGAATTAAGCATTTTCTTCCTGGGCTTTGATTCTATAACTTCATACTAGTAGCAGTAGTAGTAGAAGTAGTAGTAGTGCTGGCAATGCAAACTGGGAAAAGACAAAAAACTACCAGCTCCAGCTCTTCTCTTTGGATTCATTAGACAGATGAGATGAATCTAGGAGCATCCAAATACCCACCCTGTGTCTTGTAGTGGTTTTAAGTGTATGTTGCCAGATTGACCTCTCTTTCATAACTGGGGTCTTCCTAGCTAAAGGAGGCCATACATGCAAAGATCTATCTGTTTGATTAGGTCACCAATGAAATGCTGCTCAATGTATGTTACACAGACCAATGAGGTTCCTACTTGTTATATGTTATACCTGGTCAATTTACCTTTCAAGGATTTATCCACCAATATGGCACCTCAGCTATTTCCCAACAAAGAGAATGCTATTCTATAAGAGCACCTACCAGTAAATAAGATAACGGGTTGCAAATAAACCATTTTATGGCTTGTGCCTTGTAAATAATGGAATTGTTCAAAAAGCTGCATTGCATCTAAAGCTGAATTTCAGTGCTGATTAATAACTCAAAGTAATTCCCTGTATCAGAATGAGGACGTTGTCTAGACTTGTGTGCTCTTCTTAAAAACTACTTCCTGAAACTGTCTCCCCTGAAAGCAATGTCCAATAATATAAAAACACACTTCTTACCTGCTGGAGGCCAAGCTTTAATGTAGCCAGTGCAGTGAACTACAGAATACTGTGCTTCTCCCTCTTTCACTGGTCCTAGGCCGTTCCTGAAAAATAAAATCACAGGGCTATCTAATTTGGCAAAGTCATAGACAAGTTCCTCACAGCACAGGATGATATACCATCTAGGGTTATCAGAACTATTTACCTGTATCTCTTCCTCATTGTGCTAATTCTGTTCAGAGATAAGTGATCCAGGGGAGCATTGCCGCACCTATGGCAAAGCATATCAGTTAAGCACATGTAAGGAGGGAGATTTGAGAAAGTGATATATGAGGTAGAAAGAGATATAGGGGTAAATTTGAGTAAAGTTCCGCCACTAGAGTGAAATTCCGCAGCTCTCAATTAATTTCTATGGGATTTTGAAAGGCGTATTTATCAATGGGTGAAAGTGAAAGTTCACCCTTTGATGAATACGCCTTTAAAAATCCCATAGAAATGAATGGGGAGTGGCAGCATTTCACTCTAGTGGCGGAACCTCACTATTAACTTCACTTTTTGATAAATATACCCCTTAAGATCTACCATTTTCTCAGAACAAATATAGGTAATCCAGAGCTTATCAATATTAGTATCAATACAATTGTACAGACTTTATAAGTATGGTGGGTGTAGGCCCTGGACTTTCGTATAAGTAAGCAGCTTCTAGCTACTACCAATTGTATCCACACATTTTATGCTATCTTAGAGTCTATAGGGTACAAATATTGACATTTGAAATATATACGCAATTTGGCAGATCAAGCTTGTGCCACCTTATCCAGTGCTGCCAGAGGTCAAAATAAAGGATAGTCCTGGTGTTTCATATCTCCTTCCTCCCCCCCATTATTGAAAGCAGAAAGTCTTCACAATTCCTTCTCAGCACATTTATAAGTTTAATATATTACTCCAAAACAGTCATAACCAGCTTGGGTCTCAGCCAAAACATACTCATTTTCATGACAAGCTTCTAAAGCACAACGACTGGAATTCCTGATAGCAACAGAGAAATTCTTTGCAACTCTATAGAAGTGTGTGGGGGGATATAACTAATTAAGTTCAACTCCTAGATGTTCCATATCTTGGAGGAAATGTCCAGATCTGAGCTACTTTAGCTGATACAGTAACACACCCCTTTCAGTTGTTAAGGTATCCACACATTCTTGCCTTTTATACAAAATTCCCTTTTTTATGATTGTACATACCAGGGTAATGTGATGTTTTTTAAACCACACAACATGACTGACTAGGAAAGATTTAAGGGCTGCAGAAAAGGAATTGCCTTGACACACAACCTTTGAGGCTAATGAGAAAAAATGCCCTGAATATGATACAAATTCCATTTTATCACAATAATTGTTACTTTCCTTTGGTATTTATATCATACCCAAGTGATGCTTGTGGGTGCTGTAAGTTGTGGTTCAGCAGCAACTGAAAGACTGCTGGCTGCTCAGCTCTAACCTGCATGTTCCTAAACACTGACCTGCCAAATAACAGATAATTAAATGAAAACTATACCCCCTAACAATGAAGCCTCTATAAAAATATACTGCATAAAACAGCTCATATGTAAAACCCTGCTTTATGTAAATAAACCATATTCATAATAATATACTTTTTTAGTAGTACATGCCATTGCTAGTGTTGCTACCTTTTCTGGAAAAAATATCGCCCTTCCTATATATTTATCTTTTTCCCTTATTAATAACATTGGGATCAAACATCGTTTTTAAGGTGGCAACTCTAGCCTTTGGCTAATCCTAAATAAAAAATTGCCATTTTATAAAATAAGGGCCGCCCCCATGGTGCACACAAACCAACCATACATGTTAGGTCACATGAGCCAATTAACAGAGAGAGTTCTGCCTTTTGCTTCCACACTTCTTCCTGTTACAGTTACAGTTACAGTATTTCTGGTCAGGTGATCTCTGAGGCAGCACACAGACCATCACGAAATGGTGGTTCAAGGCAAGAGATGTAAAATTCCAAATACTCGTGAAAAAATGAAGTTCAGAAGTTTATTCAATATCATAATAGAACTGAAACTGAACTTTATTTTTTCACGAGTATTTGGACATTTTGTTTAATAGTGATTCAATGGTGCCTTGAAACTGGGGTAGGTCCTTTATACTTAACTGCCTTATTATAGGACTGACAATATAGACCCCTCGTGTTTATTACATTTTTTAAGAGATGTAAAAGGACAATATCTACTTAAATATATTTACCAGTTTTGTAAGATTCTTTAATATGCCCCTTAATTTAATGTAAACTGTTGCTTAAGTATTCATTTTGGGGGTATAGTTTTCCTTTAAGTAGTCTGCTTTTATGTTCCTTGCAAAAATTCCTACATACATGTGCCGGGCTGAAACTGTACCCATGTTAATGGGGAAGACTTGCTGTGATCAGCAACATTGTCATTGTTACCTCAATCTGCAGATGAATGAGCGCCTGGAGCCCATGCACATACGCATAGAAGACTGCTGCCCTTCCTTCTTCACTGTACCTGTTTTGAGGTCTAAGATACGGCCTAAAATACAGAAAAGTATGACATAATAATACATTTCGATTTCAGCTGTGTTCAGCAGTGCTGTATGGTAGTCACAAAAAAGATAAGGTAGGGAGTGGTCGAATATCAAGTAAAACACATTTTATATAGACAAAAGCGAGTGTATATCAGGCAAAAGTGAGTGTATATGAAGCAAAAGTGAATGTTTAAAAGTCTGCAGGGAAGGAATGAACATGAAGAACCTTTCAGGTGACAGGTGGGTGGAGAAGGGAATGGGAGATATAGGTTAGAGACTGTGCTTTGGTGGTGATATGAATTAGTGGCATCAAAAGTTTATTCAGGATCCTGACAAATGCACCATTCAATGTCCACACAAAATAGTGTAGACCAGTGTAGTTTCTAAACCAGTTTAAAATATTTAGATTATTTATTGCTATATAAGGTGATCATACAGCATACAGCTCTAGTGATTGGTCCCTTATTATTCATGTTTGCACCTACATTGGGGTGCAGAAGAGATAACAATAGATGATTCACAAGGCGAGTCAAATATTTTAAAGTAAACTCCAATCAGGAGGGAGTAGATTACCAATGACAAAACAAATACAAGGAGAGAAATGCTAATAAACTACTATGTAGCAAGTGGTGCAACCAGTTGGGTAAGCTCACTGTGCTGGGGAAACATACGGGGCACAAATTTGTTTCAATGCAAGGTAACTTTGGGTTAAATTTTAAAGTAGCCACACTATGTATATTTGCCCTACAAAGATTTGCAGTTAGCTGATGGGAAAGCTTTTGGAGAATAATCACCTTTCCTTTATACAAAATAAAACTATTGCCAAGATGTGTTCCATTTGCTGGACAAACAGATACAAATGTATATACTTTATGGTTTTACACACAGATGCCCACATTGGCAAATGCCATATTTGTGTTAGACATGCATGTGTAGAAGTTTTTGCCAATAGGATTTCTGATTCTCTAACTTGGGTGCTGAACTTACTCAACAATCAGACAAGGTTCCCAAATGCTAAAACATAATCAGCCAATTTCAATAAAAATGGGCATAACTTGTCTCAAGGCTTCAGGAGTTTAATCAGAATTTTGTTTACACTGGATAGATGGACAATGGCCTATGATTAAGGGATCTTGTTCCCGAAACGCGTAAGGCAATGTATACCTGCAGGATTCCGCAATAAACCTGCCTTTTATACCAGAGTGCCGTCCTTCCTTGGTTTTGAGACTATGTAATGACAAGAGTAGAGAAGAGTGGAGAATTAAAAACTGCTCCTTGGCAGAATGTCTTGGGCATTTTGAAATGTGAATTCTGAATGTGCTACGGTGTTGACTCAGAAATAGGATCCAACTTCAGCACAAGGCAATAGTTGAAGTATCTAGGTATAGGGACAAGAAGCAGCGTCCAACTTTTCATGCTAGCCATCATGCTAATAGCACACAGTGTACAACATAGGCCTTAAACTAATGACTAGACTTTGGGAAAGATATTTTGAATTGTAAACTAGTAGCCATGACAATGTGACGAAAAGGAATGTATGGTTATTAGGAGGTGTTCTAGCAACTTAATTCCTTCTCAGACCTTAAAATAAATAATCTGGCAAGAATAATTCCCACTTCTTTTATTAATACTGAGTCATCCTGTATAAATCACATTGTCTCCCGCTGCCTTCAGAACTGCAAAAGGGTGGCAATAAAAACACCACTGTGCTGTTCCACCCTTTGTGAAGTGAAGGGACTGCAATAAGAGCAGCAGATAATTTTCTTTGGTGCTGGCTAGGAGTAGTAATCTAAATATGATGTACCTGCTCTCTTAAAGTGGAATTCTACGTTATAATTACATTTTAATATGAAGCAGGACAAGCAGTGCTAAGTCAGAAATTGCCCAGTCAAGCAACGTGCCAGTAATTGCAGCATTGCCATAGTGCATTCTGCTCAGTATAACTTGTTAACTTTTACAGTCCTGTGGTGCCAATCACAGCTGCTCTGGTTACAGATGTCCTCTATTACCTTTCTCAGATTCCTCTCAATGCATTCCTGACACTTTCTTTTCTGGCTGCTAAGTGAACTGCCACATCAGATTTCATTCATCTTTTTAGTAGCATAGTTCATATGAGAGTTCAGGTCCCTGTTTTCTTAATTAATTAGCAGCGGATAATAAAAGCAAGGCCTGGTGACATATGGCTGGTCGGAGCAAGTGCCAGCTCATTCCCGTTAGTTTGGCGAAAGCAAAGTGCATAGCATGGAAAGAACCATCTGTGCCGTGTTAGGGGAGTTTAATGAACAGTCATTAAAAAGCTACATTTTATGTGGCAGGGACAGTGCTCTTTAGCCAGTATCTTAAAAGTAAAAGAGCAGGTAACACTCACAGATGGATCTTCTGCAAATGCTGGCAAACTCTTAATAGGTCCATTTGTTGTTGTTTTAATAGGTCCAGCTTTAATGCATTATTAATGCAAGATTGAGTTGTCACTTTAATGATGAGCAAATTGAACCATTTATGAGCGTGGGGCATATATGCACCATGAAGATACATATTGTATTGCATTCTCTGCTATTCATTAGATCAAAGAAGGCAATTAAAAATGCAAGTTTCTCTTTTTATTAGATTACTAACTTCTAAACAGACAGCTTAAAGGAGAAGGAAAGGTTAAAAGTAAGTAAGCTTTATCAGAAATGTCTCTATAAATACACCAATAAACCCTCAGTCAAATGAAGTTCTTTCCTTCTATTATGTACACATGTGCTTCTGTATCAGACTTCCTTTTTTCAGCTTAAACCTCCAGGGCTGGGCTTGAGCATGCTCAGTTTGCTCCTCTCCCTTCTCCACTCCCTGCTGCAATCTGAGCTCAGAGCTATGAGTGAGCAGTGTTATTACTGAGTGATGCCAAGGCACATGTAATCTATTTTTCCAGCTAAAGAGACAGACAGAATCAATGAAAAGCAGGGGGCAATAGGAATTAAGAGAAAAGTGGTTAAATAATGACAACAAGGGCTGTTCCCAACATTTAGTACAAATGACAAAGTCCAAGGAAATGCATCTTAAAGGGGTTTCTTGGAGAAATGTCAACTAATTTCATGTCTTGAGGATGATAATCATTCTTTTTTGAGACCTGATTTCATGATATCTGGAATTCAGAGGAATTTCGGGACTGGATCATTAGCACCCTAACAGCATGGGTACATGATGTGTTTGGTTTATATGTGGAGTACAGATATGTAAAGCACAAAAAGTCCTACTATTCTATTTCAGAACATCCAGTTGATAAGGTATTCTGTCCTGCCCTTATACAGTTCCACTAAAACTCTGACATTTTTTTGGAACAAGTTAAAAAAGAAAAATAAACTTAGGGTAAATTGTTTTTAATTTTTAATCGGAGAGCTCGGAAGTATTACAAGGAAAATAAAACAAAGCCAGGGAAAAGTTGCTGAACTTTAAAAATTTTGAGTACCATAATATGGGGAAGCAAAATAAGGCAGGGCAAATAAATATTTTACTGAGCGGAGAAGCAGAACTAGATCCAGAAAAACATCTGCCATAACAAACTGCTGGAAGAAACTGGGAAACATTAAACCTGGGCTGTTGGGAACTGTCAGGAACTATCCATTGCCAGGGACCTGCCGAGCACAGTGAGAATGAGGGTAGCATGCTGTGTTGCGGGAGTGCTCTGCTGGTATAACACACCCAGCTAAACCCCCCCCCCCATTATTAATAACAAGGCCTTTGTCCCAGTGATAGGCCAACAGCACAACACAAAAATACACAAAGGATCCATATCTACTTTTCAAGGACGATGTCACAAGGCAGCATTTGGGTTGTGACTTTTTTGCCTGCATGATAAAACTACGAAACGTTTCTGTGCATTTCCGCAATTTTTTTGTCTATTGGTAAAAATGAACACGTGCCATTTGGGAGATAGCTTTTCTCATTAGTCTTCTGATTCCAAAATCCATTGTTCCTCAGCAAGGTAGGTAACCAATCAGAAATTAGCTGTGATGTGCTATGTCAAACATGTGAACCAGCTAGGCCCGATTGCTTGTGAGTTGGCTATTCATTGAAACCTTGGCAGTTGAAGTTTCCAAGCAATAATTGCAGGAAAACCCTTATTTATCTCCTAATTAAATTTCTGACATGCAGACAACGGGAGTTGAGGTATTTCCTTGCACAAACCTGTCATGGAACTTTCTGATGTGCAGAGCTGCTCTCGGAGCTTCTCAATGTCATCGGGGTGTGTATGTTCATACAAATTACTCCCAAACCACTCTGACTGCGGTTGGTTCAATACAGGGGTGACTGAATCGGACACATAGATGACGCGGCCGGTTTCGGATGCTACCACGAACAGGAATCCATCTGCAGCCTCCAGTATGAGATGCTTCAGCTCCTGAATAGACATAATTAGAAGGAAGTGTGTACATGTTTTATAAAACAGAGACATCTGTGTGTATCACAATAAAAGTGAACCATTTATCATTTTTTGAGTAAATGTGCCTAACATTAAGATAAAGAAAGCTGCTTTAAAGGAAAACATACGTTATTTAAAGAGGGACTTGCCGTCAATTTATCTTCCTGCAGCTAGACACTAGTGTATGATTATAGTTTAGTGAATACAAAGAACATTCAAAAATATTTGTTTGCAGAATCTGCAATATTGCCTCAATAATGCACACTAGTAATTATACAAAAGTGGTGCTGTTGGTAATGCCTCATGCAAGGAAGGCAATATGGCAATTGCTATTTGCGTAAAAGCAAAAATGCATAGTAGCGTTGTGCTATGCCTTCAAAATCTGTTGATTCTTCTACTACTTCTACTGCAGGTATGGGATCTTTTATCCAGACTGCTTGGGACCTTGGCTTTTCTGGATGAAGTGTTTTCCACCAATATATAATGCATTAGCCTGATTTAACATCGTCCCAGGTTTTACACCATTTTGTCTATGGGAGATGGACTTCCAGTAATTTGAGCTCTGAACAATGGGTTTCTGGATAAGGGACCTCATACCTGTACAAGTAAATGTAAAACAAGGCCTACTGATAAACTGGGTATAGCAGATTAATTTTTTTGGCCTACATTATAGGGAGTATAATGTGTATTTTTCACAGGCAATTTGCAGCCATAACTGCAGTAATCTATAGCAACCAATTATTATTATTATTATTAATAATAATGTAATTAGCAGGTAGCATTTACTGGTCAACTGTTTAAAAGCAGACATCTAATTGGTTGCTATGGGTTTCTGCACCTGTGGAAACGTTTTGGGGGTTATGCAATAAAAAAGCAAACTTTGCTACGTCTAATGAACTATAACAAGCAATAAGCAGGTAGTATTCAATGTGGTGTGTTTATTACATATGGTTTTTTTTTAAATATATTGTTACAATAGAGTAACAAGTCTAGTTAGAAACAGCAACCGCATGTAACCCATAAACTCCAGGTCTTTGTTTTCAAACTGCTACCAGTAAATGCTACCTGCTGATTGATTGCTATGGGTGGTTACTGGAACAGCAGCAAACTTGCCACCTTTTATTATAGTAAGCGTTTTGTTAACGGCAAAAATGAAAATGTAATATAAGATTCAGAATTCTGTAATAAGAAACTTTCTGAATACAATCAATTAAAAATTCTGTACTGTTTCTGAAATAATCAAGTTTATCTTCACTATTCCTCTCTCAGCATCTGTTTCTCCTCAATCTGTCTTCATTCAGGAGTTGGGTGTCAGATATTCATTGACAATTAGATCTAATATATCTTATTGGGGGGCTCCTTTTGCCTAAAACAGTGATGGGCAAAGTGTGGCTCTCCAGCTGTTGCAAGACTACAACTCCCACCATGCCCTGCTGTAGGCTGATCGCTGTAGGCAGTCTTTGCATGCAGGGACTTGTAGTTCTGCAACAGCTGGAGAGCCGCACTTTGCCCATCACTGGCCTAGAGATGTATTAGAGCTCACTCTATTAAAATCCCCAGACATTGGGAGTCTCTCTACATGCAGATTTTGTGCAAAGGCAGTTATTTTGTTACATTTTGTTTGTACTGTAATCAGTTATTTGAGTGAGCTCTAATTCATAAGATCTAACTGTCAATGACTATCTGACACCCAACTGCTGCATGAAGACAGAATGAAGAGAAACAGATGCTGAGAGAGGGATAGTGAATATGAACTTGATTATTTCAGAAACAGTGCAGAATATTTAATTGATTGTATTTAGAAAGTTTCAGTATGAGGAAGCTTATATTAAATTTTCATTTTTGCAGTTCCTTTTTAAGAAAACTCCACTCCTTTGACACTTACATTTATATGAATGCCTATTGTTTATTTACTAGATTTACAGTTATCTACTAGAACAGTTTATAACTTACCCACTTGTTTGTATTACTGTATAAATGAATTGTTCAGCTGTCCAGAGCTGCATACACAAGTAATGTAATTAATACAAATATATGTACACAATGCAACTAACATTCAGTGGACTATTTTTCCCTTATCATATCTGTCTCCATTCTTACATCCCCCTTCCTTTCACTGGCAAGTGTGTGTGGGTTTGATTGCTCAGATTGTGGCAGCACCTGTTCTGTTAAGAAGGAAGGCTTATAAGCTCCGTCCGTGGATTTATTTCCTGTCCCCCTCATGGACTTCATGTGGGACACAGCCATGCGCAGGATGGTGAGCTTGTCAGGTTTGCGTGCGAGGGCACTGCAGGTGGGAACCATGTCGGACAGCTCTGTGATGTACTGTGTCATCTTATTCCTCCGACGTCTTTCAATTTCACTGTGATTCTCTCTGAAAGCAGAATCAGAGCAGGAGAAAAAAACGGAAGAGTATAAGGATCAGCACCAAGCAGAGCCGTCCAGAGACACGGTCCCCGCTACCCAACGCACACACGTGTGAGGCTCAAGGAAGGTAGCTTCCATACTCTGTGATTTCTACTTCATCTCAGGTCTAATGATTTGCTTTTCCTTGCTCATACTACTCTCCAGTGTCTGAGCGGGACTTCTTTTCAGTTTTCTTGTCAAAAGGCACAAAAGGGTTTTAATTTTATTTATAGAAAGTGGTTCATTGATTGTTTCACTGGAGAGTCAGTGCCGTCACCATGTAGAAATGGTTCAGTGACGGGCAACACTGCTCTGCTTTGCATCACAAACGCTCAACAGCCAGCTGCAATGCAAACACCAATGAAATAATCAATCTCTCAGAGGGTCAGTAAAAACAAAAACATGACGCAAAGGGGGTAATTTATTAAAGTCCGAATGCCAAAAATTTTAGTGAAAAAAAAACCTTTTCAAGCTTTATTATACCCCGAGGATGGAAAAAGTCTGAATCTGAAAATCTGACCTACCAATGTTGTATATAAGTCAATGGGAGAGGTCCCTATCCTACTTAGAAGTTCCTGTGGTCTGTGCTGGAATTTCAGAATTTTCGGGCAAAAATCTGAAAAATTCAGGCTTTTCAGGAAAAAGCAAGAAAAAATCATAAGATTCAGGAAAAGACTCAGAAAAAAAATCACACAATTTGGGTTTTCGCTCAGTTGTATCGAGTTTGTCCCCAATTCAATTAAATCATGATTTTTTAATAATAATTAATGTCAAATTGTGGATTCTAGGACTTTTTTAATTAAAAAAAAATGAAAACTCTGATAAATAACCCCCAAAGAGTTTTTGAAAATACAAGGGAAGATATACCCCTATTTAATGTGAGCTCATTTAGTTGGACTTGTGTAGAGAAGGTGTATAAATACTATTTGAACTTCCAGAAATAAATGTGTGTTTTACACCCAGATATACCTGATTCCACAGACTGAAAGTAAACCATAATAATCTGACTTAAAGGCACCAATTCCCCACTCTTCCTTAGGTTGCCATTTAGCCACCTCCTTCACCATGATCCGTGTTGAAGTAATGGATTCTGGGACTTACATTCCCTCTGCATTCCATTGTGGGAGACTGGGAGGTGCATCGTTTTTCTGTAAAGCAGAAGGAATTGAAGTGTCTCTATCAAGGGTTCCTGTCTGGGGAATCTGGTATATCTGTTCATATCTGCTAAGTTCAGATAGTGTTTATGTACCTTCTACACATACCCAACTGAATGAGAACATATACAAAAAACTGTTTATATTTTCCCTTTAAAGGGGTGGTTCTCCGCTATGTTAACTTTTAGTATGTTATAGAATGGCTAATTCTGAGCAACTTTTCAATTAACCATCATTTTGTCTTTTTTAATAGTTTTTGAGTTATCTTTCTAGCTTTCAAACGGGGGGTTACTGACCCCATCTTAAAAACAAATGCTCTATAAGGCTACAAATGTATTGTTACTTTTCGTTAGTCATTTATCTCTGCAGGCCCTCTCCTATTCATATTCCAGTCTCTTGTTCAAATCAATGCATGGTTGCTTGGGTAATTTGGACCTTAGATACCATATTGTTGAAAGTGCAATCTGGAGAGCTGCTGAATAAAACACTAAATAACTCAAAAAACACAAATAATAAAAAAATGAAAACCAATTGCAAAGTGTCTCAGAATATCACTCTCTACCTCTCACTAAAAGTTTATTTAAAGGTGAACAACTCCTTTAGCGTAAATGTGTTCCCCGGGACACAAGTGCTAAGAGGCACCAGAGTGCACCGGGGAAAAGCTGCACTCATGTAAGGAGTAAAGTGTCTGAACTGGCTTGGATAACACTTATATCCTATCTCTTCACTACATTTGTATATAGTAGTGCCATGCTGCATGAAATTGTTGTCCTGTAACTTTAATCGAACCACCTATGAATGATAGAGATACCAGATCATGTGAAAAACTGAAGTCACTCCTAGGAAATCCAGCTAGAAGGGCTCCACTGATCGCATTTCATTTAAACACACTTATTTTGAAATCAATGCAACCCAGCATAGTGTTCTGAAAAAAAGTGATTTGGTAACCATGGGGGTGTATTTATTTGAAGTATTTTGGGAAATCTTTTCTAAAGCAAACAGATATATATGCATATGTGTATATATAGGGAATGGACGCCATGTGTACATAATTAGTTATACTCCTACATTTCCACTATAAAGGATAGGATTTAAATTTCATACAAGGGACCTATACTCTGAAATCTGGCCATCTGGTTGCAAGAGGATCAAAGTTGCCATGAAAAAACAAAAGGGGCAACCCCATCACCTTCTACTAACATTTATTCAAATTAGTGCTTTGTAGATTGATTGATCACAGCAAATTCCAGTCTACAGCATTAAATTAAAATGGACAGATCCAACCTCACCCAAAAAGGAAAGTTATTGAGTGAATCTGCAATGGCAGATGTCCATTCTACAGCAACGCTATATATCCTTACATGACAGGATGGGAGATCCTAGTGCCGGTCCAGGCCAGGCAACTTCGGCCCCCGACGCAGCAGTGCGCAGCCAAGTACGCGCGTGCGTAACCGCGTGCAACCAGGGGCGCGCGTGCGTAACCATGCGTAACTGGTGACGCGCGTGCGCAACCGCGCGCAACCGAGGACGCACGTGCGCAAAGCACAGTGGGGGTCATTTATCAACACTGGGCAAATTTGCCCATGGGCAGTAACCCATGGCAACCAATGAAATTGCTGCATTCATTTTTCTACTTGCAGCTTGCTTTAAAAAGCTAATCACTGATTGGTTGCTATAGGTTACTGCCCATGGGCAAATTTGCCCAGTGTTGATAAATGAGCCCCTTTGACTTCAGAGAGCGCACCCACTTTTTCCTGAGGTAAGAATTGCCGGACCAGGGGTAGGCTGCATGTGAGGTACTTGCCTAGCCCCCCCCCACGTTTTGCGCCCTAGGCACGTGCCTCTGTCTTCTGCCTACCCATAGTTCCAGCCCTGCCAGCCAGGTCCTACGCTGAGTACACAATAATCCACCATTCTGCAGAGTTAAAGGGGAAGGAAACCTTGTTGGCGCAAACCCCCCACCCCCCTCCTGTTTGCTGCCCACCCTCCCTCCTCCCCCCTGGCCTACCCGTCCCGCTGCCAAATGCCCCTAACTTGTTACTTACCCTTCTGCGCAGGTCCAGTCCAGGGAGTTCACAGACGACATCTTCCACGCAATCTTCTTCCTGCTGTGAATGGCGTTTTGGCGCATGCGCAGTAGGATCATTTCGCCGGTACGGATCTACTGCGCATGCGCCAAAAGTCACGCGCATGCGCACTAGATCGTACCGGCGAAATGATCCTACTGCGCATGCGCCAAAACGCCGTTCACAGCAGGAAGAAGATTGCGTGGAAGATGTCGTCTGTGAACTCCCTGGACTGGACCGGCGCAGAAGGGTAAGTAACAAGTTAGGGGCATTTGCCCAGCGGGACGGGTAGGCCAGGGGGGAGGAGGGAGGGTGGGAAACAAACGGGAGGGGGGGTGGGGGGTTTGCGTCGACTAGGTTTCCTTCCCCTTTAAGGTGCTGAAGGTGTAGTGCATTTCAGGGAGATTTGCAAACTAGCATTTGGGCACAGCATTCAGCATTACCAGGCCTTTATTAAATGGAGCTATTAAATGGAGGCTGACATCTTATTTAGCCTTAATGCATCCAATTTTCTGCAGCGCATTCCTTTCTCGGATGTCCATTCTGAGAAGACCAGAGTAGACCTGTGAACATTAATCTGTTAAGTTCTGACAGTGGAATGCAGGACCACACTAAATGAACAGTTAACTGGTTAAAAGATCTACAGAGCAGTGAATGATGACCAGATGAAAGACTACACTGACCACATCACCTCTTTAATCAGGGACACTTAAAAAATACATCCTACAGGACAGGCATGCCCAAGGCTAAGGGATTGAGATAAGCCCCAAGCATTTTATGGACAGATGGTTTACATTATGTACAAATGTGTCCTGTACTTCCCCATTGTGTTGTTTGTGAACCAAAATAAGTACAGTTACTGTGATGCCTCCACATGCCGATTCCCTGACATAAATAAAAGCATATTGAACCTATACCTCCTACTACTACTCTAAATATCTCACGTTTCCAAATCATACCTTTGGGAGTCTTAAAGGGGCAGTAAACACCTGTATACAAATTCTTTCATCATGAACAAATTAAATAGAACTGAAAATATATTCTGCCAATTATTTTAATGAAAAAAGAAACCTATTTTTTTTTTATTATGAAGCAGAAAAGGTGCATTGTTTTGATTTCAGGCTTTTGATTTTGCCTGTATTTAGTGGAGTTAGTGTAACCAGTGATATTGAGCTCTTTATAAATAAACCGGCCATTGATCCGATTGTTGTCTTAACTTACAGTTAGGGTTGTCAGCCGGACAGTATTTTATCAGCTTTGGCAGCAAATCTCCCGATTATTACAATTTTACTAGCAATTTCTTAGTCTGTAAATGTTTTATTCCCCACTACTTCCGTGAAGTGTTCCACTGTGCTGCAGCTCTCCCTACACTCCCAATATGCCCATTCCCTGCCTGTCTGCCCAACCCCAGTCATGTCACCAATCACCTTTCTCCATCTCTTGCTGGTAAGTTTTACCGATATAGGTGACAACCCTACTTATAGATAAGCAGAAGTACAGTACATCATGCATATATCTGTGTACAAGTAATTTGATGATCTGCCTCTAGAACCAGGAACTTAGAAATGGAGTAACTTTCTCTGTTTGCACTGTTTAGACTTTTTTATGATTAATTCAATAGGCAAATATATGATCAGCATAAGCCCTATTCATTCAAGAAATGTTGACCAAGGGGGTGTACTGAACACAGAAAGAAATCACCAGTGCTTGGTCTAACCCACAATCTGGAGTTGATCAGCTGCTATAAACGATAAAAAGCCAATGTTTGTACACAAAGGGGGTATACTGCTCTATTGTGTTTGGTGGACTGACCTCATTTGTCCAACCAAGAAGAAAATATTTTGTCCTACCTGTTCAGATGGTTTGCCCCCAACAGGCACAGGTACATTCCAAACTTGTATCAGGCAGCTAGAACTGTTAGCGGGGCCCAAAAAGCTACTGTTTGGGTGAGATGTGTGCACTAGTTCCTACCTTACATTTGGTAGTCTGGAACATGTCACCATACCTACAGAGGAGGAGAAGAAAAGATGGTTATGATCTGCTGCATCTACAGAGGCCACAAAAAGGGCAGTCAAGGTGTACACAATTACTAGCACTGACCTTGAAAATTTGCTTGGCCCCTCAGCATCTTCATCATCAAAATCAATTCTATGAGAAACAAGTGCACAGTAAGAAGTATATCCTGATCATGAAAAAACATTACTTCTACCACTACCAATCTTTATGACTTTTAGCAAAACTCAAGGGTCCACCCAGACCGCCAATCACTGATATTTTACTGATTCTCACTAAACTATGGAGTACGGCTTGTGGATCATCACCGGGTTTCCAAAACTGGAACATCAAGAAATATTCAGGTTTTGGTATTCTCATATTTATATTTCCCTAGTCGCTAAAACACTGTTAATTGAATCTAACACAATGTTGGTATAAGGGGCTTTGCTCTTCTGTCTAATGTGGGAAAATATTTCTTGCAGCGCGACACTCGTGGGGCTTGCACACCTCTGATTGGACACACAAGGCCAATTCAGGTGCCACAGTCCTATGTTTTTTCACCATCCTGATTCAGGAAACATGAAATAAAGAGGAGATGCGAAGCATGGTCCCACTTAAAACAAACACGCACGCCTCTATTATTGCTGATAACCAGCCGATTCTCCACTCACACGGAAGGGTGGAAACCTCTGCCTTCCCTTGTGTATCATTCCAAGGTAGAAAGTGTTTGACAGCTCACATCCTACTCAACGCCACCAGAAAAGAAACTCCATTGTTCATCTGCAGAACACTCCAGAGGGGACCTGCTTCCCTCCTTTATTATCTCACACTAAGACATGCAAGCAGGTCAGAGAGGGCATTTTCCTTGGATCTTAAACTCAGAGTGGACTCCATAGCATGGAAATGCCCTTCAGAATGTATAATTGATCAGTGAATGTCAATAAACAGCATCTCAGAAGTTTTGAAATATAACTCCCAGCAGTCATTGCCTTGCACTCACTGGGGCCTGAATTGGTGGAGTAACTAGATGTTACTGGGCCCCACAGCAAATGCAATTTAGGGCCCCAAAACATTTGTAAATTGGCTTATTCTACCAAGATATATTAAAAATTCCAATTAATTAGGGCTTTACTGGCTCTGCTACACTCCTGGGCTCCTCTGCAACTGCAGGGACTGCTTCCTCTGTAGTTACGCCCCTAGGCTAAATGCTGTAAGTTATAGTTTAACAAATGCTACAGTCCCAGGTTGGATAAATTTTCATTAACTGTCTTCCCCCCAATTCCCTGACACCCACCCCACCTAGAAAATATTTTGCCTGAAAACACTGATTTTGTGCATCTCTTGACACTGGCTTTAATCTCTGTGAGATACGGAATTTCTAACCACTGCTAATTAGATATTTTATTGATAGCTTTGTCTCTGCCACTCTCTCTCTTTAGGGCAAGGCCCCATGTTGTTTAGAATTCTCTCCCAAAAATAGCACTAGTGTCATTTTAATCAGCAAGAGTAAAAAGATTGCATACCTTATCAGTTATACTTACCCTTTTAAAAAAATTGGTAAACTATAGGATATACATATCAATATTATAGAATACTTGTGGGAAATTTTCATTTATGTAATAATCAGCAGTAACAAAATTGCCTTTGTGTGTGTGTGTGTGTATATATATATATATATATCTATATCTATATATATCTATATCTATATATATATATATATATATATATATATATATATATATATATATATATATATATACTTTTGTGATCCCCAACCAGTAGCTCGTGAGCAACATGTTGCTCTCCAACCCCTTGGATGTGGCTCCCAGTGGCCTCAATGCAGGTGCTTTTTTTGAATTCCAGGCTGTATAAAAACCGGATGTACTCCCAAATAGAGTCTCATAGGGGCTACCAAATAGCCAATCACAGCACTTATTTGGCACCCCAAGACCCTTTTTCATGCTAGTTTTGCTCCCCAACTCCCTTTACCTGAATGTTGCTCATGGCTTCAAAAGGTTGGGGAGCACTGCTGTACTGTATATAGCTCTTGAGAGCTATATACAGCCACACATTATGTTCCATGTTAGGAGCATTGTAGAGCATTCCATAAGATATACACAGCAGACACAAAGGTGCAGTGTAACAGGCAATTTATTAGATCATTGGAATGTACTGCTCTACAAACGTATGGCTAATGATTTAATATACACAGAGATACTTCAGTCAAATCTAAATCTAAAACTAACGAGAAGCAACGCTAAGCAGGGAAATATTTATGCATGGTGCATTGGCATCCTCTAGTGGTAAAACTGGGATAATGGTTAATTTGCCTACAAATTGTTTTTAATTAAAAAAGACAAAAGGGCTCATTTATCAAAGATGGGGCAAGGAACCACTCTTTGCTCCCACAACATTTTGCATTTTTGCAATCCCCAGTTTGCTTAAAGGACACATAAAGCCTACATTTTCCTACCATGTATATAAGTTGGGCACATCTCCCCTACCAAAATGGCATTATTTTTACTGCATACATCCCCTCCATTTGCCATGGCCAACACATTTTTCTAAAACAAATAGCAGTTTTCACCTGGGGGCCATTTTCCCTCTAACACATCATCAGTGCATTTATATCTGCCAACAGCACATATGTGATGTAAAGTGCATGCAATTGAAGAAGACAGTCTAACACAGACATCATTTACTATGATGACAGGTCCTGCTTGGATTGAGCACTGCAATGGTTAAGCCAAGTTCAAGAGAGGGGGTCAGGATTTAAAAATAGGAGCAGACAACTAGAGCAGAGTTTCTATGGGAACAGCAATGCCATCTCTTCATTGGCTGCTAGACTGGAGGGTGTGTTTATTAATCTGAGTTGAGAAGAACTGAGCATGCTCATGAGCCAACAGCCAAAAGAAATTCCTGAGGGAGGGGGATAAGTGGGTTAGAGGAGTAGAAGGAATCTTGGGTGATTAAGGGGATGCTGCAGCCTGTTGACCTTTGAACAACCAGAGTGGCAGGTATTTAGAGATTTCAAAGAGGCTCTTAAGGGATTACATTTTTGTGGGGGGGGGGGGTTTACATGTCCTTTAACTGAAGCAGGCACTGCCTTAATCTATTTTACCAGATTTTTATTATTTATTATCTTTATTTATGTTTTTATTATTTTAATTATTTGCCTCCTTCTTCTAACTTCCAATGGGGGCCCATTTTGGGCCC
Organism: Xenopus laevis; assembly: GCF_017654675.1. Classification (NCBI taxonomy): domain Eukaryota; kingdom Metazoa; phylum Chordata; class Amphibia; order Anura; family Pipidae; genus Xenopus; species Xenopus laevis. The sequence goes on along the minus strand of NC_054376.1, from coordinate 45,514,189 downwards.
CAGCAAAAAACAAATGCTCTATAAGGCTACAGCTGTATTTTTATTGCTACTTTTTATTACTCATCTTTCTATTCAGACCCTCTCCTATTCATATTCCAGTCATTTATTCAAATCGATGCATCCTTGCTAGGGTAATTTAGACCATAGCAACCAGATTGAAAAACTTGAGAGCTGCTGAATAAAAAGCAAAATAACTAAAAAAAACACAAATAATAGAAAACCAATTGATAAACTCATGTGTACTGAGAATATTCTACTTACCCTGACCGCCGTTTTCCTCCACGTGCCGGCATAGGTCCTGCCATTCTCACCTGCCCTGCGGCCATTGCAGCCCCGGGTAAACTCACTGATCCTGGGATATCTGTTGCCATTTCTGTGGGCAAGAGAAAAAAGGTGACAAATTAAAGTTGGAATAGGGTGTATCAGAGATACATATGATAAGTAGCTATGTGATCAATAAACTGTTTCTTCTACAAGGGCATTTTCCAACTCTGGAATCTTATACCACAGGGTATCGTACAACTAGCAGAGATTAATTAAAGGAAGCGGAGTACCCTAAAATAACCCATCTACGGCCTCTTTCAAAGGGCTGGAGCAGTGAAAATTCCATCTATCTGCATGAAGAACTGATGAGGGGAACCAACAAGGTATGATCATTTCTTTACTGCCCACATTTGGCTCTCAAAGAAATATCTATCACGAGCATGTACATGGCATGCTGACTGGTGAATCTGCTCCTAATTGCCTCAAGATGAAAGCCCAAAAGCGTGTCGAGAGTAGGAAGATGGCTTTCAAGATATGGGCCTTTTGTTGTTGTTGCAATTGGCATCTGGTAGCAATTAATGTAGAATTGTTAAAATAAAATACGCTGACCATCTGATGATGCCAAGCAGATCTCTCTGTGACTGATCTCGTACTCATCCATTTAGTCACCCATACACAAAGATTATGATCATAAAAATCCCCCAGCCCCCAAACACAGACTTGCATAAAAGCTACATTTAAAGAACATCCTTCATGTGGGCCCCCAGCAACATGAAAAATCTTCACTTTTACCAATGGTAAAAGAATCCAAAACGGATGTTAGAGTTCCTCTCTAAGAGAAAAGCATCTATTGAAGCAGAAGCATAATGAGTATGCGAGAGACCTGCCAGAATGGCTGAGATGGAGGAGGGGACAAGCATTTGTATTCAGCTCAGAACAAGGCAACATGCCTCTATTGAGGAGGCTGCGTGATTCAGCCTCTTGTATGGGGAACAATCACAGCAAAGGATCCTCCTTTCTAAATGAGCTATTAAGGACTGTTCCAAATCAAACAGGTTGCACAGACATCTTTGGACATCAGATTAAATCAAAAAAAGGAATCGTTTTATTTTATGAATTCAATTAATTAAATAACACAACTGTACACCAAGTGCCAACAGCTCATTGTATCAGTAAAGGGGGCACTTCCAGCACCAAACTACTCTATAGTCACATAGTTATTTAGGCTCATAAAAGAAATGAGACCAAGTTCAACTCTGCACAAAACCCCCTTTTTGATTATTGTTGCACAAGAAGGAAGAAAACAAAATGCTTGTGGCTCTCGACTATTTGTCCATCAAGGAGGGGGGTGAAATCATCCTTCATTTGGAAATTTTCCCTGGTCCGAAATTCCAGTACTGTTTAATTCTGGAAACCTGTTATTGGCACTCAGTAAATGATATTAAATATATATATATATATTGCAATTGCTATGCACCTTTTACCTTTTATGTACATGTCATTGTCAGTACGGCTACAGGGAGATGCATGAGGGAGCAGATCTGCTTCTCAGCCTACAAAGAATATGCATTCTGAGAGCAGCAGAGCCAATGTTCCATGTGCCCAGTGCCTTTGCACTTTGCAAAAACTACATGCATTTGAAGGGTCTCAACATCACCTTGGCCATTTTGTTGGTAACTAACAAGTTAAAATTTTTACTGCCATATTTCAAAGTGTAACATTTTCAACTTTTTTTTTTGCAGTAATATCACTGACAAGGCTTGGGTGCAGGATATGAGGCTGGGCCCCCTGCCCCCCAACACAAAGTTTGCACTGGATTTGCAAGAACGAGGCTCTAAGGGGATGTATGTCCTTGTGCAATGGCACCACCACACCCTTAGTAGTTCTGCCACTGGGTATTTATACAAACATTGGAATTCTGAAAAATATACTGTATGTTAAACATGCCAGATTTTGGTACTTTGCATTATAAAGCCTATTAGATAACAAGCCGCACAGTCGAAGGCCCATTTTTGTGCATACATGTAACTATAGGTCTGTGTACTAAAAGCGTGCAAATTATGTACAGGTTTTTATCCAAATACAACATTCTTTCCCAGAAGTCTTGTTTAATTTTGCCTTCCTAGATCAGCTGCACAGATTCTGCACTGGATAGTAAATTGCATAGAAATGGGCTCAAGTAAGGAAAGAGGCAGCATGTTTGAGAAACTTGGGTGTAGATTTACATGCCCTTCAGCTTCCGGCAGTTCAGGCAACACCACAATGTGTGCCTATATATGCAGTACACAAATGTACCTTGTACTTATATTAACAGAAATGGGTGTAATACAGTAGGTGCACAGGCATTGGCGCAATTCTGTACTCACTTCAGCCCTCACCGCAACACTGTGCCAAGAAAGTGTAAATAAAATAATATCTATACCATGAATATCTATACTACATCTGTTCATACAACTACACATACAGCAGGGAATCTGCTGCTCTCCAGCTTTTCTGAATTACCATCAATTCCAGCCTGAAATCTGTACATTGCAAAAGTTCAACAAAGAATAAGTCAAAATTGAAAGTCATGTTTCATTTCTATATTGTATCATGCAGCCACCATCAATTACCTGTCAGAGCTCCTTAGCACTTCATTTGTTTCCCACCTACCACACCAAAAGGAAAAGGCAGGTCTGGTTCAGTAACCATTTAAACTAGCAATTTATTTTACATTAACCACCACTGATAATATCCCCCACACAATCCAGAAACAAATATCCCTAGGGTGCCACACAGGTCCAATGATGCTTAAAAGAGTGAAATCTATTTCATTTTCCCTTAAGACAAATAATAACAGGAATGATGATTTGTCATCCATTGAGGGAAATGAGAACCGTTGCATTGCCCTTAAATTCTGTTTCTGCCATACTGATGACAGTCCTTTAAGTTGAGCAAATGTCAATTGGCACACTTTTTGCACTGGCAGAGAAAATGCCAATAGCCTTCTATATAGTGAGTGTAGGTAGTCATTGACTTCAATGGCAAGTACTAATCACTAAACACATGGTGTATTTTGTCCAGAAATTGTGCATGTAATTTTCTGGCAAGTCCAATATCGGCATCTTCCGCTCGTTGTGTTCCCCCTCGGGGGGAGGGGGGGAGTTGTTTACCTGCTTCTTCTATAGTTATGTCACAAAATATATTCAGGGGCAGGTAGAATGCTACATGATAAAATAAAGTGTAATGGAGAAAATGCCCCTTCTGATCATAGGAAAAGTCAGCAAAGGAGTATTTAATTTATCTTGAATTAATGCACAATTTGCAATTCTATAATGAATATCTCTTTCGTGAAGAGAAAATGAGTTTTGTTGTTTATCTGAAAGGCTAAAAAGAAAAATGAATGTTCTGTAACATCACCCATAATAGGCCACTAACATAGGCTGGAAATTGCAGTGCCCCACAGAATGGGTAACCTGCTGATTGTACCATTTCACCTTGGCAAAGAGAAGGAAATTACATACTCACCGCTGGGATTTACTGCTGTGGGAGTTGCCATTATTTAAAATTAGCAGCATGGAGATTAGACCTGGAAATAATTAACAAATGTAAACACTAGTAATCAAAAGGAAAGGGAAAGCAACAGAGCAGTAAAGTGGTTCTCCATGGGCGCCTGGGAACTAATTAGATCTATGATTTATAAGTGGATGTGAAAGTTAAGGGGTCTGCTGAGGAAGGTGTACTAGACATGGGATGATATAAGTTGGGGTGGGAGGGTGATGGTAAAGTGCTGCTTAACACTCTTGCTTTGCTCACCAGTAAAACTGACCAATGAATTCTATGTAATATTATCACTTAAGGGTTATTGTGTGAATTGTGCAATTGCGCAAAACAGAATCTTACTGTGATTGCCCAATTCAATTGTTTTACCTGCTGCCATTCTCAACCGCTCCAACCAAAAGGTATCTTTGGGCACTACCTGTGGGGAGCATGATTTCCCCAGGTGGCAAAGCACCCCACGTTCCATCACCCTAACAGTACGATGGAAGAAACAGCAGCAAGAAGTGGGGGCACAAAGGCTGGAAATCACTGATCAGAAATGAGAAAAGTGGACAGGCAGAGGGTAAAGCTGGTCAGAAGGTAATCATTAACCCTTTCATTGGCAGCATTTCCGCAGTGTACGGTCACTTTGCTAGGCAAAGCGATTTTTCCATAGCATAACCTTAACCCAAATATGTACATTCTACATTGTTAGCATGGAAAGAGTTAAAGGATCAAGGCTACAGCAGCAGGGTTGCATGCTAAAGGTGGGTTTGTAAGGGGGATGCAATGATATATTAGATGTTAATGTGGGGTGACAGGTACCTGCAGTTTTAAAAATGGCTTGGCATGATGTGGGCACCTTGGTTTGACAGGTACCTGTACTGTAGTAAGAGCATGAATGAGCGAGTGGGAAGTAGTTCTGGGTACTGTACAGTATAAGAGAGGCAATTCTACTAACCTTACCACCTTGTTTTCACTGGAGCTGTTGTCCTCCCCACTGTCCGGTCTCTTTGTGCAGCCGGTGTTCAGAACTCACAGGGGGAGATACCGCGAGAGCTGCTAATCTCTTTAGGAGGGGGTTTAAATGGGGGAAAGAAACTGCAGTGTTACCATAGCAACAAGTGAGAGGCTGACAAAGGAAGGGGCGCTGCTATGGTAACTCTGGTAAAGTGAGTGAAGGACAGAACAGAACGTTTATAAACACTGACACAATGTATTATGTACCTGCCCTGCACAGAGAGACTGCATTCTGATTGATGCTATGCCACCCTAGAAAGATGTATGGCTCTATTAAAGGGGCTGTTTACCTTCCATACACTTTTTTATAGTTTTCCAAAATTGAAGTTTAAAGTTGAATGTTCCTGTCTTTTGTGTTTTAATGGGCAGCTCAGTGATCCAGGTGCATTTTCTGAACTGTTATTTGCTCCATTTGTTGATACATTTCTCAGCAGTATCTGGAATATTAGCAACTATTGTATCATTATAACAGCTGCTTTTAATGAAACTCGGGGATTCTGCTCAGCAGGGACAAAGATAACAAAATGTATCAAATAATGTCCTGCATCAGGTCCATACCCACGGAATATCCACAAAGTGGTCGGGTTTCGGGCAAAAAGTCACAGCTCCCTGGCTGCAGACTTGAGCCCTCCCAACCTCCCCTGTAGTTGTGGCAGTTGTTTTTCTATCTTTGGGCAAGGGGCTTTGACGCCCACAACACGTTGTGTGGACAAAAATAAAAGCTTAATAGCAGTTAATATCTGCCTAGTGTGTGATTCCCAATCTTCTATGGTGATTCCAGTCCAAAAAGACGTCACTTACGGTTTTGCTGTGGGCTGGGTATCGGATCAGGGGGGGAAGTTGTGGGTTGCAGGTTGTGGGTAACGGGTATGGATCGGGTACAGATATAAAAAAAAATGGACCCGCACAGGACTCTACAATGACCCCCCCCCCCCAAGCAGCTTCAGAAAGATGAAAAATCGTAACTTCCAGAAACAGCCACAGATATTAAATAAAGAGTAATTGACAATTGTGCTTATTTCTGGTGAACAATCAATCAACTGAACCGAAAAAAGTGTTGGCAGGTGAACAACTCCTTTAAAGGGGAACTAAAGTCTAAACAGAATAATGCTGTATTTTGTATAAACATAAACATGAGCTTACTGCACTAGAAGCCCAATTAAACAAATGATTTTTATCCACTTGTGGATAGGCTGCTGAACACTTTTGTGGGCACAAAAGCTATGTTAAAGGTGGCCATAGACTGTAAGATTTTTCTCTCTCTAATGACCAATTTTAGTGCCATCTGACAAATCCATCAAATTATCATGAGGTTAGTGGGCTCCAAACGATTGTGCATCTAACAATTTTTCATCCTCTGCATACATAGTGCAAAGGAGTTATTATAACATATTTTTCTCTTTAACAACTTTTGTTCCATTCCCCCATTGGCATGGTTGTAACATCTGGAGGAGCTCTCTGATGTAATACACACAAGCATTGACCTTTTCACTTGTATTGTCACCCATTGAACACTCTGGGCTTTTTATAGTATCAGAAAGCATTGGCTTCCATGGGGGTGTATGGAAATATAACCAAATATCTTGTGGAAGGCACATTCTTTAAGCCATTGCTGCTCTCTTACATATGTTAAACATAATTTTGCACAATCTGGTTTTCTTTTTGTTCTCTGTTGTTTTTAATATCTCATCTTGTAATTTGGAAAATAATTTAATAAAAAAAATCAAAGTGAAATATAAACTTTATATTTTAAAATTTATTTATTGTTAGGTATAATTTGGTGCAGAACTCTTTGAACGCCCGCAGGCAATTCATTCTGCGCATCTGCACATTATCCTGCATGCAATGATTTCAGATTTTCTGATGTTGGGAGCTGTAGTGGGAATAAGGTTGCTCATTCTTAAGGGTCATAGTGGAAGTGTCTTTATATACTTTTTATCTATAGCATACTGTATATATATATATATATATATATATATATATATATATATATATATATATAATATATATATATAACCAACAAGGGAAAGTTGTGCTTTTGTTTAAAGGGTAAGGCATTTTTCAGTAGCAGTATGCACAAAATGTCTCTGTCTTAAATATATTCATAATGGGTTGAGTGCAGAGGACTCTTGTATATATTTATATATATATATATATATATATATATATATATATATATATATATACAGTAACATAGTACCACACTCAAATGGAAGATTTATTGAAAAAAATCCAAAGTTTCGAACACCAACTGTGCTCTTTCTCAAGGACAACAAACCAGACTGTGACCAACACGAACCGCTAAATTCTGTACCATCCCCAAGAAGTGAACGGCGCCAAAAAAACACTGGTTTTCATGGCATCCACTGTATACAAACATGTGGAACATTGTTAAGATAGCAGTGTAACAGAAAAAAACTTGAAAACTTTAATAAAGTTGCAAATAAAGTAGCAAAAGTAAGTGTCTGAAAGCTTCTACTGTTTGCAACATTGTTTATAAACTATGTATCAAATCAGGATCAAAGTGCCGTTAGTTCCCTCGTGTTCTTCAACCTTAAAAACAAGTGACAGTCGAGCGCATTAGGTTATTAAGGTTTAAATTGACCAAATTTATATATGCCTCACAGTTGCCCAGCATCCCAGAATTAGCTTATTATTGTTCTACATGGTACCCCTTTTGTATATAGTGGGCTCTGTCTTCTGGGCCAGAAGCGGTTCACAGGAATTATATCAATGTATACGGGTCATTAGACACAATAAACGAAATACATAGAAAAAATCTTGTCTCCTAATTTGTTTCAGTGCCCAACAATAGTTGCTGAACCATAACTCACAACATGGTGCGCACAGAGTAGCAGAGCACATATAAAAGGTCTATTGTGGAGGGTTTTTGCTGAACTATAACTCACAACATGGTGGAGGGTCCTTGGCTGGCCTGTCTAGCCGTCTCATGCTCACTGTAAACCATGGTTAGTCCAACGCGGTCACCTAGTGTAATTTAGGGGTTAGTTCAGCTACTATGACAGGTCACTCAATGCACGGACCACTCTCATGACAAATTGGGTACACAACTGCTCACATAGACATAAACCGCATCATCCTAAAACAGGTAGTCTAACTGGCAATGGCTGGTTATCAATGGTGTCAATGCTACACCCAAACTTGCTGGATCATAACTAGAATTTGTTATTTAGACCTGATGGGCTCCGGTGTCATGACATTTTCAATTACAGAGTCAGAGGCAACACTTTACAGTGGCAGGGTTGCAATAAGTCAAACAACATTATATTGAAATTAGGATCTTGCAATATCACAAAAGGCACCAAAATGACAGAACAGATGGCCCAATAGGGAAATCAAACCGTAGAAATGAAGCCACTCCCCCCGTACAGCAGCAGGGTCTGCTTCCTTTATGGCACTACATTAGTCCTTTCCCATCAGGTTCGGACTGGAGCATTGGGTGCCCACTGGGGCTGCAACACTAAGGGCCCTCCAAGCAGTCCCCCTATCGACTTCCAAACCTCTGCGCTCCACCCATGCGCATGCATGAACCTCAACGCGCCATAGGCATGCACAAACGCTGGCCCGCCGCACATCATATTTTTCTTTCCAGGGGTGGCTTATCAGGGGAGTGGGTTTGGGTGGGCGGGGACCCATGACGGCCTGTTCCAACCGGGAATTTTCCAGGTGTCCTGCCGACCCAGTCTGACCTTGTTCTCCATTAGAGCATTAAGGTCCCTATCACATGAACATACAGTAGAGTCAATTTTATCAGGAGCAAATTGGATCTGGTTGTTGACTCTATGGAGACTATTCAGGCAAGGACTGAGTTTTCAAACCTGCCCAATAGATAGCTAGCTGATATAGATTTGATAGGACAGACCAAAACCAAGGCAGAGGGCCCCATACATTGACAATAAGCTGATGACTCAGTCTGGAGGGGCTGAGTAGCACATTTTATGAGGCCCTTGTATAGCCTCCTAAAGCCATAGTGTTAACTATTGTGAGTAGGGTGATAAGTGTAACACCGGGTGCTAAGATGCCCTGTACATACAGTATTAACCTTTGATCTCTGGTTAAAGGACAAATACATGCCACTTTCTGACATGAGCTTATTCAGTTGGGATCATGTAAAAAAGGTACATAAATACTATCCGGCCTGCCAAATATAAATGTATTTTTTTACACAAACATACAGTAGGTAAGGGAACACCCATACATAACATAATTACAAGTGCATGATTTATAGTCAGATGCAAAATTTATTGTAGCAGCTTTCTCCTAGTCACATGCAATACAGTATATTTGTGCAATATATTTTGTGGAGTGTCCACTTAAATTAGTGGTGGTGGTGGGGCCATGGGTGTGAATATAATAGGGCCAGCCTCCATTTGGTTTTCTGGCTTGTAGTAATATAGAAAAGCAATGTTAAGGAGGTAATAAAGCTGACCATAGACGCAAAGATCTGATTGTACGAATCGAGGATTCATACGATTTTTTCAGAACGTGTGTGGAGAGTCCCGAAATTTTTCGTCCGGCGGAGATCAGTTGTTTGGACAGGTTAAAAGGTTTCTGTCGGCTGCTGATAATATCTCTGCATGTATTGCCGTACGATTTTCAGTGGGAGACTAGCTTTGGTCGAACATAACTTTCATAGGATTGCTGTCAGGGGCAGAACATCGGCTGATCTGTTCTTTTGTACTTTATTTGATCTGAATGGTTAATGGCAGGTCAAGAGATGGGAAAGTCTGATCGTACGAATCTTTGCGTCAATGGCCAGCTTGAGGATGGGGATGATGCAAGGGGAGGGGAAGGAAAGGCCAAACTGGGTAGCATGGAGTTTACATATGCACTTAAAATAAAATTGACTAAAGCATATGGAAATTTCTGTAGCAGGATCAATTGCGGCTTATCTGAAATACTAATTTCCATTTGCAGCACTATTGGCTTTAGATGTCTGTTAAAGATTTAATAAGGAGATTAGAACAGATAAGGTGTTTGACTGAGGCCGAGTAAACAAAATCACTGAATATCAAATGCAAGACATTGCTTTCCTAAACTGTGTTAGTATAAAAGTGCATGTGTGAGCAAAAGTCTTAACTGTGCTGTATCATCCAAACTGTGTATTGAAAGCTCTAAACTCTTAAGCCTAGATGTAGCTTTTGTTACAGTATAACTTAATATAACTATTCTCCATCTGTGTATGTACCATGTAAAGCAATGCATACAATTATGGTGCTATATAAATAAATACAGACATACATACCCTTAGTAAAACATAGGTTGGGAAGACAGGGGAGTAGGGGTTGGGAAGGGTAGTGTAGCATATACATTGAATTTTCATAACAGATTAAGGCTAATTCAATTAAATTTTGCCACAAACAACCAATTAACATCAGTAACTGCATTAGCATGATTTCATATGTTATGCAGCAGTAATGGCTGTGGATATGGAAAATTGATTTTTTATGATGCTCAGGTTACTTGGAATCAGCAGTCCAGTGAGCTATTTAATTGCCAACAGTGGGGCTCATTTATCAACACTGGGCAAATTTGCCCATGGGCAGTTACCCATAACAATCAATCAGTGAATAGCTTTTTAAAGCCAGCTGCAAGTAGAACAATGAATGCAGCAATATGATTGGTTGCCATGGGTTACTGCCCATGGCAAAATGTGCCCGGTGTTGATAAATGACCCCTGTGAGAGCTGGCTGCCAGTAGGGCAGCAGAAAAGCATCACCATGAATGAAACATAGTAATTGGTTTGCTGCAACATTACCAACAGTTTTTGCAGGTGATAGTGGCAGGCGTCTAAAATTAATTATATGGTTTGTTTCGTGTGATTTGGTGTATAGTGACATATTGTGGGTTAGAAAGAAAGCCTTTTTTCACCTATTCAAAGATCACCAGAAATCTCACTCCCGTGTGACAACATAACTTAAGGGGAAGAGGGTATTCAAGGGAAAGTAGTATGTGATATATCTGTAAAATGACCTTAGATTGGAGAGTTGACACTGTGCTCATGTCTTCAAAGGGTAGAGGAGGAAATAATAAAACAAATATATTGGTCCATTTTCTACTGGCTGGCAACCCCCTTCATAGTTGTATTTATTTGGAAAAGTGTATTTTCACCAGCATTGTATGCAACTGAAACTGCATACAAAATATGGGACTGATCAATGCACATTCCCTGCCCTTTTGTTTTTATAATTTATTATTTACAAATTCATACATTTTCACCTGTTTATGATATAAAGTTGCAAAGCCACCATACGCATGTCAAAGTAAAATGTAATCCCCATATGTAGATCTTAAATATAAAACTATTCATCAAGTGAACTACGCATTGGGTGGACCTAAGCATTACTGAATTATGCGCTGTGACTACAAGGCAAACCACCCACCCGTGCTCACTGTATTAACTTTATGTCTGATGTGGCAATCTTTCTTTTATATCAATGGGTGCATATAAACCTCTCTGTGGGCTCTGCAATTGCTTGCAAGATCTGCTATGTCTGAAATGAAAATAGACAGATAGGATGATTCCTGATATTGCTATATGGATAGTCTGTACCAAATGGCATTTCTTTGGGTAAAACTGGACTGTTGTCACAGGAACAAAATCATCTCTGCATACTGCTTATTGTCACTTCAGCTTTTGCTGTGTGTCACCACCAACCATCATGCTTTTTAGCCCAGAAGTTGGATAAGGATGCTGGGAGCTGTAGTTGGAAATTATAAAACCTTTAGTATGGTGCCCCACATTTTTCTGAATTACAGAGGGCTCCTATTTCCTCTGGCCCTGTTCCCAATAAGTTACCAAGACTGGAACACAAATATTTGGGGTTGCAGATAAAAGGGTCAATGGAAATAAATATACGCTATTAGACTGGGCTTTACAAAAACATACATATCTTTAATAAATAAATATAGTAGTAGTATAATACAATATTTACAATTGGAAACATACAATATGGAGCACCAACGAGACAGGAAAATAGATATTTAGAAATAAATAAGCATTCATAATTGCTATTATAAGTACATGCATACTTTTTCCAATTCTGCCCAGAACACACCCTTTTCTTAGAGACTTTGCCCCTTTAAGTCCATGAGAGTCCAGAACTGTCCTGTGAATAATGTATGGCTTGGGGGCAATAGAGCACGTACTGAATAAAATTTACTGGGTTATTAAAATGTTTGGTCCATCTGAGACTGAAGCTGTTCCCTTCTCCATATATCTGCCAGGTTATAGTAGTTGTCACAGCGAATCTGTCAAAGAGAACCAAAAAAAAAAAACACATTAATATAAGTGGATTAAGATACTTGGAAATGTTTAATAACATGCAGCAAGGACATATAAAAAAACAGCAAGTGATTATCTCCATGCATACTGCAAATCTGGTATGGCAATCAGTCATCTTCAGGATATTATTATTTTTTTTAATTATTTTAATAATATGCAGGGCTTATTAATGGGGGTTCCAGTGGTGCAATAAGGCTGGGGCCCTGCTATGTATATCTGGATAGCAAGTCTATGCCTGAAAGTTCTTAAGCACTCACATAAATTGACCACATTAACCAGAGAACAATGGGCATACATCAATGTGGGAAATTAAATGTTTCAATGAAAATATTTAAAAGCTGTGGTTTTCACAACTGTATATTCGTACAATTAACTTAGACTGTAAGGTCTAAAAGGCAGGAGCCTCCTTTCTCTTGTCTCTTTAACACTTAGCACTTAATCTTGGATGTAAATGTATGTTGTGTTTATCAATATTTAATTGTAATGACCCTGTCTGTTGTATAAAAATATTGTTCTGCTGTACATGACTGCATGCGCCAGCAGTTCATAAATTGAAATATACATACATGCAACAATTACTGTGCTTCAAATGAAATAAGGATGTTAGAAGTGGTGTGCTATCTTTTGCAGCCTTCCCTTAGAATAAAATACTGCGGGATGTGAGGTGAGCAGAAGAAAATGCTGCCCCCAAGTGCTGAAAATGATTATTGCATTTTAGTGTTGCTGCTGCATAGCAAGTGTAATAAAAGGCCCTGCATGAAAGGATTAGCGCTAGGTAAAAAACAGAAAAGTCAAAAGAAAATTATTTTTCCTTCTTAAGAAAGCTAATCACTCACCATGTGTTCGAGTCCGGTGACATACTGCTGACTGATTGTGCTGGGATCTGCATAATGTGGGTTGGTCATTCCCTGCATTAATAGCTGGGGTGTCTCACTGGACTGATGGCACACTGCTTCTCTACCCTGGTACCCAGGTTCTGGAAAACATCTTGTTTCCGAGAATGACACTGTAGTTGTAGCAGAACTAGGGTTGAAGTGATCTTCCTCAGGTCTTGTGCAAAGTCTATGAGTTGAATCCATGCAGTTGCTAAGGCCACTGGGGCATATGTTAGTCCTCTGGATTTCAGCTAGTCTTCTTTGTGTCAATATTTCCTCAGTAAGCCCCAGCTGTGCAGACAAATGAGAAATGTAGCTTATAGTCAGCTGAAGAGTTTCAATTTTTGTTAAAGTCTTGTCTATAGGGGCCACTGAAGGAGGCAGGTATCTTCTGAGGTTCTGGAGAGCTTTGGAGAGGTTTCTCATTCTAAGTTTCTCTCTCTCGCTTGCACTTTGCCGCTGACTATATGGCAGCTTGCCTGTGTTCTTCTTGCCCCTTTTTTCTTGAACATGTCTTAAACCGCTTCTTTGGCAAGTTGTCTGTGCATAAGCTGCAGGAATATTCCCAAATATTTCTTGAGTAGCAATATATGGCATGTATGGAGGAGACTGTCCACTGGAGTCAGATGAAGAAGCTGGAGAAAGGCTACTGTATCCTTCAGAACTTGGGTAGCCACATGGGTACAGAGTGGCACAGTCCTGATGGTGATGAGCCACTGAGAAACCATCCATGTCTTGTTTATTCCTAGTTTGCTTGGGGACTGCTGAGAGCTGCTGACAAGCCTCAGACTTTATCCAGATTCTGGAGGTGTGAATTGTCACCTTCACCAGCATCATCAACACTTCAAAGCTTCATGGGGTAGAGCAAAACAAAGCAGGGGGTCTCTGGGAAGAAGGTTCAGGAAAGGAACAGAAGTGAGCATATTCACCCCTCCAGGAATGAATTTCAGCCTGCACAAGTATTTTGAAATATGTTTCCAAAGGCCAGGGGACTTTGCTGAGAAAAGTCAGAAACGTTCCCTCCCAGCTAAAATTTAGGAACGTGATGGGAAATGCACCTTTGTGTTTTTATTTCATCTGTGCCCAGCCCACAACTTGTGAGAAGCAACCCTTCTGGTGTACATTTTACTGATGAACCAACAATATTTGGAGAATAGATAAGCCTTCAGTAAACTTTTCCTTTCTCTTGCATGATATTGGTAAAGAAATTACACTGCTTATATTTTTCCACAAATAAATATATATATATATATACACACACGTATCTATTTATTCCCAACACATTATACAAATGATGTATTAGTTGTTGGGGCATTATGAATTTGTGCTACTTACATATTTCAGAACTGCAGCTTCCAGCATTCTTATTGGGTCAAAAGTACAGGTATGGGACCTGTTATCCACAATGCTTAGGGCCTGGGCTTTTCTGGATAATGGATCTTTCTGTAATTTGGATCTTCTGAATTAAGTCTACAAGAAAATTATGTAAACATTAAAAAACCCCAATATGCTGGTTCTGCTTCCAAAAAGGATTGATTATATCTTAGTTTGGACCAAATATAAGGTTCTATTTTATTATTACAGAGAAAAAAGAAATACAAAATCGCATTATTGGATAAAAGGAGTTTATGATAGATGGTCTTCCCATAATTCGGAGCTTTCTGGATAATGGGACCCAGGACAGCTCTCATTTGGAAGCTGTTCACTGGATGCCCCAATACAGAATGTTTTAACATTTCAGATAAACTATAATCAATCTTAGTTGTTTGTATGTGTATCTATATTGTATACTGTATAGTATGTGCATTTTGTGTGGGCAAGTCTTGAGAGAAATGCAAAGTCTTCCCCTTTGCTGGATGGCCTATCAATAGCCCATAAGTATGGCACATGGCCATGGAATGTTAAAAGAGTCCCTTTATAATACAGAGTTTTCAGATTCACCTTTGTGCAGAGCTGTGTTATGGGTTCTGACACATGGGCATTGTTTTCCCTTCAGTTACATACACATACAGCATAACAACTGCTATATTTTATTTGTATTTTTTTTAACCAAAAAAAATTACCCAAGAGTGTTTTTGTGAGTTTCAGATGCAACCCTCTATATTATCCTTTGGACGTTGCATCTGAAACAACTGAAATGCAAAATGCCATAAAACATAACACAGTCCAATCATGAGTTCAATCATACAAAATATAATGGAATCAATTAGCTGATGTGTTTAGATGCTTCCCTATGCCTATATTGTATTGCCATTTTCTTCTGCACAAATACAATTAATTGTTGGAGTGTTCTGTTAGAAAATGCCACTCATTCTTTTGAACAACACTAAGGGACTGATTTATCAAAGGTCGAGGTGAATTTTCAAATGAAAAAAAAAATTGAATTTCAAGCTATTTTTTGTGTACTTCGACTAGGGAATAGTCCAAATTCGATTTGAATTTGAAAAAAATGCAAAAATTAGAATATTGAAATTTATTATGTACTAAACTATGTATTAGACTTTGACCATTTGCCTTCTAAAACCTGCCGAATTGTTCTTTTAGCCTCCTAGAACCTATTTGGAGTAAATTTGTGGACTTTGAAAAATCAAAGTTTTTTTTGGAAACTTTGAATCGAATTCAATCGAAAGCGCTATTCCTTCGATTCGTATGATTAGAATTTGGCCGAATACGGGTACCTATTCGAACGAAAATGAAAAAAACCTTCACTTAATTTCGGCTGGTCTTTGAATTCGAATTTCGAAGTTTTTTCAAAAGCTGGCCGTGCTCCTTATAGCTAAAGATGGATATAGACAGGCTGATATATACTGCTAATTTAGCTCCTCCAGACCAGAATGGCAGCTTATTGGCCCTTTGTATGGAGCCTTCCCTACCACTTTTCCAACTGATTTCTGGATGTATATTGGCCACATAGCTAATAGGCAGGTTAGACAAATGCCATTGGATGAACACTGCTTAGGCCTTTTGGCATGGGTCAAATAATCAGATCACCCCAATTGTACCCAGTGCATTGTGGACAAATGTGGTAAAGATTCTCTCATCTGGAGACCTTGCCAAACAAGCATCTTACAGTGTATGCCAAGCTTTACATGAAAGAGGATAGGGAACTGGAATCAAAAAGGATACCGTCAAGACATTGCAGGAAAAAATCCACGAAAAGTGACTAACTGCTCTATAGTCCACCCACATAGATAATAAGCTCTATGGGACAGGGACTTCCTTCCTACTCTGTCTCATACCAAACGGCACTTAATCTCTGTGCATGTATAATTATTTATTGTATTTATTATAATGTTCTTTAATAAATAAAAAATAGTCCATTTATTGATAGCTTTACCAAACAAAAAGTTTGACCCTCCTCTTTCTTTATCAGATTGCTTCATTAAAAAAAAACCGTGGTGGGTTATATTTGCATATTTAAAAAAGAGGGTAAATGTTGGGATCCCCAGTAAATGTCTCCCCAATATGTGCTGACCATGTCAGGCTGGGAAATTATTCTCAGGGCTATCTCTTTTATTTACAGCTGCTGTAATCTGGCTTTCAAGGGAACTGGAACATTCCCACACACAAGGCACCAAAAGGTGACAGAGTTTGCCACCTTTGGTGACAGATGCCTTGGAAAGCTGTAAAACCTCAAGCACTAATACCGATTTTCTCAAGGTCAGAACTGACTTCTATATTTTCATTTGCCACTTTTTGCTTCTTGGGGAAAAAAATGTTGAACTCAGCAAAGTTACTGATAACGGGGCTTCCATTCTGCTGGTTTAGTGGAGAAGGGGTTAATGTAGCTAGCACTAGCAGCCCACCCCAATAACAGGATTTTAGCTAGACAGGAACCACTTATCTGGGTGTCTGTAAATGAGCAGGGGCCAGGGAGATCAGAGAGGGCTGCTGGAACATCAAATACAAGGTTACACAAGATCACACAGAGATGCTTGCATTTCAAACATTGGAAGGCACCAAGTGACAGGAATTAAAGTTATTAGCAGCTTATTTCACAGATAACTGCTGCTCATTAGCTTCCCTTAGTTTATTTCCATATCCTCCCTTGGCCCCTGTACAGTACACAGTACCTAGTTAATTGTGTATTGGCATCCTAGTGCAAATTCCCATTGACACCTTATCTTTTATGCCAAGTCTTAGAGGGTGAGCCCCAGCCACTTATGACTAGTCTCCAATACACACAGCCTTGTAGTGCCAGTCCCCAAAATTTAGTTCAAGGATATCCCAAGCAATAGGTCTTTTGTGACTGGTTAATTCATTGGAGTCAGCTAAGGTTTTTTTTATTCGGGGTTGTGTTTATTTCTGTGGCCTTAATGGCTTGTGTTGTGCAAACTGAGTTTGTGGCATTCAGCTGCATTTGTATGGATGTGCCAATACACACAAGTAGACTGTGCTCCTGTCTATTCATGTTATCATTATTTATACAGTTCTGTGCATATGCATAATGTAGATCAGAGCTGCAGGTTTGAGCAAACACTGCACACCACAGGGCACTGATAAAGGCACTTGGATATTCAATTTCAAATTCTGTCTCCCAGGAGCTTGCAGTCTAGTTAGTGATAATGAAAACCTTACCAAAAATAAATAAATACATTTTTTTTCACGGCATCAGAGTGCAGGTCCTTGTTTATATTTTATATAAGTTTGTTGACCCTGAACCCGCAATTATTCAAACAGATACGGATACAGTGGGTATATACGTATATATACAGGTATGGGACCTGTTATTCAGAATGCTCGGTTCCTGGGGTTTTCTGGACAATAGATCTTACCTTTTATTTTATATATTCATATATACCAATTTCGATCTTTATAACTTAAGTCTACTAAAAAATCATGTAAATATAAATCCAATAGGCTGGTTTTACTTCGAATAAGGATTAATTATATCTTAGTTTGGATCAAGTACAAGGTACTGTTTTATTATTACAGAGAAAAAGGAAATCATTTTGCACAATTTGGATTATTTGGATAAAATTGAGTCTATGGGAGAAGGCCTTTACATAATTTGGAGCTTTCTGGATAACAGATTGCCAGATAATGAATTTCATACCTATATATATATATCTATATCTATATCTATATATATATATATATATATATATATATATATATATATATATAGATATATATATATAGATATATATATATGAAAACAAGGGAAAGTTGTGCTCACCACTATTTTTTAAAAACCATTAGGTGGGGGTATATATATATATATATATATATATATATATATATATATATATATATATATATATATAAAAAAATAAAACAACTGGTTTTAATTATTGTACAGCACAGTGGTGTCACATAAAGTACATGTATGGGACCTGTTATCCAGAATGCTCTGGACCTGGGGTTTTCCAGATAATGAATCTTTCCATAATTTGGATCTTCATACCTTAAGCCTTCTAGAAAATCGTGTAAACATTACATAAACCCAATAGACTGGTTTTGCTTAGATAAGTATTAATTATATGTTAGTTGGGATCAAGTACAAGCTACTGTTTTATTATTACAGAGAAAAATATTTTTTTTTTAAAAAAACATCTTGATTATTTGGATAAAATGGAGTCTATGGGCAATGGCCTTTTCATAATTCAAAGCTTTCTGGATAACGGATCCCATACCTGTACTTATACGGATAGTACCAAACACGATGGGGCTGATTAATCAAGGGTCAAATTGAAAAATCAAATTTTTAAATTCGAATTTCGCACTAATTCTAGGGGCAGATTTATCAAAGGTCGAGGTGAATTTTCGAATGAAAAAAATTCGAATTTTGAGCTCTTTTTTGTGTACTTCAACTAGGGAATAGTCCAAATTAGATTCGAATTTGAAAAAAACCCAAAAATTCGAATATCGAAATTGATCATGTACTGTCTCATTAAAAATTAGACTTCGACCATTTTGCCATCTAAAGCCTGCCAAATTGCTTTTTTTGCCTATGGGGGACCTCCTAGAATCCATTTGGAGTCAATTGGTGGACTTTGAAAAATCGAAGGTTTTTTTGGGAAAAACTTTGAATCAAATTCAATCGAATGCGCTAATCCTTCGATTGGAATGATTTGAATTTGGCCAAATACAGGCCTATTCGATCGAAAACTGACCTATTCGACCAAAAAAAAGCCTTTGACTTAATTTCGGTTGGTCCTTTTGAATTTGAAATTCGAACCATGATAAATATGCCCCCTAGTGTACTGTGACTAGGGGATAGACCAAATTCGATTCAAATTTGGGTTTGTTAAATGATTTCCTTTTTCTCTGGACTAATAAAACATTACCTTATACTTAATCCTAATGAAGATATGAATAATCCTTACTGGAGGCAAAACAATTTGATTTAATTTATGTTTAAATGCTATTCTGGATAACAGGTCCCAAAAGTAAATGTAACTGAAATGTAAGCAAAACTGGCACACATTTAGGTAATTTGCATTGGTCCTTGTGAGACCATTTTTGAATGGTCTCTACCATAGACTGCCAAAAAATGGAAAACCTGCTTGACTGATGACCCCCATTAGTTATACAGGTATAGGATCCCTTATCCGGAAACCCGATATCCAGAAAGCTCCGAATTACAGAATGGCTGTCTCCCATAGACTCCATTTTATCCAAATAATCCAAATTTTTTAAAATGTTTTCCTTTTTCTCTGTAATAATAAAACAGTAGCTTGTACTTGATCCCAACTAAGATATAATTAATCCTTATTGGAAGCAAAACCAGCCTATTGGGTTTATTTAATGTTTAAATAAATTTCTAGTAGACTTAAGGCATGAAGACCCAAATTACGGAAATATCCGTTATCCGGAAAACCACAGGTCCCAAGCATTCTGGATAACAGGTCCCATACCTGTACCCTGCCTGTGGAAGAATGAAGTGTCCCTTAAAAAGTTGTACAACTGATCAGTCTCAGGGCCCAGCAGTTTTGATTAGCACATTTTAGTCATCCATCCAACTGGAGTTCTCAGAAATCAACCATCTTCATTTACTGTACATATCTTGCAACTGAAGCAAAAGATAAAAGCAGGCTGATTTTGGATTGTGGCAACTGTGGTTCACAATAGTTTATTCTGTGGATACAGAGCTGCATTAGCGGAATAATATAGTTGCCTAGTACAATAAATTGCAGTGAAATACTTGGGTCAGCACACACTCCTTCAAGTTGTCCGGTGCACGCTCCAGTAGTGGCCACAATCCACCAAATACAATCGAATTTCGGAAATGGACAGCACCGTTTTGTGAATAAAAAAGCCTTTATTGTAACTTGGCTACGACCAAAAGACACAGTTACGTTTCAAGCCACATCCTGGCTCTTTATCAAACTAGCCGATACATTTTTACAACTTCCTTTTTAAGGCACTCAATAAAGCACCCTCTAGTGTTCATTAACTGATATGGTTACAATACATTTAAAACAAATAGCAAACAATTTAGCAAATTTGAACAGTGTAACAATCTAGATATGGACATTATTACATATTGCCACTGGCACTTATCTGGTCCTGTCTTCAACACTGTTCGCATAATTGTGTATAATTTATTCTGTAAAAGATAAATATTAAAAACATGATTAAAACCAACATTTTAGAAAATTGCCTGTAGATCGTATTCTTTATTAAGGCCATTAGGGGCTAAAGTTTCTAAACGCCGGATCCAGTATGCTTTTCTCTTTAAAAGTTTTTTTACCCTATCACCTCCTCGTCTAGGACGGGGTATCATTTCTATCACCTGGAACCGTAGTTGTTGTACCCCATGACCCATCTCTACAAAATGTCCCGCTACAGCTTGCTCTATTTTTTTCGTTTTGTAGTACAAATAAATTGCACAAGTAATTAAAATAAAGAGGAACTCCACCCAAGTGATTAAGAATAACATTTCAAAGAATATGTAATTCCACGCAATATACACTGGTGAATCATTTTAAATGGTTTAAAAGCTATTTTTAAAATGTTATGTTGTTGTACGTGTCTTCACAGTTAATCGTTGTGAGTATGCAAGGAACTGTGCGAAGTGGAGTCTTTTCTGAAAGCTGGTTGAGCTGACACTCGACATTGAGAAGCAGTGCAGGGAGCAGATTAAGAACACAAGGGGGCATCGTTACACAGTAATGTGGATAAATAGGCTTGGCCTGACAGCTAGTGTGCCCATGCAGAAACTTCACTAAAGGTATACTTTCTGTCCACTAACCTGAAAACTGTAGCTATATCTGTAGCATCACATTATTTTGCAAATGCATTATTCTGCAAAGGGTAGACTGGTGCGAGAGAACATATTGCAACATACTGCAATTTCTTGTTACTAAATCACTGACCTTCAATATTCAGATATGGCTGTATTTCTACTATTCGGCGGAATCCGACATTGATGCCATATGAATGTAAAACATTACACAAACATAGCCCATGCATTTTTGTTCAGGAATGGTGCCATTTAGTTAATTGGAGCAAATATAAATATTTACATTAAGATTTGAATTTTGTAGTCACCCTTTCTAGTTGCTAGGCCAGGCCACAAAAAGCAGAACACCTTGTGGCAAGGTATTGGCAAGAATTTAAACGGTGCTAATTGGCATTGCAAAATTACATTAAGGAGCAGATTTATCAAGGGTCGAATTGAAAATTCAAATTTATTTTAGTGTAATTAGACTGGGGAATAGTCCAAATTCAATTTGAGTTGAAAAAAATGTGAAATTCGAATTTTGAAATTTATCATGTACTGCCCCTTTAAGTATTTGAATGCGGCTATTTGCCATCTAAAACCTGTCAAATTGGTGTTTTAGCCTATGGGGGACCTCCTAGAATCAATTTGGAGTTGTTTGGTGGACTTTAGAAAAACTTTTGAAAAAATTTTTTTTTTTCTAAACTCAAATCGAATTAATCAACTTAGATTCAAGTTTGCGGGTCGATCCTATTCACCCAAATTTAAAAAATTCGATTTTTTTTTTTCAATACATTTCGATTGGTTGGCTTTTTTTTTAGAATTTCGAGTTTATTGGAGTTTTTCTAAACTTCCATAAACTCTGAATTTGACCTTTGATAAATATGCCCCTAAAATTCAGTTTAAATTAGAATTTCGAGTTTATTTTAGTGTGATTGGACTAGGGAATAGTCCAAATTCGAATTTTGCAATTTATCATGTACTGTCCCTTTAAGAAATCAAATTTGCCTATTCACCATCTAAAACCTGTGAAATTGGTGTTTTAGGCTATGGGGGACCTCCTACAATCAATTTTAATCATTTCTCGCATTTTTGGTTAAAAAACTGGAATTGAATTTGATCGAATTTTATTTGAATTCGCAGCTCGATCATTGTCACCTGGTGTTAAAAAATTCGATTTTTTTTCTTTAAATGAATTTCGATTGGTCGTTTTTTTTTCGAATTTCAAGTTTATGGGAGTTTTTAGAAACATCTTTCTGTTGTACAGTGCCATAGAATATTTTAGTTATAATCAACAATGCTCTATCTTAGTTCCCTTAGATTCAGCCCAGTGCTCTGCCCTGCTGACCTGGGTTCAGAGTTATATTGTCTCCCAGAGACATAGGTCTTAGAGAGTGCAGGGTCACCATAATAAATGGGACCCACTGTGTTCCCAAAGACATCTCCCTAGCTAGATGTAACTGAATGACAAGAAGTGTGACCATTTCACACCTATTCCTCATGTTTGCACAAGTGCCTGAAAGCCTGTCCCCTGCCAGACTGAGGTGTTAACTTGGGAACCTCTAGACTCAAACAGAATAGCACCGTATCAACATGACCCACAACACATCATTCTCAAGCACTCTCTGACCTCGGGGCATGGAAAAATCATAATAATGGCAGTGCAGAAGTAGTAGTTCAACCAGCCATACTGGCCCACATTTCATCTGCCCAATGTATACCATACTAAGCAGCTACCTGGCATGTATGACAAGTTGGGAGACCATTTTAATGCTAGAGGATCAAGTATTATCTGTCCTACATGGAGCCACTGCTCTTCTATATCATGCTGGACAGTGAGGGGCCGGTATTGTATGGATCGGCCCATGTATGGCCACCTTTGGCCTCAATAACAAAAAATAACCGAATAATCAAAGGAATAGCGCATTCGATCGAATTTGATTTGAAGTTTGTCCAAAAAAACCCCTTTGATTCCAAATAGGTTCTAGGAATTTTTAGATGGCGAATGGTCGATGTCGAATGGTCAAAGTCAAAGAGACAGTACATGATAAATTTCGATATTGTAAATTTTTGCAAATTCAAATCAAATTTGGACTATTCCCTAGTCGAAGTACACAAAAATAGCTCGAAATTCAAATTTTTTCAATTCGAAAATTCACCTCGACCTTTGATAAATCTGCCCCTTAAAGGAGAAGGAAACCTTACTCCGTATTCTTTGCAGGAATAAAATTTCACTTTATAGTGTTCTGAATCGGTAAGGTATTTTTTGTTATAGGCATTTGTATAGTTACGCCAGACGTGGCGTTTTTTGCGGC
The DNA here is from genome assembly GCF_017654675.1 of Xenopus laevis. Taxonomy (NCBI): domain Eukaryota; kingdom Metazoa; phylum Chordata; class Amphibia; order Anura; family Pipidae; genus Xenopus; species Xenopus laevis. Next base: position 45,490,723 of record NC_054376.1, on the reverse strand, counting down.
GTTTTTACATTGCGTTTTTACATTGTGTTTTTAAATAAGAACAGCCAGGCGTAAATATGCGTAAATTGCACTACCACTGAAACTAATGGAAAACGCACTATGGCAATTCACACAGGGTGTTTGCAAGCTGAAATCCGCCACAGGACGCCAGTATTGGCGTTTTTTAGCAGAAACGCCAATACGTCAGGAAACCACCAGATCAATAGACTCTATGGGATCTGCACGTTTGAAACCACACTTCGCGTAAATACGCAGAGTATTTTAAATATGGCGTCCAAATTCTCAATGAGAACAATGAGAAGTGCATTATTAAAATCTGTATTACATCTTATGATTTGGTGTACATAGTCAATTTATATGATGCGACTTCCAAGAGGGGAGTTGTAGTTCACCTTCAGTGTTGGTTTAGAGTTATGATTGGGACTTCGCTAATTGAACTGCAGTTCCTATAAAGATCAATAGCAAAGTGTCTCGGAATAACATTGCAACTTCAGCAAAATGAAGTAAAACGCATATATTTTACCACCTGCAACTTACATCTCGCCGCTGGGAAAACATTTGAAGGAGATTAGTAGCCGCAGAAGAGAAAATTTGCAGCGGGCAACAAATCCCCTCATGTTCCACTGCCCTAAAACAGTTGGAAAATCTATTTGTGAAAATGTAGTGCACTCCTTGTCATTGCTGTATATGCATCTCACTATACACTCAAGACCACTGTTAGCTAAGAATGGTTTCTTCAATGCAGGAGTAGCTGCTTTACATAAGAATGTACAATTTGTAGCTTTCCAGCTATTGTAGAACTACAACTCTCAATTACCCCCAACTGTCTACAGCTGTCTATGGGATACTGTCAGTTACTGGTCATCAGCTGAAGGGGAAAAATATAAACATCTATAATGTATTTACTGAAAATATTGTTCACTCTAAGACTCTATTGCTGGGGGCCCAGGGCAATTGCCAGTTCTGCCCTAAAAAAACTTAGCTATCAGATTCTTCATTTTACAAACATTCTCTGTACTCCATGCAACATCTGACTGGGGTTCTGTGGCCCACCTGGTCTCCAAACCTCAAGGGCCCCCCTTGTGACATGAAGGACCCCCTCCTGACATACACCCGCTCTCCATACCTTATCTTATCTTACCTTATCTTGCTTGTCAGTGGAGCAGTGTGCATCTGCAGTGTCATGGGGAGTGGGCCTGGGTCAGCGGGGCCCATGAAGGCCAGGGCCACCGTTTTTTTCCCAGTGTCCCTCTGCCCAGTCCGACCCCGATCCTGTGCACCAGAATATTATAATAGACGTACATATTTGTTAATTCTACACTAAACAAATTAAATATAGGAACAGAGCAGTATAGTATTATGAGTATTCTGTTCTTCAGCACTAACACCAGTTACCATATCCAATATGAATCCTATCAACTTTATGTGGGTACTTTAAGGAGGTTATTTACTAAGCTCTGATTTTTTTTGTTATAATAGGCTTTAAAAAAATCACGAATTTTTCTGAATTTATTAAACCCTGAGGGCTAAAAAGCCCGAATATAAAAACACGGCATCTCAAACCTGTTTTGGTTGCATAAAAGTCAATGGGAACAGTCCAATTGTTTTTTGGTTGTCGGGGGTTTTGGGCAATTTCACGATGTTTTCGGAGCTTTCGGGTGAAAACTCCGAAAAATTCTGAGTTTTCTGGGAAAACTCACTAAAAAAATGAAAATCTGAGCTTTTCCAGCAAAGGTAATTTTCGGGAATAATAAATAAGTGTTAAAAACCCGAGCGGGTTAGATCAAAGTTTGTAGCAGCCTGGGCTGGCCTGGTCCAGGCTGGCCTGGTCCGGCACTGCTTCTGAGCAGCTTCCATTGTTTGCTATTTCCTGTGCCCATTAACTTTGCCAGCCAAACAATCAGTAACCTTTACCCTTTGCAGGATAACACTTCTTGTTTCACCTTGTCACTAGTAACTCAGTGGAACTCCTCTCTATTGTATTATTCAGAGTCCCTGTTAATTCATTTATGAACTTCATAATTCTTCTTGTAAAAAATATCTTATTTTCTTTAAAAACATCAACTTTTGCTCTATATCCTGGTTGTCTTACTGCAGTCCTTGAGAGACTTAAAAGGCAACTCAACTTACCATTCCCAAATGGATTTTCTGGTAATTTTTTACCTTTGTACTTAAGTAATTTCATTTAAACTGACATTTAGTTAGCCTATTTATCATGTCACTTTGAATTTAATTCCATACATTTAATTCCATACAGACGAGAGATGCATACATTGGAAATCCACAGAATTTCAAATACAAAAGTCATATGATGTACATATATATATATATATATATATATATATATATATATAATACAAATTACAGATAGATGTAGATATTTTAAAATAGATTTAACTCCATATCAGTAGATATTACATTTTACAGATGTCGATGATTATATGAGCGGACAGAGAAGGTAAGTGGAAAAGAAATGTGCAATTATTATAAATAAATGGCAAGTTAATAGACAACCGATCGACTATAGAAATGATAGAAGAGGTGCTGCAGTTTCCTGACATATCCACCCTGCAGCTCATTATACACAATACAAGTGCAATGCGCAGAGACCCTATTTGCTCAAACGCAGGCAGTGTCACACACACACACCTTCAGTTTCTCGCCTGGATCAAGATCCCACCAGGCTTGCAAAAGCTTTGCAAGCTGACACAACACAATGGCCACTGGCAGGCCTGGCATACAATGACTGATTACAGCCTGGCATGCATGAAAGTAGGCTTGTCTTACCATCCCAGTCTTATACCTCAGCACTCACAATATTAGCTAGGTCTCTCTCTCACACTGACTCTCTGTCTCCCCTTCTCACTCTGTCTGTCTTTCTCCTCTCCATCTCTCTCTTGCTCTTTCTCACACTTACTCTCTCTCTGTCTTTCTCCTCTCTCCCACACTTACTCTATATCAAGTTTTACCTCAGTGAAAAGTGGGTGCGCTCTCTGAAGTCAAAGTGCTTTGCGCACAACCGCGGTTGCGCACGGTCGCGCACGCGCGTCCCCGGTTACGCACATTTGCGCACGTGCGCCCCCGGTTGCGCACAGTTGCGCACGCGCGTCCCCGGTTACGCACGATTACGCACGGTTGCGCACTGCTGCGGTTGCCTACAGCGCCCGGCTGGCCTGGCCCGGCACTGCCTGCCCTGCACTATGCTGGATGGCTGAAATTCCCTGTGTCTCCTCCCTCCCCCTTGAATGAATAGCTGCCTACTGACCAGTGACCATATTACCTGTAAATGGAGAATAAATGTCACTTGGCAACCTGCAAATTTAGAGCTAACAGTATAGATTCTATCTGCTTTGTTGAATGTGGTCTTTTAGTCACAGTCTTGAAAAGTGAGCATTTTGATCTGTTTCAAATGTTGTTCTGCATTACTAGCAGCAGGGGGTGCAGCAACTTACTCACTAATTGCATGTTTTCAGACTGCTGCATGTTTCTGTACTTAGGAAGTGTTAAGTCATGGGGAGCAACATGTATTGCATGAAGAGGCCAGGTTTTTGGGCTGCTATAGCTCTAAAAATATAGTTTCATCAAAAACAAATTGTCATTCCCAGGACATTGTGTTGTAGGTTGCTGTGTGAAGTGCAGACTAAATTAAACTGACTATGTACAGACAGAACCATGGCACAATATGTAACTTTTAGTATTATAAACCTCTTAATTTCACTAATAATATGTACAGAGGACTAACAGCCATTCTTAGGAACATCAGGACAACATTTTTGGTGTTAAATCCAGAAAGAAAATTATGTAAAATCAAAGCACTCTTTGAAATGCATTATAAATTGGTGGGGCCACAACAAAATGGTGTAAAATAGGGGAAACTAAAATTACAGATTCGCTGTATATTTGTGAAGCCGTTTGCAGGGCTGGCTTTTTATTTCCAGGCACCCCTAGGCCAGCCAGTGTCTTTCCGCTCCCACCCCCTCTCAAGTGCAAATCCATGCACACTTTACCCACTGATACTGGGACTTTGAATGCGGGAGATTTAAACTACTGCCAAAGTCTCCAGTCCTCAGTTGGGAGTAGATGAGGCTGGGTGGCATGCCTCCCCTAAAACTGTGCTGCCCTAGTGTGACTTTTCCACAAACTCGGACCTGGCTGTTTGTGGGGGGTTACGGTGGGACTAGGTACTTGCTCTCTACTGTGTATAAGTGTGATACTTCAGAGCCCACATTTCATGCAGTAACCATGCTGGGCAGGACACTGGGGCAGGTTTTAACTGACCCCTTGTTCTAGGTACAAGTTAATATAGGAAAGCTATTTCTCCACAGTCCAAGCTAGACAATTGGTATAATTTGGTTAGATTGTTTTGATTCTTCACACTTCAAATAGATCAAATTAAATGTTGCTGAAAATGTTTACAGTTACGGATTTATTAATTTTTTCTTATTTATTAAAAATTACAACTTTTTTTATTGATCAAAATCTATTATGTTCTGAAGAGGTTTGAAGAACTTATTGGAATATATATATATATATATATATATATATATATTTTTTTTTTTTTTTTTTAATGCATTCAGACTTTGCAGAAACATTAAAGAAGAATGAATATTGTTTTATTTTATCAGGACTGCCAGAAGCTTTCACTATACAAAAAGTCAGAGATTAATACTTTAGCCCTTGGGAACTCAGTGATCTCTGCCTGAACTGAGGTCTCACATAGTCCCTCTCTTTTTGTAGTTTCCCATGTACTCCATCAGCCTCTGTCCTCTCCAGGCCAGGCCTGAGGTGTGAAGAATTCTCACTTTTGCTGGCTGTGTGTTTGGACAAGTGCAGGATTCCACACACTTTATGATTCTATCTGGCACATTTCTTGTTCTTTGTTAGTTCTTTGAATGATAACCTGGGAACCTATGGGCTAAGGCAGACCCACACAGGAACACAAGACTTATACTGACACAAGAACAATCTAGACAGATCCAGTCATAGGTCTACGTAAGCGTTTGGGAACTCAATAATATTAAAGCTAATTGGCAGCATTGGGATTGCAAAAAGAACTAATATGCTATTTTTTTATCCAACTTATTTCACAAGGAATTCATTTGGGTCATTTTGGGTTAAAAGTTCTGGTGCACTGGTTACAAGTCCTATTGCAGATGCAAGTCTGTGCTATGGCACTGTTTTCTGTTACACCTCAATAATGCTGATATACATACATACACACACACACACACACAGTCTGGTTTTCAGAAGGGCTGCCCAGGTCAAAACTGCCTGCCTGCTTTTCCAAATTAGGAAAACCTGGCAGTGTTCTCGTAGACTGATACGGTGATTAGCCAATCGCTATGTCATCCTTCCTGCAACATCATCACCCTGCAGTGTGACATCACATCCTTCCCCCTATGACTTCAGATCCCTCCCCCCATCCAGGAAGTCGGGCTACTAATGCGCCAGATGCAAGAGCATAAAGGGGTACAAAGTATTTGCCATTAGTGCTAAGTTACTAAGCACTTGCCGGTATAGCTGCACTTTGCACTGGATTTAAAATCTGCAGTTTCAGGCAAGATAGAAACTTTACCAGCTGCCACAGGGCAAACAATAACAATACAGCTTCTGTGCACCCAGCACCCCACTCCCCCATTGCTCCCTAACAGGATAAGGGAAGTCTATGCCCCCCAGCCAGCCCCACATACAGCCTAGCACTTTATTCATCTAGAAAGCACAGGTGCAGTGTGCAAGGACATGTGCCCGGCCTATGCATGTTATACAAACTTCTGAGACAAACTTTTCATCTTTCTATCATTAAATATATGATGTACATATATCTTAACGGAAGGAAATGCCCCCTTCCTCCCCAGGTCCTTCCTTTCCATGACACACAATATTGAGAATGTTTTTAGCATTAAAGGGGACATTCGCCTTTGTGTTAACTTTTAGTATGACATAGAGAGTGATATTCTGAGACAATTTGCAATTGGTTTTCATTTTTATTATTTGTGTTTTTTGAGTTATTTGGCTTTTTATTCAGCAGCTCTCAAGTTTGCAATGTTAAGCAGTCTGGTTGCTAGAGTCCAAATTTCCTAAGCAACCAGGCATTGATTTGAATAATTTACTGGAATATGAGTAGGAGAGACCTGAATGGAAAGAGTAGCAATAACAATAAATGTGTAGCGTTATAGAGCATTTGCTTTAGATGGGGTCAGTGACCCCCATTTGAAATCCAGAAAGACTCAGAAGAAGAAGGCAAATAATTAAAAAAACTATAAAAAATAAATAATGAAGACCAGTTGAGAAGTTACTTAGAATTGGTCAACTTAAAAAGGTGAACCGCCCCTTTAACATAATCACTATGATATTCTTTAATCTACACATTCACCGTATCTGATTTGCAGATTCATAAGTCAGACTTGAAGAATGAAAAAGTATTATGCTGGAACAAGAAGGGATCAATGTATAGCAGAACGTCCTGACCTGCTCCATATTGTGCACCATACTAATAAATACAGACCCAATTAGATGCTTGTATAAAGACTTTCATGGCGAACTTCTAGTATTTCAGAGTAGCCCACTAGGGTTATTATGCAAAGGAGGCAGTTTGATAATTTTACTGCATGGCTACTGTTAAGTTCTAGCTTTAATTAGGAGATACATCATACATTGTTTACTAATGCAAGTGCAGAGCGGTAGGTGCTAAACCACATACAAAAAAACATAGTTCTTTTTTCACAAACAATACATACCGTATATACTCGAGTATAAACCGTCCCGAGTATAAGCCGAGGTACCTAATTTTACCTCCAAAAACTGGGAAAGCTTATTGACTCGAGTATAAGCCTAGGGTGAGAAATGCAGCAGCTTCTGGTAAGTTTCAATCAAAAAATTGAGGGGTTCTGCTCCCATTGGAGGTGCCAGCGTCTCGTTTTGGATGCTGGTGACCATTCTTGGACGCCGGCGAATATTCTTGGAGACTATTCTTGGACTATTCTTGGTTTTTGCGCTTGACCCGAGTATAAGCCGAGGTAGAGTTTTTCAGCATATTTTGGGGGCTGAAAAACTCGGCTTATACTCAAGTATATACGGTAATTGTTCTCAGGACTCCAATGTAATAAAGATGAGTTCTATTATTTAGAATGCTTGGCTCCCATGTTTTTTCAGACAGGGGTCTTTCTGTAATATGGATCTTCATACTTTATGGCTGCAATAAAACATTAAAAACTCAATAGGATATTCATAATTGTAGGCACCACAACCCATGCAGTACCTGTACCAATGCTGTATTAGTTACAATAGTTGCACAAGTATCAGTTCTGTTTATTCATTAAAAACAAAGCAACGTACAATAAACAATAAACATATTAAGGCTGATTTATGAGCATAGAGTTGATCATTATTAACAATTATTAATTATTATATACTGCCTTAAAATATGCATATAATATACAGACAGAACACAGGTATGGAATCTATTTCCAGACAAGGATTTCGATCAACATAGATTAAGCCTACCAAAAATATTTAAATATTAAACCTATTAAACAATAAACACAGTAGGATTGTTTTTCTTTAATATGGATTCATGCCAACGTAGTTATTGTTTTATTATTACAAAGACAAAGGCTATAATAAAATTTAATTATTTGCTTTAAATAGATTCTATGGATGGTGGAGATAATTCAGAGCTTTCTCAATATCAGCTTTCCGGATAAGAGATCTTAGGGCAGAGACACACGCTGCGATTCGGGGAGATTAGTTGCCCGGTGACAAATCTCTTCTTCTTCGGGGTGACTAATCTCCTCGAACTCCTCCATGGAAACTTCGGGCGACTTCGGAAAAGGAAGTGCTCCGAGTGCCAGAGTGCTAGAATGAAAATGGCTGGAGTTTAAATGTTTGTTTTAACAGACTTGGTGATCCAAATTACAGAAGGATGCATTATCCAGAAAAACCCATGTCTTGAGTATTCCTGATTGATGGACAAATTTATTCACCAGGCATGGATTTGTGGTGAATTTCCACATTTCGCCACCTGTGAATTGAAAATTCACAGGCAGAAAAAATTCGCTCCATAAAAAAGTCACTTGTGTATGTGCGCATCACAATAATAACAATAATAATAACAAGTCGCACATGTAAAAATTGTCGCTTGTGTAAAAATTGTTGTGCGTCAAAATAATTTTGACGCCCATTAACTTCAATGTGTTTCGCAAGTTTCGGAGTTTCGCAAATTTTGTCGGCGAAGCAAAATGGAACAGATTCGCTCATCACTAATGATAATAAATTCTATACCTGTAAATACTACAACCCCTTACAAACATATAATGATTCAAACTAACCATTTCTACTTACAGATTTCTGTGAATCAAAACTAAATGTTTGGGTAACAAAGTGTAAAAAAATAAAAAATATTTGTATTTTCTAATTAATTAATATGACTCATTTTGGGGTTTTCTATTTTTAATTGTACACACAGCTCTATTAGAAACCCATTGAATTAGACAGAGCATTTATTCACACATTTTTTATTGTGGTATAAGTGTAGTATATTTCATTATATAATGATTCTCATATTCATCCATAGCTGTGTGAAATATCCCTGAGATATCAGGCAGAAGAGAACCCATTGGAAGGGTATGAGCATTTCACAGTAGTCTGAGAAAGACACTTGGAGTAAGAAAGTTAGCAGTTGTCTCACATATAATTGTTCCCAGCACACATAAGGAGTGTACTGCAGCATCAATTAGGGACATAAGGAGACAAATTTCACACATTTGCAAATGGGGCTCACTTTCCCAGAGACCCCCTGCATCTGACCTTTTCAATGGGCTGAAGATTTTGACACTTCTGTAGGCCTGGGAAGAAATCTCTTCACACCTCCACACTTGGTATAAAAACCAGTGGACGGCCATCTCCCTGTATTGCCTACACAGTCAGTGACAGAGAAGTACATTGCTCTAGAGTCAGACAGAACTTGTTCTACCAAGCCATAGGATGCCACAAGACTGCTCTCAGACCTGTGAGTGGACCTATGCATCTTCATGCTCAGAATCTCCTGTGTCATCAGATTCTTACAATCTGTCTCCTGGCTATGCACATTTAGCTGCACCAAAGGAGACTTTTTGCAACTACCAATCCCAGGTATATAACATGACTCCTCACCAAACACAGGAGTCACCACAGGGCTCAAGAAGAACAAGATGCAGAATGGTAGGTCCTCAGAGACAAAGTGCGAGTGAGCGGGAGAAAATGCGGATGAGAAGCCTCTCTAAAGCACTTCAAAACCTCAGAAGATATTTGCCACCCTCAGTAGTGCCGGCTGGCAGGACACTGACGAAAATTGAAACCCTAAGACTTACCATACGCTACATATCTCACCTATCAAATCTACTTGGTCTAAATGAAGAGGTAATGACCAACAGAAGAAAACCAGAGCTTGATATGCAGCCAAACTCATATCCACAAATGACAGACAGTTGCCAAGATATGACATGCAGGGTCTATCAACAACAGCCTCAGACTACTCTTTACCATGATGCATCATATCAGTGCTCCAAAGCCACATTTCCTTCCATGCAACCTGCAAACAAACACCCAGAGCTAGAAGCTTGGGTACCATCTTATGAATATCACAGAAAATCCAACTCATTAAGCGAATTCAGCCTTTCCTCTCACTACTGCTCGAGACTGACACATTTGTATCAGGTAATACTCCTTTTCCTTCAGTTTTCTATTGGTTAAGACTTAGCAAATAGCATAAATTGTGTCGCATTTACCTATTTGGGCAACAATGCATCTGTGTATTTTATAATGACCTAGAATGGTGAGGTTAAGGCTAATTAATGTAGAGAAATAGAAATGCAATAAATGAAATTGAGGCCAACTTTCCTTTTAAGCATTAGCATTAGCAAATTGTGTAGGATATTTAGTACTATGATTTCCTTCATTGTGCATTTCTATATGCAGTGGGATTTAGTGGGCAGGTCAGAGCATCTTATTATAAGTAAAAATGGCTTCTCGCAAAGTGTAATGAAAAGGAAGGCTTGAGTAAACTACTAATGGGGAATATGAAAATTAGAAATTTTGCTAATAAAACATCCCCATCCAAATACAAGGCTCTAAAAAGCTGGGGCTGCCTAATAATATTAAATCATTTTAAAAAGCATCTTTGTTTCTCTTTAAATTGTAAATATTAATGGACATATGTATTTATTCTACAGCTTGAAGCCGCAGATTTGAATTCAGTTGCTGCTCAGACACCCAGAGAGAGCGACTCCAGCCTGTTATTCTCAGATGCGCTTAATGACGTTGATCAGTGGGTTATAAACTAACAGACTTTGCATAGATGATCGGTTATCAGTCCCCGAGGGGAAAGACTTGGAAAGAACATTTATCAAACACGGATTTGAAGAAGGCACCACCAATTCACTAGTGCCCTGATAATTAATCATTTGGCTTTAATCACTGAATAATCATTTGCTCAATGACTATTTCTATTTCCTACCCTCAGAGGCAAGCTTTAAGGGATGCTGTCATCACATAATTTATTAGAATATCATTTCATTGTTTGCACAAACTTCAATAGCTTTATGGTAGTTTGGGCTGCAAAAATGCTGAATATACACCTTGCCTACATATAGCCTGTCTGTTTGTCAGACCAAGGAACAGAAACGAGAACTAGGGAACACTATCCCCCCCTGGAGGAACAAAAAAATGACTACACCTTTTACATGAGCCAAGTAAAGATGTATTTAAAAAACTTCTTTTCCACTTTGGGTTTAGGTACATATATTGATATTATAATGCACATTAAGTCACTTTAAGAGGTATAGGTAGCATGCTTGTGCCATGAATCTGCACATATATAAAAGTCAGATTTGGTTTGGTTGTTGTGGTGAGACTTTGTTGTAGTGTCACACAGTGCTCCTGCTTTGCAGCTGCCTATAAGTACATACACTTTGCCAATATCTGCTTGTGGTGCTTTATATGCCGCAATATGCAGTGTTTGCGAATGGCTTTATTAAAAACGGAGATGGCTGTGATATTGTAGTTTGAAAAGTATATATGAAAAGGGAAAGTCTCTCTCTCTCTATATATATAAATATGTAAATGCTTGTGTCATAAGAGTGTAATATATTTATTTGTACAAATAAATGCAAGGTACTGACTTGATTTCATCAACTCAACTGTAATCAGTGTGCTTCTTTTTAAACACATTCTGTAAAGAAATTCTGTTTTTTATTACAATGTTTATTGCATCTATGGAGTTAGGGAATGTGTGGGCTACTGGCAATGCAGGAAACAGGGTTATGCAATAAACAGCTCGAGGTGAAGGTAGGGAGTTTGGAATCTCAGCTTTACTAACAGAGGACATTAAACTTACCTTGACAATCATGTCAGGATAATACAGGTCAAGCCAAATGCACCCATTCCTTCTAGGTTGCAGACATGAGTATCTTCCTGCTAAGCCCCGTGCTTCTTGGGTTCATTATAAAATTCTAAATTATAACCACTGTGGGGTATGATACAAGATTAACACCAGTAATACAATTATATAGGAATTGCTGATTAATATAAAATGCTTATTTCTTTAATGTTCCCTTTCCCCTAAAGGGACTTATAAATCTGGGGGCCCAGGGCAAAAGCTATTTTGCCTACCCAAGCACTAGCCCTAAGGTCAATGCTACACAGGGCCCCTCTGCTCATATCTTCTACATTCTGTGTCTGCACCGAGAGCCACTTCTTTGGACCCAGGCAGACAAAGTCGATTTCTGTGCCAAAACTTGCAATTATGCATTTTGGCGCCAAAATCTGCAACATTTGTCTGCACCCAAAATGGCACAATGGGCAGGGCTGCATTTAGGTCCAGTGCCACTCAAGGCCGCCGCTGAATGTAAGTGTCAACTCCCATGGCGGGATTTTTACATTTTATTTTGAAAATAAATTTTAATTATATAGGCACCCAAGGGCCTGTACCTAGGGCAGCAGCTTTATAAATACGACCCTGGCTCTGGGCGCACACACACAACTTTGTGGATTGACTGATTCTTTGTGTCAGCCCTGTGTGGCATGAGGTTGTGCTTTACTATCTAAGTTGCCATTTAAAAGTTTGATCTGTCTGGTGTCACTGGAAATAAGTGATGTACATACCGACCTAAAGCCTGCAGGACCCATAGGTCAGGTGGGTTCACGCTGACTTCTGAGTGGGGTCTTAACCTGAGTTCACCCCGTTTAGTGCCCCACCTTTGCTTTTTTAAATACTTACACTCGCTTGCCCCACCCCTCTCTTCTGTGACATCACAGTGGGCAGGGCCGGGGCATGGGTATATAAATAGGAGAGCACACCAGGTTAGGGTCGGGTGTGGGTTCTACAGTGTAGGGTTGGACTCGGGTGCAGGTCAATTAAAATTGTAAAAGCACATCACTACTGGAAATGTAATAAACCTCACAATATTTGCTAAAAATAAGGGACTTTTCAAGAATATCTGACGATCATCTATATCTATCTTTAAAGAGGGAAGAGAAATAGCACTAATAATATTGTCACTTTAGAGCTGCAGACAAATCCCAATTAAGCACAGGCTTAGTAGATATATGAGTGCTACATATATCTACTATCGACAAGCTCCTGTCACAGAGGGATTCCTATTTCCAGCCAATTGAAATTAAGTGATTACTACTTTTTACTAAATGGCAGCAATCGAACCTTGAAAGGTCACTCTCATAAAAAATACATCTCACTTTATGCAATTTCACATCTTTGAGTTAAAGCAATTGTTTTCAATAGGGCTAAGAATGCAGGGGCTGAATTATAAACATAGACGATGAATTGCACAAGTGCAGTTGCTAATAGCAGTCTGCTCCAAGTTGAAAAATGAAAGCTAAACCTGATTGGTTGTTATTGGCACACATCAGCCCAGAGTACAAGAAAACCCACATTTAACTCTGCAAATTGTAAAAATGATTGAAACTAATATAAGGAAAACTATACGTGGCTGATCGGTTCATTGATAATTTATGAAGAGGGAGGAGAAAAATAAATATATAAATAAAAAAAATAAATGAAAAATAATCCCAATATCAATATTAATAACAGTGAAGGAGAGATGATACAAACTCAATAAGATCTGTATTCTGTATTTTAGGACCATGTTTCCCTACAGATCATAATACTAATGAAGTCCTGTATAGTGATCCTACAGGGAAATATCTCAAAAACATAAAAGGGCAATTTATCTATATCTATATATACTGTGTATATATGAATGATATATTGTTTATAAGATCATAGCCCATCAGTATTTTGTAATCCCTATGCTGATGGCCCAGTATTTGTGCCTCTGGGCCTGCCAAACACATTTTTGTATTCTATTCATATTAATGGACGGAACTGAGTAGTTATAACATTTAATTATGAAATAGAAATAGGTATGGTATCCATCATTCCAGAAACCCGTTATCCAGAAAGCTCAAATTTGTGGAAAGGCCATCTCCCATAGACTCCATTTTATCCAAATAGTTAAAATTTTTAAAAATAATTTAGTTTTTCTCTGTAATAATATAACAGTACCTTGTACTTGATCCAAAATAAGATATAATTAAAGGAGAACTAAAGCTTAACTAAAGTAGCTAGAAATGTTGTATAGTTTGTTTTGGGCTTCTGTACCAACCCAAGGCAACCATAGCCCTTTAGCAGTAAAGATCTGTGTCTCCAAAGATGCCCCAGTAGCTCCCCATCTTCTTTTCTGCTGATTCACTGCACAAGCTCTTTGATGCTGTCACTTACTGAGCTTAGGGACCAACTCAAAATACTCAGTACACGTAAAATAAAAAAACGTCACAATATAAGACTGATTAGTAATTAATACAGATAATTACTACATGGCAGCACAGAAACCAGTGCAATTAGCATCAAAATTGAATAACCATCCCTTTCGCATCAGCTTATATTACAGACAAACCTCATTTTCTTCTTTTTTAATTTGTGACGACCCCTAAGCTTAGCTTCTCAACAGCTGCTCAGAGCCCACTGAGCATGTGACTGTCACAGACACTTTCCAAGATGGTGACCCCCTGTGACAAGTTTGAAGTCCTGGATCATTGCTGCTATTGAGAGGCTGAGACTTTAGGCTGGTGCAATAAATTCAGAATACAAAATATGGAATTTTTATCCATATTCATTTTAAGGGATTAGTTCTCCTTTAATCCTTATTGGAAGCAAAATCAGTCTATTGGGTTTATTTAATATGTAAATGATTTTCTAGTAGGCTTAAGGTATGAAGCTCCAAATTACAGTACAATCTCTTATTCAGAAAACCCCAGGTTCCTAGCATTCTGGATAACAGGCCCCATACCTGTTTATCCAATGCACAGTCCCTGTTTGTCCTGAGCTAAATCTCAACCAGTAGGCCCGGACTGGCAATCTGTGGGTTTTGGCAAATGCCAGAGGGGCTGCTATAAAGTCCCATAGAAAGTCAGTATTTAGTGGGCTGGTGGTGGCTTTTTGGGCCTCTGTGTGGGCTGATTGGGCCTCTTTCTACCTGAAATTCCAGGGCCTATTTTAATTCTCAGTCCGGACCTGTCAAACAGCCATTGTTTTAGGTATACAGATGTAATATCCAGTCCAGTAGCAGCCTTAGTGAAAAACAGTTAGTTAGTGAAAAACAGTGTTTTATTGTGCCACAAAAAGGCAATGTTTTGCACTTTACATCAGCCATGTATCATGCCTTGATAAAGGGCTGATGTAAAGCCTTAAATGTTGCTTTTTTTTGTCTCAATAAAAACAGTTTTTTCACTACCTCAGTGTGTTGCTGGACTAGAATCTTTATATTGGATGTTATATCATAGTTATCCCACCTGACATTGTAACAAGTAATAAACATAAAGGTTTGCTGTGCAGCACTTTCTGTGTTTATATGGATGCAAGGGTTGCCATCTGGCTGGTATTTTACCGGCCTGGTGGGTAAAAATTTTGCTTGATGCCAATGTTATTTATAGGGAAAACCCATAAGAATATAGGAAACCTGGTATTTTTTTCCAGAAAATGTGGCAACCCTAATGGACGCTCATTGTAATATAATTTTTCTGACACTGGCTGTAAATTCATTTTTTTTCTCATGCCAAATAACACTGGCATATATTTCCATACCAGGGCAGTAGCACACTGGGCACTTTGATCCCCAAAATCTTATTAGAAAAATACCACAGCAACTCAAACACCATGAACTACTGTTAGCTTCTTCCCATGATAAATAGTGCTGTCCCCAATCAAAGTTTGGGGCAAAATATTGCATGCGGCAATCAACTTCCAACACTCCCTGACAGCTTTTGGATGTCAAGTTGTAAAACAGCTGGAGGCTGCAGCCCCTTTCCTAAAAGGAATAAAAGAAAATTGAGGTTCTCTCCATCCCCCTGTTCTTCAGGGCCAAACTGGTCTTCTGCACTGCTTAGCGAGTACAGAGCCAGGGTAGATTCCCAAACATGCACCCTCCTAAATACAGATCTGATTAAATAAGTGCACTGACTCTGGCAAAAAAGGGACAGATCAAGAAATGGATAGATGAAGATCTCAAATGTCAGACTAACCAGGGCACTTGGGCAGCCCGGGGGCCTAGGGCAGCAGTGTTTTTTTTATTTTAACAGGGGACCCTGAGACCCTCCTACTTCAGGGTAGGTCCTGGTCCTGATAATTTATTTGTATGGTGTCCCAAGATTTCATATGGCATCCATGCCCCTCACTTTGACACACACACTTTAGCAAAGGCATACTGTATTGCAACACTATTATTAAAAGATAATTATGCCCATTTAGTAAGTCAGCCCTGGAATTGATATGTTGTAGGCAATGAGAATCCTACAAGGTAATGAGAAGCAAACAGTGTGAGGTGATTGCAGTAATCACAATGTTGTGTATGCCATTTTCACTACAGTTAATTAAGTCTGACCCCTGAAGATTCCCATACTCTGAAAGATCTGCTCTTTTGGGGAAGTCAGAAGTGCAGAACTGTTGATCTTTGTCCAATTAAACCGCCCAGGTTGAATCAAAAATGTATCCCCAATCAGATGTCAGTCAGGAACCCTTGAAACAGGAGAATTAGCTGGCAATATGATTTAAAGGGGCTGATACATCAACCACTGTTAACCTCTTTAATAATCATAATAATAATATATGGCCAATAACTCACGCCCCCTCAGGAACACCTAGTGGCTGCAGACATGTGCATAGCTTTCTAAAATCCACACTCTGGTCTGAACAGCAGACAGAAGAAAGAGTATGTTTGCTTTCAAAGGCTCTGGAAGGCAGACAGTCGGCTCTGAACTCCTGGATTTGCATTTTAAAGGTTTAATTAACATGCAATCACAAAACATTAGCAGGGAAATCTTAAGCTCACTGCTGGATCATTTAAAACTCAGTGTGCATGTGTGTATTAGTGCCTTTGTATCTATCAGACCAGACATCCAGTCTCTGCCCCCTATAAACATCCCAGCTGCCGGACTACAATATATCCTCCCTGGTAGCCGACTTGTTTACAGATCCATTTCCATTAGATCAGCTATTTCTCAACTATCACTGCGTGATCAAGACAGTCCTAAATATATTTAAATGCCACTTGTGCTAGAAAATAAACCAATTATATCAATGCGTGCCAGATGTTTTTGTACTGTGCAGGGACTTTTAACATCTCCAAAAAGCTCTCATGGTTTGGACTAGATTTCTGGGTCCAAAATACATAAAATGGAAATGTATGACAGTTTTGTGGTTAAAGGGTCATTATATTGAAAACAAATGAAAACAGTTTACAGGGTCGGCGACCCCCCTACCAGAGCTGGTTCAGAAGGTGACAGATGCCAATTTACACTTCAATATTAGAAAAAGGTCACAAATAGACAATAGAAAGTCATTGGAAAAAGTCGTTATTTCTGGTGATCTATCTGAAAACAACTAATTTTTTGAAGTTGAACCACCCCTTTAATGCATTTGGAGTGAAAAAACCTCCCCATTGACTTTAATGCATTTGGACAAAAAGTCGCAAAGACAAAAAAGTCACCACAAGAAAAACCACCCATTGAGTTCAGTTTTATGCGTTTGGAGTGAGCAAAAAATTCTTACATGAATTTTTTTTTTTTACGTTTTGCAAATTTGCAATTTTTTTTTATAAGGCAGGCCATTGTTTTGGCATCCTACATTGGCCAATAAGCTACCAATTCTGGTCTACAGTGGCCAAATTCACAACTAATGTCAACGTGTGTGCAGTCAGTTTTAGAGGTGATTTAGAAAACCCCAAGGATTCTATCATTGAGCAAGACCATTTAGCCAAAGGTGGGTACTGTTTTATCAGAGTTTATTGATGAAATCTTTAATATCCCTGTCAGAATGATGACTGGCTTTCCGTATAAAAGGTGGATTTGCAGGGGCCCATGGAATCATGCATAGTGATGTGTATTGCAGCTAAGAACATCCAGCACAGAGGACAGCGCCGGATTCCACTTTTGGGCGCCCCTAGGCCGCGCGGTCCTAGCGCCTGCCTTTCCAGCGCGCCGGCGAAAAAACGCCGGCGCAGCTGGTGCATTTGAATGGCGGCTGGGCGGCATGCCGCCCCTATTTCTTTGCCGCCCTAGGCCCGGGCCTATGCGGCCTTGCCGCAAATTCGGGCCTGACAGAGGAAGCTCAGCAATTAGCAACAACACCTATTGTGAATAGCAGGAGACAGTCCCATATATTATTCCAGGAAAGTCAACAGAGATGGGCCTGGCAGTAGAGCAGTGATGTTCTCCTACTGTTATCCAGATGTGTCTATAGATTATTGTGGGGACAGAATGGGGCCTGAATGCTGATGCTGATCCTTTTGGGTTCTGCAGGGAAATTGAATTTAGGGAATGTTAAAATTAGATAATAAATAATCTCTGCATCCAAAGCAAGACACAATACTTTACATACATTTTAGCACTATGAAACTGCCTTTAAACAGAAAATAGATGCATCTTTTCCATAAAAACTCAAAACTTTGCGATGACCAGAAGGATCATAAATTTGATGTAAGACACCTAAAAAAAGTGCCATTGGTACCAACCAATCACAATACCTGTAGGTGAAATGAAAGCTGGGCAGAATAAGTACAATTTTCCCTTTTCTTTCTTTCCATATCTCTCACCATTACTTACTGGCTCATTTAAAATTGCAAGTGCAATGTGCAAAGGGCACAGTCTGATGCTGAACTGATGCACTGACACTATTCACAAAGGTATTTGTACCCATTTATATATATGCTCTTTTAAACTTGACGCAAGGGAGTATTGGAACTGAAATTAGCCTTAATTTCATGCTTCCAGTACTTTATTGACTTGTGCCAAGTAAATTTAATGCTAATACAGTTATTAAAGCTGCATACCAGAAAGAACGTAATGCCAGCATAAAATCTGGTGATGCTGTTTGCAAACAGATCCTTTTTGACATCCGTATGGGGGCATCACACAAAAGTGGCATTGAATGCAATTTAATGCGCACTCACAATTACTCTGGAACTCTGGGGAAAATCCTGCATTCTGGTAATTTGCATAGTGTTCTTAAAAAAGGCTTCCTTTGGCCATAAACCATTTATAAAATATTTGTACCATTACCCAGCAAAATATCCCAAGGAGAGAACATTAGCCTCCCCTAGTGGCTCCACTGAATTTTTATTTTTGATCTTTTAGTGTAGACAGTGAAATTGCAGTCCATATGCTAGGAATATCCTCACCTCAAATGCTAGAGATGTAAGCATAGATTAGGGTACATCTGGTCTGCAGCCTCAGGAAAAGGGAGAACTGAATGCCTCTCCTGCCTTTTATCACTCTAGTGCAGAGTTCTTCAAAAAGTCTGGTAGACGGGGATTACTCTCAAAAAAAGCGAGTACCCTGCAGGTTGCGAGTAGGAGTGGGTATAGGTGCAGGTTTGTGGGTTTTCAGGCATATGTGCTATGCTGCAGGTTACAGGTCTTATCTACAGTATATTTCTTGTTTTATTTATATTATCTACATTTTACTCCTTTAAACATTTTTTAAAACTTTTTCTGCCCGCCCACTTCTGATGATATCATTTCCGGTTTGCAGCAAATGTACTTCCAGTTTAATGGCGAACAAATCTGGTTGCAGGTTGGGTAGCGGGTCCAAGTGGGTAAAAATACAGGTTGTGGGTCCAGGTTGGTCTGGGTCGGATCAGGGTTTCAAAAATAATTCCAGATGGTCAGTCCAATGACACACAGAGTGTGCTGCCCTTTTAATGAATCAGTTGGTTTCACCACCATAACTCAATGCATGTCCACAGGGATACAACAGATAAGACGAAATACCACTGAAGTATTTGTGACAGATTTATATAAAACATATATCTGAAATCAATACAGTATACTGTATGAGGGCCCTGCATTTTTGTTGGCCTTTCCCTTATTACAATTTTGGCATGTATAAATGTATATTGTCTAAAAATGCATGAACCATCTTTTGATGACAGTCTGGTTATCTGTTCTGATGTGCATGGTTCCCAATAAACACACTGACCACTGTTACATTATATCATTCTACTCACTTGCATCCCATGGTACAACAGAATCAGTGAAAGCAAACATTATAGATATGGTTAGCATCTCTTATAACACACTTGTTTCTTTGCAGTGAGGTTGCAGTTGTCCCCACTATTTATTTACTCTAATGCTGGCACAAGTCCATCACAGCTTGCAGTCACCCAAGACACCCATCCATAGCCCCATCATTTCACAAGCAGGGCACTGATGGGTTATCTACACAGATAGAAGCAGAGCTTCCCAAGGTGACACTTTGTTCCAGGAGAAGCACAGAGGGAGGGAGATTGCGGCACTTGTGCAAACACAGTCACGAATATGGTGTGAAATGGTCACACTTCTTGGGAGGCAGTCATCAAGCAGAAAATACGTTTTCAAATGGGGGTCACCAATTCTATCTAAAAACAAATGCTCTGTAAGTCTAAAAATGTATTGTTATTGCTACTTTTTATTATTCGTCTTTCTACTCAGGCTTCCAGTCTCTTATTCAAATCAATGGTAATTTGCACCCTAGCAACCAGATTGCTGAAATTGCAAACTGAAAAGCTGCTGAATAAAAAGCTAAATAACTCAAAAAACACAAATAATAAAAAATTAAACCCAACTGCAAATTGTCTCAGAATATCACTCTCTAGGTTATACTAACAGTTAACCTACCTACCTAACCACATGTATCTGCTCTGTTTCTGCACCATGTACATTACTTCAAGATAGTTATAATTAATGTTCAAATGACCCACTAGAGAGCACCAGAGAACAGTGAAGTGTAAAGTTCACACTAAACCCAAAGTGTGACCACCATAGTTTTGTAGCTCTTCCAAAAGCTTCTAATATCCCTCTTTTGCATGCAATGGACACTAGAATTCTGTACTCCTGTGTCCATTTATTAACAACATCACGTCTACTAGATATGTTTCATTTAATAACTCTACCAGCCTGTTCTGGGTTCATGCCCAATATAGGAATGGCACCAGTTATCAAGGATGCTTAGGACTTGGGGTTTTCTGGGTAATTTTCTGTAATTTGGATTCTAAAGGTGGCCATAGACGTAACAATTACAATCTTTCCTGGAAAAGATCTTTCCAAGAAAGATCGTTCATTTCAACACGTGTAGAGCTGAATCGACAGATATACAAGAAGAAACAATAGAATTCTACCTCTATCTGAAAATTCAGCATTAAACAGTGGCCAATTTTCAGGAGCCTTCAAAGGTGCCCAGTCAAAAAAAAATTTCTGGACCGATCGACAAGCCGATATCGGTCGGCACTATACACGCACTGAATATTTTATGAAATTTTTTTTGTACAATAATATCTGTGCATGTATGGCCACCTTAAGTCTATTACATATCATTTAAACATTAAATAAAGCCAATTATTTGCTGAAATGTGGGAGATGGCCTTCCCATAATTTGGGATAATGTGTTTCTTGATAACAGGTCCAGTACTAGTATTAAATATTTAGGACTTATACTGCCTTTCATCTCAAGGGCTACTACCTGTCTGGTATGTTGATGGCTCCTCTTTTAAATATAAGGCTTTATGATAATTTTATTTATAGGAATGAAAAATAACATGATTATCCAAAGTATTATCCAAAGTAATCCAAACACCAGATGAATCAGTTGCAATGGGCTAACAAATTTGCCTATGTTGATTCATTTTTCAGGCAGTCATGTGTGCACAACACAGTACTAATATACAGTGTGTTTCTGCACCAAGGAAAATACCTGCCCAAATGCCCATGGGTTACCAGCTGAAAAACCTTCCCTGTTGTAGTTTATGCATGTTTATGTGTAGCTCATATTTACTCTTAAACATTGGTGCCTGACAAACTCACCTTGAACACTGATCCCCCCTCCCCCAAAGGGAATTTTAATTTTTAATAATTAGAGCTATTATGTGTTATTTCGACAAGATAAGCAAAATAAAGCATATACTACAAGCAATGAGTAACACTTTGAGAGACATTTAGCACATTTTTTGGTGGCTGAGGTCTTTGCAAGAGCCATACTTTAAGATGTAAGATACTCCAAAAAAGCCAAGAACTAGGAGGAAGATTTGAGAGGGTATTGGTGTTTGCTTCAGGTCTGTTGTAAAGATATTAACCTACCCCAATAACTATTGCACATGGTACTAAATTTCCAGGGATAAAAGTGACCTGATATTTTCAAACGGACAGACAAAGGGCAGACTGGCTGGGACTGGGAGTTCATAGCCTGTTTAACCCAGAGAAGGTGTTGATTCCAACTCCTCCGGCAGAGAGTGAGACAGGTGGGATTTTCTCACCCTTTCTAAATACACTAATTATGTAGTCTGGCACACTTCATTTAGCCATAGTACCCCTGGAAATTACACCCAGGGTAATCATTAGTATACATTGTTTAGCAGTGAACAAATTATGAATTCAGCCAATTTGACTTCCAGTGATTTTGCCAACAAGAGCTGTAAACCTTCTTAGAATTTCATACTCTTAGAATTATAGATATATTGGTAAAGGTAATTTATAACATGATCTCTGATAAATCAAATGTAATTATTTTTAATAAAATTCAATGGTTATATGTTTATTAAAGTCCCAATTGTTTTACATTTTTTGTTTTTTAGCTTGGTGTTTTACTTAGCATACTTGATAAGTTAAAGACATTTCTTGGAAGAAACATTGGTCTGGGCATTGGGGTTACAACATAGGGGCTAAATTCTGTTTCCCAAGCTAACACCTTTGCCCTGAGTTAAGAAGGTGCAGATGTTATGAATAGCCCTCGCCACTTGCATAAACACTGACTCTGCAGCAAGGTGTGAAGTGGTCACACTTTCCATACAAGGGGCAGTTAATCTGGAATTGCTCTATAACACAGGGAAAAGATCAGAGTTAATTTAACATGTGTGTTTTTTAAACATGGCCGTATCCTCATTAGTAAAATAAATATGCCTTTTGATGGCTGGGCGGGACAATATCTGTTTTTGCCACATGTAAGAAAATGTAACTATCCTTTTAATTCGGTGAAATGTTAAAATAATTATATGAAAACTGCATATATACAAGTCCCAGGTGCAAAGAGGTCAGTGTGATCCAATCCATAGAGATAAACAGCAAAATAAATGTGACTTTATGCACCATAGAAATACTATAGCAGGAGGGGACTAAAAGACAGAGTTACAAAAGCATTCAGTTTGCATACAGTGATCCATTTATCTGGAGGAGAAGCATAAGATATAAAAACTGTGATTTCATAGACGTCTATGGATCCCATAAGCTGGTGGCCATAAAAATCCTCTGTGGGGCGCATCCATTAAACTGGCCAGCCCTGAACTATTAAATAGAGCTATTAAACAATTCCTATAAATTGTCACCCACTTCAACTAGGGAACTCTAAATTGCTCCAAGCATTCGCCGACAATCTAACAAATACATCTACTGTACGGGGTAAATGCCGCTTTGTCTACTAATAAGTCACCTATATTATTTCTCTGCTTGAGACGGAATTCAAAAAGCATATCAGAATTATTAAAATATCTAAAAAAAAACTATGAGTGAAAGTTATATTTAGTTAGGGACAGGATTCAGCATGGGAAACTCATTAAGCTAAAACTCATACAAACCAAATAAAGTGAAAAGAGCACGTGTCTCACAGAGCCCCTACTCATTAGGTGACAAAGTTTGTCACCTTTTGGCACACTTCGCACCCAAATGTTACAAGCTTCAGGGAATTGGCTTGTGCTCGGGTCAAGATGAGATGGGAAAATGAGGACAGCTGCAGGATCAGATTAAGGGCATTTCAGAGGAGGCAAAGGAGTGGTCCTTGCTTAAGTAAAAGTAAAAACGATATATTTTTACATTGTGTAATATTAATTATATACTGAATTATAACTCCTAGCATCTCAATTATAGCTTGCATCCCTCTCTATATTCCTATTAACCATTACGGTATATGCTATCTACCAGTGAGCACTGCATATGGGTCCAATACCAGGTTAAACGAACAGGAGGACTGGTCACGGCACTCCGGGTAAAAGCAGGTTTTTATTGCAAGGTTCTGCAGAGATGCATGGCCTTACGCGTTTCGGGAATACACTCCCTTAGTCATATGACTAAGGGAGTGTATTCCCGAAATGCGTAAGGCCATGTATCTCTGCAGAACCTTGCAAAACCCGGAGTGCCGTCCTCCTGTTCGTTTAGCATATGTTGGCAGTGGGGACGCTTGCGACTGAGCACCCAGGATACCTAGAGGAGCAGCCAAAGGATGGTGAGTTCGGAGCGGTCCCAATTGGTTTTGGTCAATACCAGGTTACATATTTTTAAAATTAAAAGACATGCATAATATCTCCCTTCAAACATTTATTTGTGCAAAATCACCAATAGCAATATGAATAGCATTGAGGCATTAATAAATTCACATAAAAACATTCCTCCATATCACACCACAAGGCAGTGTCTCCCCCTGTCTGCATAACTCATGTCAGCCATTCCCTCCTGATGCGTTTCGCACAATTGGGCGCTTCATCAGAGGAATGGAATTCTTATAGTGGTAGTGACCACAACACGTATTTGAATTTCGAAGTTAAAAATACTTCGAAATTCGACCCTCGAATTGAAATCCTTCGACTTCGAATATCGAAGTCGAAGGATTTAGCGCTAATCCTGCGATCGATCGATCGAAGGATTTTTCGTTCGATCGAACGATTAAATCCTTCGAATCGAACGATTCGAACGATTTTAATCCAACGATCGAAGGAAAATCCTTCGATCAAAAAAAGGTTAGCAAACCTATGGGGACCTTCCCCATAGGCTAACATTGACTTCGGTAGGTTTTACCTGCCGAAGTAGGGGGTCGAAGTTTTTTTTAAAGGGAAAGTACTTCGACTATCGAATGGTCGAATAGTCGAACGATTTTTCGTTCGATTCGTTCGATTTCGTTCGAATTCGAACGAATTTAACCAATTCGATGGTCGAAGTACCCAAAAAATACTTCGAAATTCGAATTTTTTTCATTCGAATCCTTCACTCGAGCTTAGTGAATCGGCCCCTTAATCTGTACATTTGATTATAAAGACAAATACCATGGGTTAAACCTAATTTCCCACTATAAACCTAATTTCCCACTATAAATGGACACTAGACCAGTTATAGACTGTTTGGTTTAGATGTAGCAAGACAAAATGCTGTATACTTTTAACTGAACATTCACCTTCCATTAAAATATATGAACTACTATTTCATCAATCAAAATATCACACATCCTTATAACCTTGTCACATTAATATGTACAAGTAGTTGAGCTATTTGCCCAATAGGGTTATCCTCCACAACAATCACTTTATAGACAACTGACCTACATGAAAGGGAAATAAAAATAACAAAGTTATATTTTGGCTTAAATGGCATGTCCTCATAGATTGTCTAATGTACCTATACATATTTGTTGATTAGGGGATAAATGAGTTTATCACCAGTGATTCTGATAATGATGTGCTCCCTTTCTCTGTTTAGTTAGCTAATGAAATGTTTTTACTGTATATTTCCCACATCTAGAAATGCCCTCAGCATTCCTTTTTTACTTAATTTTCTTGAGGGTGAAAATACACACTTCATACTCCTAGAAGTCTTCTTTCCCAGGACCCCCCGCTTAGCTGCAGGAGGCTTTGATGTGTTGATGGTGCCAGCAAAGGTGTCAATTCACACCTCCAGATTCCAGATAAATACCAGGGCTGCTCTGCTCCTTCCAGCATTTCAACAGTCACAGTCAACAGGAGCACAAAGTCCTGCAGACAACATGGATTTCTCTCCAACAAAACTACACTTAAACCAGAGTCTTTCACCTCAAGAGTGTAACCCGCTACAGCAATGGGGATACCCTGATTCTGAAGGCTACTGTAGCTTGTCTCCAGCCTCTTCCATTGATTCTTCTGGATTTTCTCCTCCCTATCAATCCTGTGCCTTTGCTAATGAGGCTTACAGCAGCATTCATACAGCTTTCACTCAGATGGAAAAGCTGAAAAGCAAGCCACAAGAAATTTCTACAAAGAAGGACCACAGGAATCGGAAAGTTTATGATCGAGAGAGACACAGTGCCAGTGAGAGGGAGAAGATGAGAATGAGAAATTTGTCCTCTGCTCTCCAGAACCTGAGAAGATACTTGCCTCCAGCCGTAGCCCCAGTTGGCAAAACCTTAACAAAAATTGAGATTCTGCGTCTCACCATCCGTTATATATCCCACCTGTCTGAGGTTCTTGGCCTTGATGAGGAGACCTTGATCAAGAGAAGAGAGGAAGAAATGAGAAGGTCCAACATGTGCCATATTGGTCTGTGCTACTGCCACGACAGACAGCACTGCTCAGAAGCCAAGCCACACGCTTCAGAGACTGTAAACTCACCCTATTTCTCCAGTTCTCCAAGATTGTTTCCTGAGCAGAACATCTCTGAAACACAACAGCAAGAATTTCAACAGCCAGCCAGATGGGCCACTGAAGGCAAAGCTTCAGATCTGGGTGATCACATGAAAACTTTCTCCTCTTGTGCACTGGCATCTCAACCCATCCACAGCATAGAGACAAAAGATGACTTGACCATAATCTCGCCAATTTCTCCAGACCAGGGATTTTGTCAGGTATGTTAGATTTCTTTATCATTTTCCTTAAATATCAACTACCGTATATATTTTTTTGCTAATAGCCTGAAATAATAGTGATATTATGAAAATGAAACTAATGGGGTCAGTTTTAGAAAGTACACTAAAATTTGTCTTTATGGCAGCATGCAATAAACAAGTATCGTCCACCTATTGTCCACTATGTTTCCCAGCATCCTTAGCCAGCCACAGCTGGTAGGTTAGAAATTTCACAGCTCGTGGTAACTTTATATAGAACAGAATCAATCATCAGACAGCAAACGTTGGCAAAAGTTTATGGAAGTTATATATAGTTATAAAAACCTGTTTTAGTGGAGAATGAAGTTACTTGGCTAGTTATATTTCTCTTGAATATGTATTTTGATTTATCAAAACCCTAGTAGCATGTAGTTAAGCAAATTAGCATAATTAGTACTTAAACCTTAAAAACTTTCCCTAACTACTGTTTTATCCTTCTTGGCAGGGCATATGTATAGTTTTAAATGCTTTTCTTATTGATATATCTTTGATATTGTAGCCTTAAGGCCTGATGTGCACCAGATCTCTCAGGCAGTGAAATAGGTACTAAAGTTAAAATGTGAATTTTAAATGTAAACTTGATTTTAATGAATATATATATTTTTTTCTTCCAGAACTTCATAGATGACATGTGGGATGAACTGCAAGAGAAAGATCTGTGGACATCGTTCCAACCACCTGAAACACTTCAGCATCTTGCTTATTAATCATGTCCAACTTATATTGTACTTATATACTTATTTAATTATATTGTATCTTTTCTTGTGCAAAATATCTATTTATTAATATATACATATATAAAGTTTATAGTATTTAACTGTACAGAGACATTTATGCATCTGTAAAATATTACATATAAATATGAACTTAAAAGTTCAAACATATTTATTTAAAATGTTCTATTAATGTATGTTGAGCTATATCGATTCATATCATATTTATGCCATTGCCGTATGTGTATGCTTGGATATATAAAACGGCATTCCATACCTCTACAGAAGTAGGTTTCATTGATTTTTATGGTGGAATTATGCTCCTATGCTTTACATTTTCAAACAACAAGTACCAACTACAAATCTCCACGTTTGTCTCATGTATAATGGAGTATTTACCCTTGCTCTTTATATGAGCAGCCTTCTGCCATCTTGGATTCATAAACACTATTAGTAGCATCATTATCGTTGTAAAGCAGTTTAAATTGCATTATTACATAGTGTTTCTTTCTGTTCTGAATCTATTCAAATGCTTACATATTTTCATATATCTATTTCTATCCTCTTATCTATGTATTGTTACAATATACTGTATATCTGTGAAAGTCTATGGCATTAAATATTCTGTCATTTAAAAGAACCTTGGCTTCCTAGTACTTTGTGTGAAACAATAGGTAATGGCTGCAAAATTAAAGCTCCCAAATTGTGGCAACTTTGAAAAGATATTTGGGTTTCAATGATACTCAGCTATGTACCAGTTTGTATTTTCATCTGAAAACAAACAGCAAGTTATATTCAGCAAAGTGATGGAAAAAAAGGGATTAATTCTGAAAATTGTCATTGCTCTCATTCATGCCACTGTTACAGGCAAACAAAGGCAGAAAAAAAGAAAATGACTTTTAAGAATCGAAAGACTTTAGGAAAATGTGTTCCATTATGTGAAATAAAATGCACTCTGCTGATGAGACACCTGGGAAACAAGAACTGTGATTGAGGAAAGATAGCTGCTTTGTGTGATGGTAGTGTCATCACTCATAGTTTGGATATATCAGGGGATCAAGTTTTGGATAAGGAAACCTGTGTGTTTCATGCCCAGGGGATTTGTATACTGTATCACCAGTACTGCTCAATTAGAATTTTCAGGAAAAATTTAGAAATCCACATATTAAACTCCAAAATTAAATAATTAAATCATGTATTTCTATCTATCTATCTATCTATCTATCTATCTATCTATCTATCTATCTAAACTAACCAACTCCATCAAGACTAACTAACTATCAGTTATCTATATTTCTACCTATCATCTGTCTATCTATCTACTTGTCAAATACTGCCAAAGTCTGTAATATGTCCATATACTGGGTTGCATAATATACTCACACACCAAATCCTATAATATGCCTGCATAGTGCCAATATGTATAATAGACATCTATCTTTATCTATCTATCTATCTATCTATCTATCTATCTATCTATCTATCTATCTATCATCTATCTATCTATCTATCTATCTATCTATCTATCTATCTATCTATCTGGGTGCAAGTGTGCCCCTGCCTAATGCATCTAATGCAGGATGCTGTTGCCCCTCCCTATATTTAATTACAAGTGCTCACACTTGCCAAAATAAGTGCTATGATTGGCCATTTGGTAGCCCCTTTGTGGACTGGCAGCCTACAGGAGGCTCTGTTTGGCAGTATACCTGGTTTTTATACAACCAAAACTTGCCTCCAAGCCTGGAATTCAAATACAAGCCACTGCTTTGAGGCCACTGGGAGCAACATCCAAGAGGTTGGTGAACAACATTTTGCTCATGAGTCTCTGGTTGTGGATCACTGCTGGTGATGAACTTGAAAGCAAGGAACACAGCTTAAAGGGGTTGTTCACCTTTGAGTTAACTTTTATTATGATGTAGATAGTGCCACGGAGTTCGGACTTTATTAAAGTAACATAGATAGTGTTAGTCTGAAACAATTTGCAATTGGTTTTCTTTTTTTATTATTTGTAGTTTTTAGTTTTAGTTTAACTTTTTATTCAGAAGCTCTCCAGTTTGCAATTTCAGCAATCTGGTTGCTAGAGTGCAAATTACCCTAGCAACCATGCACTGCTATAAATGAGAGACTGGAATATGAATAGGTGAGGGTCCGAATAGAATGGTGAGTAATAAAAAGTAGCAATAACAATACATTTGTAGCCTCACAGAGCATTTGTTAGATGGGGTCAGTGACCCCCATTTGAAAGGTGGAAAGATTTAAAAGAAGGCAAATAATTTAAAAACTATAAAAAATAAATAATGAAGATCAATTGAAAAGTTACTTGGAATTGGCCAGTCTATAATATATAAAATTTAACTTAAAGGTGAACCACCCCTTTAACATCTGTAAGGAATCCACACCTGGACTTACTTCCTCTCCCACTGCATCTATTGAACATTGCTTGAATGAATGAGATTCTACCTGCAGCCAGCCAGAAACAAATCTTTTTTTGCTAGAGATCTGAACTGCATGCAAACCAATAATTCCGCCACCTTAGGCAAAATTTGGAGGTTGTCATATTCCCTTAAAGCCCTACTAAGAGCTCATTGCTGCACATGAGCCCCTCAGGAAGCCAACAACTCCAGGGCTGGTATCACAATTTTCCCTTTGCTGGTAGACAATGACCTACACATAGAATTGTGCCATGTGATACATACTTCCCTTATGGCAGATATCAGTGTCGGACTGGGACACCAAGGGCCCACCCAAAAACCTTAGACCAGAGGCCCACCAAAGAACCATAGACCAGGCACCCACTCTCAGTACTATTATTTCTCTCCTCACTCAACCTCTATTCTCCTAGTCTCTATTTTTTACATACTATAATCTATTATTCCGTCTATTTAGCCTCTTTGTTCTAAAAGAAATAGGAAATGGCCATGAAATAGGAAAAATATTTTGCAGTGCAAGGGCCCATTGGGATTTTTCCTGGTATCCTGGTGGGCCAGTCCGACACTGGCAGATATGCCCCTGCCTAATGCAGCTAACAGGATGCTGTTGCCCCTCCCTATCTTTAATTACTTCCACTCCCATTCATCATAGACAACATGGATATTTATGGGCTGGGAACCCAACAGATACTAATAAACTATTAGGCTAATGTAATTACAGACCAAGGCCTAGAAACCATAGCAACCAGATGCTTAATTCCAAAGAGAAGATGATTAATTTTAGCTGCTGATTGGTTGATATGGTTACAAGTACTTTTTACCTCGTATTATATTTATCTAATATATTCTGGTGAGTCACCATTTGAGATTATATGTATTTGCATGGCAATACCTGATAGAGAGTAATTTGCATGAGACCCTTTAATTAGGCATTCAACACCATAGCATCATTTCTGATCAAATCACCTCTATCATCAATTCCCAAATAACAAGGACAAAATCCATTTACATATATTAGTTGAATGTCGAGTTAAATCTGATGTAAATGCCTCCAGCTAAAAATATAATTACTAAGGAAAGCAGACATCACTGATAAAGGTGCACATTCACACCGTGGTGACCTCAACACTCTGTAAAAATGTAACTGTCAAGCCAGAAAGGAAGTTGAAATAAAAAGTAATCTACAAGATGGCTGCAAATAGGTATCGGAGACAGGGAGACAGCTAATTAAGGTGCTGGAATAATAAAATGACATGACGAAACTACAAAATTGAGAAGGTGAAGAAGCAAACACATACATGATAAGTAGAAATATGTAGCAACATTTATTTTTAGAAAAAATACCAAACCAATGACAAGCAGACTGAATGAACCTTAGAAAAAACATACACCAATGTATTTAAAATACATTAATATGCTTTAAGTTATATCCTTATAATACACAAAAGCTATCAATATCTTGTAAATTATATCCTTACAAACGGTGAGTTCTGATGTCATCAGTTATAAACGGTGAGTTCTGATGTCATTTCTGTCACATGACTCATTGAAATCTGTGAAAAAATCCACACTTTCACACTCCATTACACCCATGTTATAATATAACTCCCCCAACTGCTCTACAAACCAGCCAGCATTTTAGGCACTTCCAGCACTTGTGTCCAGTGGTCGATTAATGACATGTGGGGCCCCTAAACCACAGTCACACAGGGCTCTCTTCTAGGCTACTGCTGGGTCCCGATGCACGCAGAACCAGGCATTTATGCACCCAAGTTCTATACTCTGTGTCGGATTTAGTGTGCACTTGTGATGTCACTGGATCTGCATGCATCCAGAAGCACACACATATGCACCTTGCCTGACTTCTTCTGCTAGCAGGTAAACCCTACTGGACCTAGCAGCACAAATAAAAATAAATATTAAAAGAAAACAGAAATGAGCCCCTGATCACACTGCGCCTCTAGACTATAGCCTGCGCTACCCTGTGCATTAATTCACCCCTGCTTGTGCCATAAAAGCACAAGTGCTGGAGGGACATATGGCATGCAGAGAGAGGTGCAATATTTTGAACTCCCAAACTATAGATGTACGTCTGCAGGGTCAGGTACAAACGCTGAAGACAGAAAGCAACCTAGCATATTGCACCCAAGATATGTTTAAAACCCACTAACTACCCTTCAAGCCTGCACCCCTATACAGACTGCAAGTAGTAAATTAGTTTTTCTTGGAGTCCAACCATGCCATGGGCCTACTGAAAGGAGCCTCCTTTCTTCCTCAACTAAGGGTGGCCTTGTTTGTATCACTTAAGCTGGCCATAGACGCAAAGATCTGATCGTACGAATCGAGGATTCGTACGATATTCGGACCGTGTGTGGAGAGTCCTGACATTTTTCGTCCGGCGGAGATCGGTTGTTTGGTCGATCGGACAGGTTAGAAATTTTCTGTCGGCTGCCGATAATATCTCTTCGTGTATTGCCGATCGTACGATTTTCAGTGGGAGACTGTCACTAGCTTTGGTTGGACATAGATATCGTACGATTGCTGTCAGGGGCAGAACATTGCTGATCTGTTCTTTAACTAATCTGACTGGTAAGACTTTGATCTGAATGGTTAGTGGCGGGTCGGGAGATGGGAAAGTCCGATTGTACGATGATTCGTACGATCGGATCTTTGCATCTATGGCCAGCTTTACTGTTAAACTACAAAAATGTTAGAAGTAACATTGGAATTTGATGAACTATAGAAAAGATTTTAGATATAGTTTTTGATATAGATATAGAATTTGATGAACTATAAGGCCCGCTTCCTTTATATGATCATGAAACTCCTTGTGACTATCTTTTTAAACATTTT
This sequence comes from Xenopus laevis, assembly GCF_017654675.1. Lineage (NCBI taxonomy): Eukaryota > Metazoa > Chordata > Amphibia > Anura > Pipidae > Xenopus > Xenopus laevis. The sequence continues at coordinate 45,458,538 of NC_054376.1, read as the reverse complement.
AGATATGAACTTTAAAGCCATTTACATTGTTGAAAAGGTATATTTCGTTTTCGTTTACCTGCTGTTTGGCCTAAGGAGTAGAGCATAGTTTGAATTTGCAGTGGGAAGAGAGCTGCGTTTATAGTCTTTAGTATATATATATATATATATATATATATATATATATATATATATATATATATATATATATATATATATATAATGGGGGTGCATTTGTATGCCTTTTAGCACTTGTGCCCTAAACAGCATGGCATACAGAGAGCTTTGTATTCTGTACTATAGACATACATTCTGCAGGGTCAGGTATAACCGCTGAAGATAGAGAGCACGCTCGTTTATTTTAAAGCCACTGAAAAGCATGCTACAGGACCAATTTGATTTTGTATAGATAGAGAAGAAATGACTAAACTAGAAGGCACTGTGACCTTAGTAACCATATCCAAGGTACATGTAAAGTAACTGCAATTTCAGCTGCTGCACAAAGAGGAATCCTGCCACATACTGAAATCCAGCCGCCTCTCTGAGTGCTATGAGCTGAATTGTCTCTCCATTAGTACTTATGGCTTCTACTGGATGTCAGCAGGTTGCTAAAATTGCAGAAAACTTTGCATGTTTTATATTAAAAAGAAAATAAATTGTGCTCTGCTGTCATATTTTAATAGCTCAAATTTTGGAGAACTTGTCCACCCCAAGAACATTATATTACTATGTTGGAAGAAAAATATCTGTGCGTGGATATCACTCTGGGGGAGTTGGGGATTGTGTCACTTTCATTCTCCCATCACAGTGGTTTTCTTTAGGGGGTGTTCTGCCAAGAATATTCTCCCAGCTCACCTCCTGTTCATTTTTATTAAATTACCTCTAAACTTAATTCACAGGTAAAGGAGGGGTTGTAATTACTCTTTATAGGGTTTTTTTTTATTTAATTTTAATGTTGTATACTCCTAAACATAGGGTATGGGATCTGTTATCCAAAAAGTTCTGAATTACAGACATTTTATCCAAATAATCCAAATTTTTAAAAATGATTTCCTTTTTCTCTGTAATAATAAAACAGTAGCTTGTACTTGATCCCAACTCAGATATAATTAATCCTTATTGGAAGCAAAACCAGCCTATTGGGTTTATTTAATGTTTAAATGAATTTCTAGTAGACTTAAAGCATGAAGACCCAAATTACGGAAAGATCTGTTATCCGGAAAACCCCAGGCCCCGAGCATTCTGGATAACAGGTCCCATACCTGTACTATAATATATTATATTGCATGAAGTTTGCTCTTAGTAGCTGACCACTGTATATGCTGTGTCAGCAGTGTTTATGTCATAATAAGCCCAACATCATCAAGAAGTCTCATATATAAATACTCCATTTGTAAGATTTCCTTTGGCATGGCCATTCCTATGAGGCAAGAGAAAGCAGTGGGCATGCCGTATGCTTGGTGCATATCCCTCTGTTGTGTTGGGTGGCACAGGTTGGGGTAGAGTTCCAGGTACATTCCCCAGCCAGAATAAACCTATGCCTTATTCTAAGGCTACTAGGAATGGTTCCTCCCTGACTCAGTAATCTTTCTCTTTCAGTCTACTCCATACCTCCCAACTGTATCCATTTTCCTCTGGACAATCCCCGATTTTGACAGCTCAACAATCCCGGATTGTTACTGATATGTCCCAAATTTCTCTTTGATCTCCTGCACTGAACAGCCAGAAAAAGAAACAAAGTTTCTAAAACTTAATTGGTTTTTGGCAGAGAGCCCAGAATATGTGGCAGGTGCACTTGAAACAATTTAAGATAAGAAACCATTGTAACAATTTAAGATAAGCAGGTCTCTTGGGGAAACTGTGACTTGCAGCTCAGGGTAAGGGCACACGCTAAGATTTGGGAGATTTAGCCGACTTCGGGAAAACAAAGCACTCTGACTGCCATCCCGCCGGCGATTTAGATTCGAGCCGCCGGGAAGGCTTTTCAGGGAGATTAGTCGCCCAAAGAAGATGCGATTTGTCTCTGGGCGACTAAATCTCCCCGAATCTTAGCGTGTGCCTTTACCCTTAAAGGACAATTCATTTTCATTAGCAAAACTGTAATGACACATAAAAACCACAGAAATGTGCTCAAACTTTCATAACCTGCAACATTTCGTAAAATGAACATAGTAATTAGGGGGTGTGGCAATAAAAAGGTCTGTGGTAAAAAAAATTGGTTTCTCTTTCTATTTTCAAAATGTTGGGGGGTATGGTCTATTCTGCAAACTGACTGAATACGAGAGAAATATAACAATAACATCCTGGGGCTCATGTAATTTATTATAGTGGCAGAGAGAAGGAATGTGGGAACATGCTAAGACCTTTTCCAATTTCCATGAACCAGGCTATGGGAAGGGCAGCTGTGACCTAATCATTAGGGCCTAATGTATGCTGCTAATGGACTTTTGCTCCTCAGTGTTTACTTGTTGTCTGGCCAGGGTGGATAGTCATTGATAAGCTCTTTATAAGGAAAGGTGGAATGAGACAATATATCTGATTATGCGATGTAAAAGCTCAGGCCAACCCCCCACAGTTCTTGCCTTTGATGAAGTGCAGTCCTTAGCTCTTATCAGTGAGATTTTACTCCCAAATCTGCATGCAAACAACATCAATTCCTACAGTCATATAGATAGTTTGTTAACCTCAGTCAGATTTGTTAACACGGCACAACTGGAGGGGCCCCAGTTACATTTTTGGAGTGTCCTAATGGTTGCCTCCATGTCTCTCCATAATTATTGGCTCAGCACAAACCATAAGCTTGACAAATGCTATTTGTCTTAAAGGAACTAGGGACCTTAAGATGACTCTTTATGGCTCCCCTTTACAGTGTTGTCAACTTTGTGCACATCAAGCTACACAGATCTATCTCTGGGTAGAAAGAACACAATTTTTACTAAAATGATTTAATTTTGCTTACAGATTTGCTATTTTCTCTTGTGATAAATGACTCAGTATTTGTCCTATAGCCTTCAATTGGAGCTTATGTCACTGGTAAATAGATGTGTTCAGATTGTTATTGATGAGTTAGAACCTGATAAGGAACTCCAATTGAGCATATTTTAAATCAAGTATGCTACGCCTGCACAAAATGTATTATATAATAAATAATAAAGCAATTGTCAATCTCAGGACTGTGACGTTAGATCTTTGTGAACAACACAACAGGTCTTCAATGGTCATTTAATGGATTTTCTTACTGAATAGAGCTCAGAGTAAGCATATGCCAACACATTATTTTTTTGTAATCGTTTCAAGTTAATACCAGGTCCCATCTGGCTACAGAGACAAAAAAACTGCATACCATACACTTTTGGTGTTAAAGAAATTAATTAAATTAATTGCCGCTCATTGCTAGCAGCATCTCAGTACCCTTTCTGGGCACATGCCCTCCATGTTTCTGCCCAATTATGGCAAATTGAAGATAAATGTCTATGAGTGGTATGAACAAGAACAACTATAATTTCAGTGTAAATTAAGGCCAAATTGAATGGAATGAAGAGGTTTCAGTTTAAGTGAATACATTTTTCTAAAGAATGAAATAATTAGTATCCTGGAGTCTTTCTGCTGCAAATCCAGGAGGAAACCTTTAGATCTCAGCAGGATAGGAATCTATTCGATGGCAATTATACCATCAGCATTATGTTGCTGTCCTGCAAATAATAAAGACGGTTGGAGTGCTGTCTGTTGGAGGAAATTCATGTCTTACAGTTGAGGCTTTGTGAACAGACTACAGGACGTGCACCCAAAAGTACAAATTGACCAAAACAATAGGTGCGGTTTAATTGCCATTGTGAATTATACCATCAGCAGCCATTAGCGACCATTGCTAAAATCATTTATAGTTATGCTGCTGGGGTTCTGCAGGTACTATTGCCATCTAGGGTCTGACAAGAGTTTAATGGGCACCTTGACTTTATGGAAATTAATATGCTTTCCATAGACACAAGTGAACAATTGGAGGCCCAGATATCTACTGAGAAACTCCAAGGTTTTTCTTTTTTGAATTGCCCCAGCATACTTTAGAACTTCACAAAATGATTTGGCCATGCAATTTGATCATATCATACGGAAGGCACCTTAAAGAATCTTTGCAACATCAAACAGTGATGCATTCACTGAACCACCATATACCACAATGCCAGTATGTTGTCAGTATTGACTAGTATGTATGACTTTTTTTTTCAACTAAAAGTAAATGAAACCTGTGTCACCCAAGTTGTTTAGAGCTACAACCCCAAGCATCCCTCAAGATGAAGTAATGTAATGTTCTGGTGGCTCTCTAAAACAGACCTATCTCCCTAAATCTTGCATCTCTTTTATTAACCTGAGTGCTCCACTTCCAGTCAACCTCTACCCGACATCCGTTTCTTCAATAAGCTTTTATAAAAGTTTTTAAAAAAGTTAAAGAATATTTCCTTTTCCCAGTGTATTTCTGTTTCAATGTCTGCATGCGTGTTAGGAGTAGTGGAGGAATTGTTATATTCCAGTATATATAGGCTCCAGGCTTCCTGCATTTGGAGATAACTGTTGGCTCTATTAGCCCACACCTTTGGTTGAGGATAATATATTTTGCCCTTTAAGCATAATCTGTGACTTATTTTTGTGTTTTCTGTTCTGCTCAGTCAAAACTAAACTAATTCTCACCCTGCTTGGTAAACCAACCAATATCTCACGTTCTACAACCTTAAAGGGGACCTAAGAAACACTAAGAAATAATTCCAAATTCTTATCTTGTTTGTAAAGCAAAATAAACTTATCTTACATTATATAAATTATTTAAATCTTTGTTGCCACATGCATTGGAATTAACAACCACAGCAAGCAGGCAGCAGCCATTTGTGGACACCATTGAATTAGATTTGTGACACCTTTAAAATCTTGTTTATGTGCCAGAATGGGAGACTCGATGCTCATGCATCCTAGCTACTCAATTATAGACTGTGAGCAGGGAGGGGAAATGTGAGGAGAGCAGTGACATGTAGGAAATGGAAAATGGAAAGTAATGAAAGTAATTGCCTGCCCCGACTCTATGCCTAAGGCAGCTGAAATCTTTAAATGCATTTATAACAAGTATGGATGTTGTAATGAAAAAAAATTTTTGGTTTCATATTTAATTTGAAAAGAACTTTTATAATACAGCTTTTTATGTCTGCGTGAAAGCATGAAGAGGCACAAGGGGACAATGGGTTATTACAGTCATCCAGAACCGATAGCAGAAGGTTTACTTTGCTGTGGTGTAATGGTTAAAGTGCCTGTTTCTGCCTGTGGGGTCTTGAGTTCAAATCCCAGGTGGGTGACTTTTCAGGTTTCTTTATGCCTGTACAGAACCCTTTATTCTATGCAGATCTGCAATCTGCAATCAAGAGCGTACTCTACTTTCTTTTCGGCAGAATCGCACCAAAGCTGCACTCGCTAGTCAGCTTCTCAAATGCTTGTTTTTTTTAACCTTGGCACAGAACACTGTCCTCATTAATCAATTTGCCAAGGTCAACTTCAGGCTGATGCTAGGCAAACCCCAAAAAGAGTTCTGTATGGGAAAAAAATACCCAAGTTGATGCAAAGGGCAAGCTGCTAGATGGGGAAGCCCTGGCCTGAAGTAGAAGTACATAGCGGCGTAGCTTAGGACAGCCCCAGTTGGAAAAGGGGCAGCCAAATGGAAGGTGGATGATGGACTACTGGCACTTGCCCTTCCATCACTCTTGTGAGATGGTTTAGGCACAGCAGACTGGAGCTGTGTTTCTGGCAGAGGTGGGAATTGAACCCACAACCTTTTGGACCAGGTTATCAACCATAGCCGCGCACTCTACCAACTGAGCTATTCAAGCAGGCTCTTTTAGGAATGGACCTCAGGTTGGTATTGACTTTATTAGGCAGAAGATTGACTTCCAGTCCTGCCGGTCAATGCAGAAGCACAAGGGGACAATGGGTTATTACAGTCATCCAGAACCAATAGCAGAAGGTCTACTTTGCTGTGGTGTAATGGTTAAAGCGCCTGTTTCTGCCCGTGGGGTCTTGAGTTCAAATCCCGGGTGGGTGACTTTTCAGGTTTCTTTATGCCTGTACAGAACCCTTTATTCTATGCAGATCTGCAATCAAGAGCGTACTCTACTTTCTTTTCGGCAGAATCGCACCAAAGCTGCACTCGCTAGTCAGCTTCTCAAATGCTTGTTTTTTTAAGCTTGGCACAGAACACTGTCCTCATTAATCAATTTGCCAAGGTCAACTTCAGGCTGATGCTAGGCAAACCCCAAAAAGAGTTCTGTATGGGAAAAAAATACCCAAGTTGATGCAAAGGGCAAGCTGCTAGATGGGGAAGCCCTGGCCTGAAGTAGAAGTACATAGCGGCGTAGCTTAGAAGGACAGCCCCAGTTGGAAAAAGGGGCAGCCAAATGGAAGGTGGATGATGGACTACTGGCACTTGCCCTTCCATCACTCTCGTGAGATGGTTTAGGCACAGCAGACTGGAGCTGTGTTTCTGGCAGAGGTGGGAATTGAACCCACAACCTTTTGGACCAGGTTATCAACCATAGCCGCGCGCTCTACCAACTGAGCTATTCAAGCAGGCTCTTTTAGGAATGGACCTCAGGTTGGTATTGACTTTATTAGGCAGAAGATTGACTTCCAGCCCTGCCGGTCAATGCAGAAGCACAAGGGGACAATGGGTTATTACAGTCATCCAGAACCAATAGCAGAAGGTCTACTTTGCTGTGGTGTAATGGTTAAAGCGCCTGTTTCTGCCCGTGGGGTCTTGAGTTCAAATCCCGGGTGGGTGACTTTTCAGGTTTCTTTATGCCTGTACAGAACCCTTTATTCTATGCAGATCTGCAATCAAGAGCGTACTCTTCTTTCTTTTCGGCAGAATCGCACCAAAGCTGCACTCGCTAGTCAGCTTCTCAAATGCTTGTTTTTTTTAAGCTTAGCACAGAACACTGTCCTCATTAATCAATTTGCCAAGGTCAACTTCAGGCTGATGCTAGGCAAACCCCAAAAAGAGTTCTGTATGGGAAAAAAATACCCAAGTTGATGCAAAGGGCAAGCTGCTAGATGGGGAAGCCCTGGCCTGAAGTAGAAGTACATAGCGGCGTAGCTTAGAAGGACAGCCCCAGTTGGAAAAAGGGGCAGCCAAATGATGGACTACTGGCACTTGCCCTTCCATCACTCTCGTGAGATGGTTTAGGCACAGCAGACTGGAGCTGTGTTTCTGGCAGAGGTGGGAATTGAACCCACAACCTTTTGGACCAGGTTATCAACCATAGCCGTGCGCTCTACCAACTGAGCTATTCAAGCAGGCTCTTTTAGGAATGGACCTCAGGTTGGTATTGACTTTATTAGGCAGAAGATTGACTTCCAGCCCTGCCGGTCAATGCAGAAGCACAAGGGGACAATGGGTTATTACAGTCATCCAGAACCAATAGCAGAAGGTCTACTTTGCTGTGGTGTAATGGTTAAAGTGCCTGTTTCTGCCCGTGGGGTCTTGAGTTCAAATCCCGGGTGGGTGACTTTTCAGGTTTCTTTATGCCTGTACAGAACCCTTTATTCTATGCAGATCTGCAATCAAGAGCGTACTCTACTTTCTTTTCGGCAGAATCGCACCAAAGCTGCACTCGCTAGTCAGCTTCTCAAATGCTTGTTTTTTTTAAGCTTAGCACAGAACACTGTCCTCATTAATCAATTTGCCAAGGTCAACTTCAGGCTGATGCTAGGCAAACCCCAAAAAGAGTTCTGTATGGGAAAAAAATACCCAAGTTGATGCAAAGGGCAAGCTGCTAGATGGGGAAGCCCTGGCCTGAAGTAGAAGTACATAGCGGCGTAGCTTAGAAGGACAGCCCCAGTTGGAAAAAGGGGCAGCCAAATGGAAGGCAGATGATGGACTACTGGCACTTGCCCTTCCATCACTCTCGTGAGATGGTTTAGGCACAGCAGACTGGAGCTGTGTTTCTGGCAGAGGTGGGAATTGAACCCACAACCTTTTGGACCAGGTTATCAACCATAGCCGCGCGCTCTACCAACTGAGCTATTCAAGCAGGCTCTTTTAGGAATGGACCTCAGGTTGGTATTGACTTTATTAGGCAGAAGATTGACTTCCAGCCCTGCCGGTCAATGCAGAAGCACAAGGGGACAATGGGTTATTACAGTCATCCAGAACCAATAGCAGAAGGTCTACTTTGCTGTGGTGTAATGGTTAAAGCGCCTGTTTCTGCCCGTGGGGTCTTGAGTTCAAATCCCGGGTGGGTGACTTTTCAGGTTTCTTTATGCCTGTACAGAACCCTTTATTCTATGCAGATCTGCAATCAAGAGCGTACTCTACTTTCTTTTCGGCAGAATCGCACCAAAGCTGCACTCGCTAGTCAGCTTCTCAAATGCTTGTTTTTTTTAAGCTTGGCACAGAACACTGTCCTCATTAATCAATTTGCCAAGGTCAACTTCAGGCTGATGCTAGGCAAACCCCAAAAAGAGTTCTGTATGGGAAAAAAATACCCAAGTTGATGCAAAGGGCAAGCTGCTAGATGGGGAAGCCCTGGCCTGAAGTAGAAGTACATAGCGGCGTAGCTTAGAAGGACAGCCCCAGTTGGAAAAAGGGGCAGCCAAATGGAAGGCAGATGATGGACTACTGGCACTTGCCCTTCCATCACTCTCGTGAGATGGTTTAGGCACAGCAGACTGGAGCTGTGTTTCTGGCAGAGGTGGGAATTGAACCCACAACCTTTTGGACCAGGTTATCAACCATAGCCGCGCGCTCTACCAACTGAGCTATTCAAGCAGGCTCTTTTAGGAATGGACCTCAGGTTGGTATTGACTTTATTAGGCAGAAGATTGACTTCCAGCCCTGCCGGTCAATGCAGAAGCACAAGGGGACAATGGGTTATTACAGTCATCCAGAACCAATAGCAGAAGGTCTACTTTGCTGTGGTGTAATGGTTAAAGCGCCTGTTTCTGCCCGTGGGGTCTTGAGTTCAAATCCCGGGTGGGTGACTTTTCAGGTTTCTTTATGCCTGTACAGAACCCTTTATTCTATGCAGATCTGCAATCAAGAGCGTACTCTACTTTCTTTTCGGCAGAATCGCACCAAAGCTGCACTCGCTAGTCAGCTTCTCAAATGCTTGTTTTTTTTAAGCTTGGCACAGAACATTGTCCTCATTAATCAATTTGCCAAGGTCAACTTCAGGCTGATGCTAGGCAAACCCCAAAAAGAGTTCTGTATGGGAAAAAAATACCCAAGTTGATGCAAAGGGCAAGCTGCTAGATGGGGAAGCCCTGGCCTGAAGTAGAAGTACATAGCGGCGTAGCTTAGAAGGACAGCCCCAGTTGGAAAAAGGGGCAGCCAAATGGAAGTGGATGATGGACTACTGGCACTTGCCCTTCCATCACTCTCGTGAGATGGTTTAGGCACAGCAGACTGGAGCTGTGTTTCTGGCAGAGGTGGGAATTGAACCCACAACCTTTTGGACCAGGTTATCAACCATAGCCGCGCGCTCTACCAACTGAGCTATTCAAGCAGGCTCTTTTAGGAATGGACCTCAGGTTGGTATTGACTTTATTAGGCAGAAGATTGACTTCCAGCCCTGCCGGTCAATGCAGAAGCACAAGGGGACAATGGGTTATTACAGTCATCCAGAACCAATAGCAGAAGGTCTACTTTGCTGTGGTGTAATGGTTAAAGCGCCTGTTTCTGCCCGTGGGGTCTTGAGTTCAAATCCCGGGTGGGTGACTTTTCAGGTTTCTTTATGCCTGTACAGAACCCTTTATTCTATGCAGATCTGCAATCAAGAGCGTACTCTACTTTCTTTTCGGCAGAATCGCACCAAAGCTGCACTCGCTAGTCAGCTTCTCAAATGCTTGTTTTTTTTAAGCTTGGCACAGAACATTGTCCTCATTAATCAATTTGCCAAGGTCAACTTCAGGCTGATGCTAGGCAAACCCCAAAAAGAGTTCTGTATGGGAAAAAAATACCCAAGTTGATGCAAAGGGCAAGCTGCTAGATGGGGAAGCCCTGGCCTGAAGTAGAAGTACATAGCGGCGTAGCTTAGAAGGACAGCCCCAGTTGGAAAAAGGGGCAGCCAAATGGAAGTGGATGATGGACTACTGGCACTTACCCTTCCATCACTCTCGTGAGATGGTTTAGGCACAGCAGACTGGAGCTGTGTTTCTGGCAGAGGTGGGAATTGAACCCACAACCTTTTGGACCAGGTTATCAACCATAGCCGCGCGCTCTACCAACTGAGCTATTCAAGCAGGCTCTTTTAGGAATGGACCTCAGGTTGGTATTGACTTTATTAGGCAGAAGATTGACTTCCAGCCCTGCCGGTCAATGCAGAAGCACAAGGGGACAATGGGTTATTACAGTCATCCAGAACCAATAGCAGAAGGTCTACTTTGCTGTGGTGTAATGGTTAAAGCGCCTGTTTCTGCCCGTGGGGTCTTGAGTTCAAATCCCGGGTGGGTGACTTTTCAGGTTTCTTTATGCCTGTACAGAACCCTTTATTCTATGCAGATCTGCAATCAAGAGCGTACTCTACTTTCTTTTCGGCAGAATCGCACCAAAGCTGCACTCGCTAGTCAGCTTCTCAAATGCTTGTTTTTTTTAAGCTTGGCACAGAACATTGTCCTCATTAATCAATTTGCCAAGGTCAACTTCAGGCTGATGCTAGGCAAACCCCAAAAAGAGTTCTGTATGGGAAAAAAATACCCAAGTTGATGCAAAGGGCAAGCTGCTAGATGGGGAAGCCCTGGCCTGAAGTAGAAGTACATAGCGGCGTAGCTTAGAAGGACAGCCCCAGTTGGAAAAAGGGGCAGCCAAATGGAAGCGGATGATGGACTACTGGCACTTGCCCTTCCATCACTCTCGTGAGATGGTTTAGGCACAGCAGACTGGAGCTGTGTTTCTGGCAGAGGTGGGAATTGAACCCACAACCTTTTGGACCAGGTTATCAACCATAGCCGCGCGCTCTACCAACTGAGCTATTCAAGCAGGCTCTTTTAGGAATGGACCTCAGGTTGGTATTGACTTTATTAGGCAGAAGATTGACTTCCAGCCCTGCCGGTCAATGCAGAAGCACAAGGGGACAATGGGTTATTACAGTCATCCAGAACCAATAGCAGAAGGTCTACTTTGCTGTGGTGTAATGGTTAAAGCGCCTGTTTCTGCCCGTGGGGTCTTGAGTTCAAATCCCGGGTGGGTGACTTTTCAGGTTTCTTTATGCCTGTACAGAACCCTTTATTCTATGCAGATCTGCAATCAAGAGCGTACTCTACTTTCTTTTCGGCAGAATCGCACCAAAGCTGCACTCGCTAGTCAGCTTCTCAAATGCTTGTTTTTTTTAAGCTTGGCACAGAACACTGTCCTCATTAATCAATTTGCCAAGGTCAACTTCAGGCTGATGCTAGGCAAACCCCAAAAAGAGTTCTGTATGGGAAAAAAATACCCAAGTTGATGCAAAGGGCAAGCTGCTAGATGGGGAAGCCCTGGCCTGAAGTAGAAGTACATAGCGGCGTAGCTTAGAAGGACAGCCCCAGTTGGAAAAAGGGGCAGCCAAATGGAAGGCAGATGATGGACTACTGGCACTTGCCCTTCCATCACTCTCGTGAGATGGTTTAGGCACAGCAGACTGGAGCTGTGTTTCTGGCAGAGGTGGGAATTGAACCCACAACCTTTTGGACCAGGTTATCAACCATAGCCGCGCGCTCTACCAACTGAGCTATTCAAGCAGGCTCTTTTAGGAATGGACCTCAGGTTGGTATTGACTTTATTAGGCAGAAGATTGACTTCCAGCCCTGCCGGTCAATGCAGAAGCACAAGGGGACAATGGGTTATTACAGTCATCCAGAACCAATAGCAGAAGGTCTACTTTGCTGTGGTGTAATGGTTAAAGCGCCTGTTTCTGCCCGTGGGGTCTTGAGTTCAAATCCCGGGTGGGTGACTTTTCAGGTTTCTTTATGCCTGTACAGAACCCTTTATTCTATGCAGATCTGCAATCAAGAGCGTACTCTACTTTCTTTTCGGCAGAATCGCACCAAAGCTGCACTCGCTAGTCAGCTTCTCAAATGCTTGTTTTTTTTAAGCTTGGCACAGAACACTGTCCTCATTAATCAATTTGCCAAGGTCAACTTCAGGCTGATGCTAGGCAAACCCCAAAAAGAGTTCTGTATGGGAAAAAAATACCCAAGTTGATGCAAAGGGCAAGCTGCTAGATGGGGAAGCCCTGGCCTGAAGTAGAAGTACATAGCGGCGTAGCTTAGAAGGACAGCCCCAGTTGGAAAAAGGGGCAGCCAAATGGAAGGCAGATGATGGATTACTGGCACTTGCCCTTCCATCACTCTCGTGAGATGGTTTAGGCACAGCAGACTGGAGCTGTGTTTCTGGCAGAGGTGGGAATTGAACCCACAACCTTTTGGACCAGGTTATCAACCATAGCCGCGCGCTCTACCAACTGAGCTATTCAAGCAGGCTCTTTTAGGAATGGACCTCAGGTTGGTATTGACTTTATTAGGCAGAAGATTGACTTCCAGCCCTGCCGGTCAATGCAGAAGCACAAGGGGACAATGGGTTATTACAGTCATCCAGAACCAATAGCAGAAGGTCTACTTTGCTGTGGTGTAATGGTTAAAGCGCCTGTTTCTGCCCGTGGGGTCTTGAGTTCAAATCCCGGGTGGGTGACTTTCAGGTTTCTTTATGCCTGTACAGAACCCTTTATTCTATGCAGATCTGCAATCAAGAGCGTACTCTACTTTCTTTTCGGCAGAATCGCACCAAAGCTGCACTCGCTAGTCAGCTTCTCAAATGCTTGTTTTTTTTAAGCTTGGCACAGAACACTGTCCTCATTAATCAATTTGCCAAGGTCAACTTCAGGCTGATGCTAGGCAAACCCCAAAAAGAGTTCTGTATGGGAAAAAAATACCCAAGTTGATGCAAAGGGCAAGCTGCTAGATGGGGAAGCCCTGGCCTGAAGTAGAAGTACATAGCGGCGTAGCTTAGAAGGACAGCCCCAGTTGGAAAAAGGGGCAGCCAAATTGAAGGCAGATGATGGATTACTGGCACTTGCCCTTCCATCACTCTCGTGAGATGGTTTAGGCACAGCAGACTGGAGCTGTGTTTCTGGCAGAGGTGGGAATTGAACCCACAACCTTTTGGACCAGGTTATCAACCATAGCCGCGCGCTCTACCAACTGAGCTATTCAAGCAGGCTCTTTTAGGAATGGACCTCAGGTTGGTATTGACTTTATTAGGCAGAAGATTGACTTCCAGCCCTGCCGGTCAATGCAGAAGCACAAGGGGACAATGGGTTATTACAGTCATCCAGAACCAATAGCAGAAGGTCTACTTTGCTGTGGTGTAATGGTTAAAGCGCCTGTTTCTGCCCGTGGGGTCTTGAGTTCAAATCCCGGGTGGGTGACTTTTCAGGTTTCTTTATGCCTGTACAGAACCCTTTATTCTATGCAGATCTGCAATCAAGAGCGTACTCTACTTTCTTTTCGGCAGAATCGCACCAAAGCTGCACTCGCTAGTCAGCTTCTCAAATGCTTGTTTTTTTTAAGCTTGGCACAGAACACTGTCCTCATTAATCAATTTGCCAAGGTCAACTTCAGGCTGATGCTAGGCAAACCCCAAAAAGAGTTCTGTATGGGAAAAAATACCCAAGTTGATGCAAAGGGCAAGCTGCTAGATGGGGAAGCCCTGGCCTGAAGTAGAAGTACATAGCGGCGTAGCTTAGAAGGACAGCCCCAGTTGGAAAAAGGGGCAGCCAAATGGAAGGCAGATGATGGACTACTGGCACTTGCCCTTCCATCACTCTCGTGAGATGGTTTAGGCACAGCAGACTGGAGCTGTGTTTCTGGCAGAGGTGGGAATTGAACCCACAACCTTTTGGACCAGGTTATCAACCATAGCCGCGCGCTCTACCAACTGAGCTATTCAAGCAGGCTCTTTTAGGAATGGACCTCAGGTTGGTATTGACTTTATTAGGCAGAAGATTGACTTCCAGCCCTGCCGGTCAATGCAGAAGCACAAGGGGACAATGGGTTATTACAGTCATCCAGAACCAATAGCAGAAGGTCTACTTTGCTGTGGTGTAATGGTTAAAGCGCCTGTTTCTGCCCGTGGGGTCTTGAGTTCAAATCCCGGGTGGGTGACTTTTCAGGTTTCTTTATGCCTGTACAGAACCCTTTATTCTATGCAGATCTGCAATCAAGAGCGTACTCTACTTTCTTTTCGGCAGAATCGCACCAAAGCTGCACTCGCTAGTCAGCTTCTCAAATGCTTGTTTTTTTAAGCTTGGCACAGACATTGTCCTCATTAATCAATTTGCCAAGGTCAACTTCAGGCTGATGCTAGGCAAACCCCAAAAAGAGTTCTGTATGGGAAAAAATACCCAAGTTGATGCAAAGGGCAAGCTGCTAGATGGGGAAGCCCTGGCCTGAAGTAGAAGTACATAGCGGCGTAGCTTAGAAGGACAGCCCCAGTTGGAAAAAGGGGCAGCCAAATGGAAGCGGATGATGGACTACTGGCACTTGCCCTTCCATCACTCTCGTGAGATGGTTTAGGCACAGCAGACTGGAGCTGTGTTTCTGGCAGAGGTGGGAATTGAACCCACAACCTTTTGGACCAGGTTATCAACCATAGCCGTGCGCTCTACCAACTGAGCTATTCAAGCAGGCTCTTTTAGGAATGGACCTCAGGTTGGTATTGACTTTATTAGGCAGAAGATTGACTTCCAGCCCTGCCGGTCAATGCAGAAGCACAAGGGGACAATGGGTTATTACAGTCATCCAGAACCAATAGCAGAAGGTCTACTTTGCTGTGGTGTAATGGTTAAAGCGCCTGTTTCTGCCCGTGGGGTCTTGAGTTCAAATCCCGGGTGGGTGACTTTTCAGGTTTCTTTATGCCTGTACAGAACCCTTTATTCTATGCAGATCTGCAATCAAGAGCGTACTCTACTTTCTTTTCGGCAGAATCGCACCAAAGCTGCACTCGCTAGTCAGCTTCTCAAATGCTTGTTTTTTTTAAGCTTGCACAGAACATTGTCCTCATTAATCAATTTGCCAAGGTCAACTTCAGGCTGATGCTAGGCAAACCCCAAAAAGAGTTCTGTATGGGAAAAAATACCCAAGTTGATGCAAAGGGCAAGCTGCTAGATGGGGAAGCCCTGGCCTGAAGTAGAAGTACATAGCGGCGTAGCTTAGAAGGACAGCCCCAGTTGGAAAAAGAGGCAGCCAAATGGAAGTGGATGATGGACTACTGGCACTTACCCTTCCATCACTCTCGTGAGATGGTTTAGGCACAGCAGACTGGAGCTGTGTTTCTGGCAGAGGTGGGAATTGAACCCACAACCTTTGGACCAGGTTATCAACCATAGCCGCGCGCTCTACAACTGAGCTATTCAAGCAGCTCTTTTAGGAATGGACCTCAGGTTGGTATTGACTTTATTAGGCAGAAGATTGACTTCCAGCCCTGCCGGTCAATGCAGAAAGCACAAGGGGACAATGGGTTATTACAGTCATCCAGAACCAATAGCAGAAGGTCTACTTTGCTGTGGTGTAATGGTTAAAGCGCCTGTTTCTCCCCGTGGGGTCTTGAGTTCAAATCCCGGGTGGGTGACTTTTCAAGGTTTCTTTTATGCCTGTACAGAACCCTTTATTTCTATGCAGATCTGCAATCAAGAGCGTACTCTACTTTCTTTTCGGCAGAATCGACCAAAGCTGCACTCGCTAGTCAGCTTCTCAAATGCTTGTTTTTTTTAAGCTTGGCACAGAAAAATTGTCCTCAATAATCAATTTGCCAAGGCAACTTCAAGGCTGAATGCAATGCAAACCCAAAAAGAGTTCTGTATGGGAAAAAATACCCAAAGTGATTGCAAGGGCAAGTGCTAGATGGGGAAGCCCTGCGAAGTAAGAAGTACATAAGCGGCGTAGCTTAGAAGGACAGCCCAGTTGGAAAGGGGCGCCAAATGGAAGTGAGTAATGGACTACTGGCACTTACCCTTCCATTCCCTCTCGTGAGATGGTTTAGGACAGAGACTGGAGCTGTGTTTCCTGGCAAGAGGTGGGAAATTGAACCACGAACCTTTTGCAGGTTAATCCACCATAGCCGTGCCGCTCTACCAACTGAGCTATTCAAGCGGCTCTTTTAGGCCATGGAACCTGCAGGTTGGTATTAGACTTTATTAGGCAGAAGATTGACTATCAGCCCTGCCGGTCAATGCAGAAGGCACAAGGGACAATGGTTTTATTACAGTCATCACGCAGAACCAATAGCGAAGGTCTACTTTGTCTGTGTGTGTAGTGAGTTGACCATGGCTCAATTTATAGCAGATACTGGTATTTATTCATGCACTCAGACGTAGAGGGTACTATCGAGGATTCAAATACGCCTGTGAGTTGAGGGTATGATACTTTTTCTAACAGTCTTCATCTATTAATGCACTACATCGATAACTCGCAAGTTAATTTAAATAATACTATATTCACTTTATCATTGCACGGTATAGTCTATATGGATATGAGAGGTATCTACTGCATATTGTTACACTTTGTCATTCAGCGTTACCCAAGCATTTAGAGTCATAACCATAAGCTGCACTCGCTAGTTCAGCTAATCAAGTTAGATGACTTGTTTAAATTTTGTAAGAGTTGACTTGGTGGAGTCAATATTGTGTCTCCAAATTATTCATACATTATGATCACCAAGCGTCTCAATTCAGGGGTGTATGAAGTGTGACAGATGTTTCAGTTAACCTGTTCAAAAAGAGTTCTGTTTTTGGTGGAGTACAGAAAATGAAGTAGGATATATCTAAATAACCACACAAGCATGCGCCTGTCTCAACAAAGTGGGCCACATGGTCTCTGGACATAGGCAGACTAGTTGTCGTGGAGTAGGCCACACACCTGGCTAGAAGTTAGAACAGTACAATAAAGCTGGTGCACTGTTAGCTTAGAAGGAACACGAAGCTCCATCCACCGGTCTAGAGACGAACAATACGAGTAGAGCAGGCTCATATAATTGAGAAGCAGTGGAGATGATTGAAATTGCATAACCCTCAAGGGAAGATAGTGCTGCTTTTATGCATTACAGTGACCATCTTTCAGATGGTAGAGAGAGATGTAGAAGGAGAGACAGAAGAGCAGAGAGAGGAGGAGGAGACGATGTGTGTGTTCTTGTGTGTGCAGAGGTGGGGACTATGAATTTTACCTAAAACGGACCCAGAGTGACTCAATACATTCTCAGCTGTGACTTGTTTTGTGGTGAGGTGGTAAACAAGGCTTATAGAAAGCTTGCGACGCGAGTTCTATAAGGTCCTTGATATTGGATTGTTTTAGTCTCTTAGGAACGTACACGCGGCTCTTATGGATTAGTCTCCACAGAAGGTGCTAGTTCTAAATTAATCAGTCTAAGAATGGAGTCTATACTCGAGCAACCTAGCATGTCTGTAGTGTTGCTAAATATTGGGCATGAATTACTCAATCAAAATAGTGAGACTACATTAGGCGTAAATGTCTACAGATACTATCCTTATTTCGCTCGTGACCACAATTAAGAACAAAGACTTTCTTGGGAAGCATTGCTTTAAGTGTAATAATGCGATTTGATTTAATATGAACTGGTCTTGTTCTCAGTTCGTAGTGTGGCTCACGTGCATGTTTTAGCGGATGATTTGTATATTTAAAATTCAGCAATGTCTCAGTGGAGCAGCTCTGCGACTTTTCACATAGATTATTCTATTCTAGGAGCTCTGTGGATGGAACCCTCTACTTACTATTTCTTAATGCGTAGTTCTGATCAATAAGTACTGAGGTCTTAAAGAAACGCTCTATCAGTTTTCAGCGACAGAGAATTGTATTCAGCAGCAGGACTTGTCAATACAATGGATATTGTACTTACTCCACTATTCACTATTTACATAATGCTTTTGTGTTTATCTTCTTCAAGGCTTGTGGCACTGAGTAATACCATGGTATTCATGGTTATATCATGTTTAATATTATTAAAACTTAATGTTGCAAGGGGTCAACTTTCGCTGGAAGCTCTGCAAGTGCTAGCGGAAGACACACACTCTCACGCAAACGTATGTTCTTGTTTAATAGGTGAGAATAAATAAATTATATCCCAAGTTGATGACGCTAATAAAGGTGAAAAGCTATGCTAGATGGTGAGTAAAGTGATACCGGCCTTGAAAGTAAAGTTTAAAATAGCGGTATAGCTTAGAAGTAGACAGCCCCTCACAGTTGGAAAAAGGGGTCACAGCCAAATGGTAAAGTGGCAGATGATGGACTTAATCTAGGATATTATGCCTACTTTATCCATTTCCCTCTCGTGATAGATTGGTTTTTAGGCACGGAGCAAGGTCTCGCTAGTGATATGCACTATTCTGTGTGTGTGAGGAAAAGGTAGAGAGATATTTGCACGCCACAACGCATATTTGAACCAGGTTTATCCAACCACTCGAAATTCTCCTTCGCGAAGAGTTTTGGCAGACATACTGTAAACCCGAATCTGGAATCCTTAATGGGTGTGCGCATATTGGTTCAAGACAAGAGTCTATACTTGGTGGGAGGGATTAAGGGACATCTCTTCTTAGTGCTACGGTTCATTTGTTTACTTTTTGTGAATACGAGAACATAGATTTTGACTTCCCAAGCCATCAGTCACTCGGCATCATTAGTATTCTTGTGCATTCGGATATAGCGGACAAGGGGGACAAGGCGGTTGACAGTTAAATTGATACCATGATATGTCAAAGTAGCTCCGAAGACAGTGGCTCTACTGTGAACACTGGAGTGGGATGTCAAATGGTTAAAGCAGTGTGTCTCGGTCCTGATATGCCCAGAATCCGAAGTGCGTGGATTCTTTGTGATTTCTCAAACCATTCTATATCACTACGTGGGGGTGACTTTTCAGTAGTTTTCTTATGCTGTAAGAACCTTACACTTTTAAATTTCATCAATGCAGATATGACAATTTATACAAAGAGCGTAACTCTATTTCTTTTTCGGCCAGAACTTCGCTCCCAGAAGCTGCACTCGCTAGTCAGCTTTCTCAAATGCTTGTTTTGTTTATTAAGCTCACTTGGTCAAGTATCATTGTCCTCTGAATATACTAATTTGTATAAGTAGTCAACTTCAGAGTCACTGATTAGCTAGCGCAAACCCCAAAACAGAATATCTGTATGGAGGAATAAATAAATAATCATAAAGTTGATGCAAAGGGCAAGCTGGACTATGTGGTATATAGAATAGATCTCACTGAGCCTGAAGTTATAAAGCCCTTAGTGCGGCGTAGCTTATGAACGTGACAGCCCCAGTTGGAAAAGGGGCTCTCAGCATCCAATGGATAGGCAGGATAGGAAATAACGCGACTTACAAGACTTCAGTGACATGAGTATGCCACTCTTGCATAGCTGACTCTGCTTTAGTTGATTCGAAGTGTTCGGGGACTCGTAAGGGTGAAGCACTGGTGCAAAGCTGAGTTTTGACGAAACGTTTTCGATGCAAAAGTGATGAGGAATTCGGACTATATGACTCTTATTGAATCTCAATATGATGTACAGTACACTCGGAGACGGTTGCGGTCACTTCACTGAAAACAATATCTACTATATAATTGAGCGTTCATTACAAGCAGGCTATTGTGCAGGAATAAAGAGATACTCTGCAGTGGTGGAGGTTGTTGAAGTGCCAGGGACTTGTATTCATGTATTAAGGTATAAGAAGATTGACTTCACAGTATACCTAAGTTAATATGGTCACAGGATACATCAAGTAGGGATAATGTGGGTTTATATTTCAAGTCTAATCCAGAATCCAGTTTAGACTAGGAATAGGTGTTACTACTTTGCTTAGTTGGTTGTTTAATGGTTTTAATAATATGCGCCTGTTTTTGTTTTGTTCTCCTCGTGGGGTCTTCGCATTGTGAATGGATACCACGGTACGTCAATCGTAGGGTTAGCACTTGGTTGTCAACATAGAGCATTATATTTACATATCAATGGGTTTAAGGAAATGACCATGCTTATCTTCTCTAGGATTTCTGAGAAAAATTCTTTATGTTGTACTAGCTACTTTGTCGTAGGTCACGAAGTCAGATAGTTCCTAAACTTCGTGTATTAGTGTTCGAGTACATCTTAGCAGAGGGTCACAAGAGGGGGACACGATCAGGCTCTACGGACCGTTCTGTGCATAATGCATCTGTTATATCATTAATAGGCTGCGAGGCATACAGATAATATATTTTGCTTTCTAGAAATCTTCATGACGAAGTTGTGCTGAAGTAGGCTCATCTTCGAGGCTTAGGTGGTAATGCTAGGTATATCAAACCAAAAATGATAAGGTTTGATTAGTATTAGAAAAATTTTACCCAAGTATTTATAATGCTAACGGGGCAAGCTTGTATGATATAACTAAAGTATTATACTATATATAGTCCCTTGGAAGTTTTTCAAATAGGGCATCAGCACCATTTTAATATCTCTTCGTAATCCCTCACTATTCTAGTTTGCGATAGTCACCTGGGTGTTTCAGTGATGGTTAGAAGATACATACGTAAAGTTTAAGGTGAGCAAGTTTTAGGAAGAGGTACTTGCTCTTCCTGTTCCGCAGTTATTGAGAAGAGACAATGACGTCACACGCGTTTCTATATACACTGAGAGGAGGATAGTTTGGATTTTGTAACTCGCAAAGTGTCTACTGGTCAAGGTTGTTAGTCTCCTTCAAGCTACAAGTCGTGAATGGTAGGCAGATACACTTAAGTGCATACTGGCAAGCTATAACAGGACACTCTTTGAAGCTAATTGTTCTATGTTGAATTTGGAGTCGAGCAGTGTTGAGTGAAGAATAGTTGATAAAACGCTCGCAATCCATTTGGACAGGTTTTATTCAACAACTCATGCTAGGCCACTTAGCACGATTGACTTTCTGTTTATTTTTTCAACTTAGTGGAGCTAATTAATGCATAGTGGTACTTACTTTTTATAGGTAGGGAATGGAACTCATAGCGTTTTGGTGATTTTGAAAAATGAATTATTAAGGCACGAAGGTAGTCTTGATCTTTCTGCTACTCGCAGCCCTGTGCCTGTGTTCCGAAACCTTTGACAAAACATTCATATAGCGCGGCATGAATTGGGATTTATCACTCTCTAAAAGTGTTCTATTTTGCTATCCAGAACTCAAACATTTGGCAAGAGACCAAGCAAGGGTCTTACACAAGTCTTTGGGTTGTCGCTCCGATTACCGGTCTAAAGGCGCAGGCTATAACATCTCATGCTCGATCCGTGTTTGGGATTCCTTAGTGAGTATCTAACTCCATAGGGGGTCGAGTGTTGACTTGTCTGCACGGTGTTTTATTAAGCACTGCTAACACCAGAAAGCATATAGTTGGAATGCCATAAATGCTGACCAATATGAAAAGGAGCGTAACTTCTCCAATATTCTTTATGGGTCTGCTTCTCTACAGTCATTAGCGAATGCACCGAAAGAGCTAACCTTCTGCTCTGATACGTCAGCTTCAGCACACGTCTATTATCCGTTTTTAAGCTAATTCACGTGAGGCATTGGAATTATGGGCCGTATTGTAACTACATTAGATTGGTCACCAAGTGGGGCTAGAAGCTGTACGGCCCTGTGATGGCTACGTCCATGGGAAAGAGACACACGCGACAATGATGTGATGTTTTATTTTGTGTTTGCTAATTAGTGACAAATATCAATATGTCGAGCACGTTTGCAACAAAGGGAGACACTAAACCTGCTACAATTCGGAGATCTAAGAGTCGACACGCCGTAAGTGGAGTGTTATTGATAGGGTTAACATACAGCGTAGGGTAAAGGACTGATAGAGCAGATTGTCAATTGACAACGCACTCAGAGGTGTCGGAAATAAGAGGGCGTCAGGTCTCATAAGTGTGAAGTGTGTGGCAGAACTGAGTGGCAAATATCTGAGCACCTTAGTGTGCGATGTTGTGACCTATAGTTCAGTGACTCGTTGTAGGATCGGTTAGTTATTTAGGACAAGGGCAGAACCTCAGGACTGCTCTAATTGTTATCTGGCAAGGTGGGGGGGAGTCTACGTGATAGTAACTCCACTACACTCGAGCATATGGGACGCATAGGGAATGGAGTGCTAACGCATTGAGTTCAGTGACCCGAGGTTAACTAAGAGAGGTTTACCTGCGCAAACGCCTGTAAAGTGCACATTTGTTCGAATTTAGGTGGTGTGTGGCCAAGGCTTTAGCTTATGGCAGGGAGCTGGTGTTGCGCAGGTTGGTATGTGTCGAAGTTTGATTATATATCTTTAGGCTGGTTTCAGACGATAAGAGTTGAACTGAGTACAGCAAGACCAGAAATAATCCTGCCGGGGTTCAATTTTGCAGAAGGCACAAGGGGGACATTTTGGTTTATTACAGTCATCCACAAAATAGCAGAAGGTGGTAGGATTCTTTTGGCAATGTGAGTGATGGACAGTTATAGGGTTAGTGAACACATACATAGCCCGTCATTAACTTAATATAGCCTGTCTCTCCGTTTCACAGTCTATCAGAACGCAAGCTTGTACATGCGCGCTGTGATTTTTCATAAGGTGTGATGTTTATCATATATTTGCACCATCGCCGGGTTTTGTGTCAGTAGAATTGTTGTGCTCATGTGGAGATATTATCTTTATTATTGCTCACCTGTTAGTACTCACTTCCAATTATAGTTTCATCTGTATAATCCACTGCACTAGATCAGTCAGATTAAAACAGACGTACTACTATTTGCATCGATTATTAGGAGAGCGAGAACTGTGGGACCTAATCCAAAGCTGGCAGACAGCTTTAGTTAGACTTGTAACTGATCTTTCACTATTACACATATATTGCTTGTTTTTATTGTTATTTGAATAGCTGGCATCAGAACAATTCTGTATCTCGCATTTTAATTAATATTGGCAGAGGTCAAATCTGCTAAGGTTTGATATGAAGCACATGGATATGCGGCTCAAGCACTTCTCGCAAATAAGTAGTTATTCGTTCATGGAGTAACATTATATTTATTAGCCGCATTAGGGGGCATCTACCATCAAAGTTGGTTTGCACATAAGGGCAGCTACTAATATTTGAGTGCACTAATGGAAAATGGATTTCGTAACTGGGCCGCATATGCAAAGGTAGAAGCTACATAGCGGCGTACCGCCCTTAGGACAGGACACGCCCCGATTGCGAAAAGGGGCACCACATGGAAAGCGGCACTTGCATGACCTACTGGGAACTGTGTGCCTCGATAGGTATAGCCGCCACAATTTATTAAAATACTCGGTAGGTAATATTGGTTATTAGGAATCAGCTTTGATGTACACTAGACTGCTGATTTGGACAGCTCGAGCTCGTATTTCATTGGTGGGATGACCTGTTTTGTGGGTGAGATTTTGGAGAACCCATAACCCTTTGTTAGGGACTTAGGTGCTTATATATAACTCATTAAGATGCGACAGTGATCGTATATTCTCATTATAAGTTGTGATGTTCTATTATTATATAGACTGTCTATAGTGTCTTAATATGTGATAAATGGCACGCAAATGTTCTCAGATAGTTTGTTTGTACCTTCACTTATGATAGTTCATAGCTAGATTAGTCTGTCTCCAAGTCTCTCTGGTCTCCTGGTATACTCATGCAGAAGCCGAATATCATGAGCGCGTGAAACTGTAATTTGGTTTTAATTTTACAGCATCCAAGTCGTGAAAATACCAAATAAAGGAAGGGAAGTAGTACTTTGACACTCTGCACTGTTGGGTAATTAGTATTAAAACAGAGACAGCCTTGTGTCTATGTCTCTTACTCTGAGATTACATTCACCGGGGTCTTGAGTTCAAAAATTTCCACGGTTTGACTTTGGCTGTGCTTTTCTCTTCATGTATATTTTGATTCATATGCTTGTCTAATGAGGCAAGCACTATGTTATTTGCACTCGTAAACTGATTGCCGTGATATTACCAGTTCGTGCATAACAAATAGAGGTTATTCTCTTGTGTTGCTTTTTCTCTCTTATCTCGAGGACCAGAATTCTGAACCATATCGGGGCTAACACTCGGCAGAGATTCAAATCACATATTAATGTGTCCTTTGTTTTATTCATCTCTATTGTGCACAAAGAGGAAACATATCGTATCTCAATCTATCATTCAACTTTTTTGCACAGAATTCCAAAGCAGTTTCTTGATATGCACTGAGATGCTCCTTAGTTTTTTCATTGAACGCTCACACTTAGATTAGGATGCTTATGGTGGTAGTGGAAATACAAATACCCAACTCTAATAGATGCTCAGTAAGAGGGAATGCTAGCAGGTATTTAGCAGAAGCCATAGAGAGATAATCTAAATTTCCCCTTCGAGGGTTAAACAATTAACTTTAGAGGTTGTCTGTTAGCTTTAGGAAGGCAAGGTCCTAAGACCGTTTGAAGAACTAAGGGTGCTCAATACACATGGAAGCGGATGAACAAGGAGCGTAAGCTGTAATAGGTAGTGGGGTGGTGAGTGTGAGATTATGATCACTCCACTGATTCGACCCTTACGATCCTAACACTCTCGACGAGTCAAAAGGAACATATAAGTATGTACAGGAAACGGAGAGCATACGAGACACTTGTGTGTTTGTTGGATTTCGTTGGAGATGGGTGTGTATGAAATCTGTATATCCGTAATCATATTGTGTATGGAATCGCAGTGGTAATTAATGTCAATCTCTCATGATGGGACCTGTGTGTATGTGCCTTATTCTACCTGGCAAACGCGTGCGTGAGTTCTATACTAGTTCAGGTTATATAGAATAACAAGCCGACACTGTTAGGGGTATCATTCTCACGCATAGAAGGCATGTTCACTAGACCTCCTATTTTTAAGCGAAAATGGGGTATTCACTCACAGATTGGGTGATATCAAGGTAATACTGGATTATTTAAAATGTCAATAGGTTTATTATAGAACTGAGAACATTATACACCGCACCTTGCCAGATCGTTCTACATAATTGGAAAAAAGTAAATTTTTAGAGGGTGATTCACCTAGGGTCGAATATCGAGCAATTTTGATTGATTTAAATTGACTTTTACGATATATGGGGGATCATCCTCAGAACCCAGAGGCAATATGAAGGGTCTTCTTCCTTCTGAGGCTCTGTTGTTGCTGTAGTGGTGGGATTATTTGTCACGGGAGGGGGACTCTTTGGTCAGTTTTCGCATAGGTGAGTTGACTGTTCGATTCAAAAGGATAATCTCTTTCGATCGGGGGTCTTTGGGGAGTTTAAATCACGAATGTAGAATCGTTGCTGTATTTATTGAAGGTCGTTTCTCGCCATAATGCGTAGTTTATTCTGAACCCTTTTCTCACAATTGATTGCGAACTTGCAATTCAGAGGCGGTATGCATTTATACTTCTCTTGTATCGCGCCAGAATACGCAACAAAAGATATAACTTGAGTAGGGGCTAGTCCAAGGCTTATATGTGCGAAGCATTGCTGGGATTATGGTTATATTAAATTGTGGAGTCACCAGAATAATAGTGTGTGGTCAGCTACTGATTACGATATCATATTGTGCAGAGATGGGTGCAACATGTTCTAGGCTGATTGCTTATGGTCTAAACGCAGAACAAGAGTTCTTCTCGCATACTGGTGATCATAATAGATACCGACAATTGTTGCAGATGCAAAGGGCAAGCATGCTAACGTATTGTGTGATATGTTCGAATCCTTCGATTCGAAGTGGCGTCAGTTAGCATAGTAGAAAAGTACAAGTCGATAGCTGGTACGGGTTAAGGTATACGCAAGAAGAACAACACCTCAGGTTTAGGGAAAAAAGGGGCAGCCAAATGGATTGAGGAAGTGATCAGAACGTATTTACTCTGTGTGACTTGTGGACCTTCCTATCAACTCTCTCGAAGTTGTAGAATGGTTAAGTTTATGCTAGGCACGCAAACTTGTTTGGGGACAAGGTTTATTATAGCATATGTTTGAGCAATCTCGTGAAACACACTCTCAACTTTTTAGTACATTAGTGATGACTCCTGATTATTCCAAACCAATATTAATCAGAGCCCTGGCAGGTTCGGCTGCGATTCCATACAACAGTTATAAGTTAGATCAACTTCTTTTACAACAGAGCTTTACAGCGGCAATGAACATATTTCAAGGAATAGGTTTTGTGGTCATAGCATTTCAGAGCATGTCGCTTCTTATCTTTGAGGGCAGAAAAGGTACCTTTCAGGGTTTGGTATGAAATCCTTGTTTTATTCTTCACATATGGAGGGAGTATTTGTGACTTGCAGCTCGGCGGGTTCAAGAATATTTGGTATGTGGCACAGCTAGTAGACAAGGGGCAATTTCCATTAGTCGCATAGGTTTAAGTTTCCTGAACCTCATGCCGAGAAGGTGATAACACTTTGCTGAGAGATTGTCGTATTGAACACATAGGTTGATTCCAATGGCTGAGAGTCTGTTATATATTCCTGCTGTGGGCGTGATTTTTTCTGTTTTATAAAAATATTCCAACGGGTTGGGAGTTAGATCTTGTTGAGGGTTTTCATATATATCAGAGGATCTGCATTTCTCATGGAATTGTTACTATAGTGAAGAGCTTTTATATACTTCACTATCTCATTAGTGGCAGCACACAGTGTTACGATAGTATTATTTTGTGTTCGAATTAAATCGATAGAAGCTGAAGCGTGACACTCGTAACACTCTTACTTTTGTTGCGCGGGCATGATTCGGCCACAACACGAGAAACACTTGGCTGAGAGAGAGTATTCAGCGGTTCCCTACAAATCGGTTCGCCTTTTTTATTTTTATAAGTGCACTTACGCACAGACACCTTGATTGGCTCTCCATTTATTTGACATCAATTGGCCAAGGGATCAACTTTCAGGGCTGAATCTCAGGCAATGCGCTGGTCCGACTATAGAAATGGCAGTTCTGAGTGATTTTGTGGTGAAAAATGACGCACTACTCTCTCTCGACTTGGTCTTGTGAGTTTGTCTAATGAGGCTGGTGAAGGCACATGATCTTTGCTTTAGATGGGTGGTACATACTTCCCATTTTGTGCTCGGTTGAAGTACTGATTAGGGCAGTAACATTCAGATACGGACAGGGATGGTCAGTTATGAAGGCACAGCATGGCCGCAGGTTGGCACACTAATTAATGAGGGCAGCCGTTCCTGACATTTAGAGGGCAGTAGAGGCAGGATTGTACTTATGGCTCACTGTCTTGACGTGCCAAATCTAGTCTACTGTCACACGCTGCTGGTGGGACAGATTATGAGAGAGAATTAATTAGATATTTTAGCGCAAAGGTCAGACATGGGACATGTGTTTCTCTGGTGTGGTCATAGATGTGTCGGATAATTGACCCTCATAAACCTTTTGTTTGATCCCATAGTTTTATCTCTTGCTACCCATAGGCAGCTCCTCTGCCTGCAGTGCACGTAGTCGTCCATCGCTTACTCGCCTCCTACAACTTGGAGGCTATTTCAAGGCAGGCTCTTTTTTAGGGAGGACTTCAGGGTTGGTATTCAGTGAGTCCTTATTTATATTTCGCCTTGGTAAATATCTGTTTGTGTGTTCAGCACGATTCAGACACATCTGTTGGAGGCAGACGATCAATCTTCTACATGGCGCACAGAAGTATTAGAATTGACACTCACAGCTCACTGCAAGGTTCCATGCCTCCTAATTAGTCGCGAGACTCGAATGCAAGGCTGGACATGGGGTTTATTACAGTCATGACACTCTAGTAATACACAGAGCATTTAAGCAGGAAGTCTACTTTTGCTGGTGGTGTGTAGATGGTTAAAGCGCTACTGTTTCTGCTCCGTGGTTCTTGAAGCTTCTTCAGATATAGTTCCCAGTTTGGCCTGGAATTTTTTACAGGTTTCATTTTGCATGCTTCTTGTCAATAAAAATGATACAAGTCTTTTATATTACTATAAATAATTTGCAGAGTGTATTGTGAATATCAATATGATATAGAAGAACACGTGCTATGTGTAATCTATTTTCCAATTTTATTCGGCCTATTGTCTTGTAACCAGAAGATACTACAAAGTATGACACAGCCCCTCGCTGAAATGGCATTAGCTGTTCTCAGCAATAGTGGTTTTCCTATTTGCATATTCGCATCGGTTTCAAAGCTTTGTTTTTTATAAAGCTTGGCACAGAAATTGTCATATTAAGAGTTTATAAGATTTAAGAGCACAAAGAGAGGTACACACTTATCAGGCTCGATCATCTAGGCAAGACCCCAAAAAAGTTCTTGTATGGACAAAAATACCAAGTGAAATGCAAAAGGGCACTGGCTAGAAATGGGGAAAGCCCTGGCCTGAAGTAGAAGTACAATTAGCGCGTAGGCTTAGAAGACAGCCCAGTTGGAAAAAGGGGCAGCCAAATGAGCAGATGGATGGAGCTATCTATACTGGCACTTGCCCTGCCATCACTCTCGTGAGATGTTTAGGCAGCAGCAGACTGGAGCCTGTGTTTCTGGCAGAGGTGGAATTGAACCCACAACCTTATTGGACCAGGTTATCAACCATAGCCGCGCACTCTACCAACGAGCTATTCAAGCAGGCTCTTTTTAGGAATGGACCTCAGGTTGGTATTGACTTTATTTAGGCAGAAGATTGACTTCCAGCCTGCCGGTAATGCAGAAGCCAAGGGGACAATGGTTATTACAGTCATGCCAGAACAATAGCAAGGTTACTGTGCTGTGGTGTAATGGTTAAAGCGCCTGTTTCTGCCCGTGGGGTCTTGAGTTCAAATCCCGGTGGGTGACTTTTCAGGTTAATTTCTGCCTGTAGAACCTTTATTTCTATGCAGATCTGCAATCAAGAGCGACTCTACTTTCTTTTCGGCAGAATCCACAAAGCTGCACTCGCTAGTCAGCTTCTCAATGACATTGTTTTTTTTAAGCTTGGCACAGAACATTGTCTCATTTAATCAATTTGCCAAGGTCAACTTACAGGCTGAATGCTAGGCAAACCCCAAAAAGAGATTTGTAATGGGAAAAAAATACCAAGTGATGCAAAGGGCAGCTGTAGAATGGGAAGCCCTGGCTGAAGTGAAGTAATAGCGGCGTAGCTTAGGAAGGACAGCCCAGTGGACAAAAGGGCAGCCAAATGGAAGCGGAGATGGACTACTGGAACCTTGCCCTTCACACTCTCGTGAGATGGTTTAAAAGGAGAACACAAGCTGATGATCATACCTAAGATACAATGAGAGGATCGATAGGTACTTTCACTACTGTGTGCAGAGGGTTGAGTTTAATTCGACAATGTCTCAATACTTCTTTTGGGAGTAACATCAAAGGGTTATGTTGCATTATACGAGGCTGCATGTCTATGCGTAGGTTGCGAATAATGTTCCCTGCCCAACAGCACTCACTCTCAATAGAACCGAGCGCGAGGCTCTTGTAATAAGCAGTGAATATGATCTTCGAGTTTGGTATATGTGTGACTTATTCTTAGGCAGAAGATTGCACATATAGATCTCAAGCGTCTAGCTGCGGGGTCACATATATAAACAAAGGGCATAGCATGATATGCACACATATAGGGGCAAGCATTCGGTTTCTCATGCAGTCAAACTCAACTTAGTTTGCTTGCTGTCATTGCTCATGCTACACCATATTGAGCGAGGTCTTACCTTTGGGCTGAGATGAGTGGTAATGGTCTTAATCATAGATTTTGGGTTTTATCTGCCATCGGGTGTTACTGCCGGCGATTCTGTTGGGCAATTCAGTACTTCTGGGCAGGTGTTTGTGGACTTGTTATATCTTCTTCACGGGTGTTGTCTCCATTTTATTGGCCTTGTTCAACCACATGATAGCCTTATAAGCAATGAATATTTGTTGCTTTAGCACTGATGCTTGGTCGACAGATTTAAGAAGGACGGCGGACCACTGCATAGCATTTATATTTGTGGCACGCGTGAAACTCAAAAGGAATCGCCTCATCGCCATAAGCGATCATTCGCCGTATATTAGTCATGGCCATCTTTACCATCAACTGCACTCCTCTATTTATTGTGATTTTAAGCTATGGAGCGCATGAAGTGTGTAACATTTGTCCATTAATTACTATTAATGGCCAAGGTAACTTCAAGGCTGATGGCATTAATAGTACTAACTCACTCAACTAAAAATATAATAGTGATTCTGTATGGGGAAAAATAAAATATTACCCCACGTTGGATTATTAAGCATAATGGGCAAGCTGCACTAGTATATTGGGTGAAGTACCCTGCTGAATAGTAAGAAGTTATATAGGCAGTAAGCTTAAGTACGAGAAATGCGCGGAGGTTGTGGGAGCACTGCTAAAAGGACTTTAAGTATAATATATAGTTGGATAAAAAGGTATGGACAGCCAATAAAATATGTATGATAGCCCGAAAATTGAAGTTATGGTGACTTTTTAGTTTTGTGCACTTCCCTTACCATGTTTACTTGCACTTACGAAAGTATTGAGTAAAGTGGCCTTATTAGGAGTACACAGAAGACTAGGGGAGCTTAGGTTTGCTTATTATCTGGGTGAAGGATGCGCGCCCGAATTGATCGCCCGGATCAATAACGCTTTGTTTTATTTGGACCAGGTTATTAATATAACTTCATAATGTGCCACTGCTTAGCATGCAGCTGTAATCATTTCGCTCCATTGACCGCTTTGTTTTTTTCTTACTGAAGGCTCAAATCCAACCAGACAGCAATCAGGACTTTTAAGGAGAGCAATACATTTAGCTACCTAATTTCAAACGCACCAGCGCCAGGATCTTTCATTATTATGTAAGTAGTGGTAACACAACTAGTCATAGTTAGATGAGGGAGATGGGTAGTGGAGCGTGTTTTTAGTTTAAGAGCACCAGTACCAGAGTTAGCGTATTGCCAGACCACTGGCCTCCTGGCTAAATGAGTACATTTAGCAGAAGCACAAGGGGGACATACAAAGGCAGGTTAGGGGCGTTCATTGGGAGCCTCTACAGAACAAAAGGTTTATATGAGAGTAGTGGTCATTATTTAGGCTGTATGTTAGTTAATTTGTAATTAATAAGGCGCCTGTTCTTGGGTTCCTTCTTACGGGTGTACATGTGAGTTCATAACACACTCCTCCGGCGCTTAGGCCTTGAGCCTCTAATTACAGGGTTGGGATTGTATTTCGTAGGAGATAAACAAGACGGATCCTTCTTTATCTATTTGGCAGGGAACATTTGCAATAAAGTAGCGTTTACCTCGCGCTTATTTCTTTCTCTCATTTTACGGGTGGCACGAAATAGACAACAAGCTTTCAATACGAGTAGTGACGGCCTTCTCGGGCTGTATATATGCTGGTTTTGTTGGTTAGAGAGTGTGGCTGCTAGTAATAAGTGTCCTTCACATTTTATATAACTAATTGCCAAGTCAATTCGTATACAAGTGAAGCTCGCTTTGGGGTCATAGTGGACATAAGCCCCAACAAAAAGAGTGATTTCTGTATGGGAAAAATTACCTAGATTGATATGGCTCTAATATGGGTACAAGTACTGCTTTTATTGAGACATGAGCGCGATAAGTCCTGGCCTGAAGTAGAAAGTGATACTAGCGGCGTAGCTTTACGACGAGCAAAGACCCGTCTCGGTGGATCAAAGGGGTCATGTGACCTAATTATTTGGTGAGAATGACGGATGATATGGATCACTGTATGACACTTATTGCCTTTTACATCACTCTTCGTATTATAGATATGGTTTTTATGGGTGCACAGCAGCTGTGAGCTTAGTGTTTTCATGGCAGCTAAGGTGGTGAGTATAATTGTTAACGCCTAACATAATCGCTTTTCTTGGAAATATAACTTCGTCATCATTTAAAATTCAGTTCTTTCATAAAAAGGTTAAATCATCTCATTTTAATGATGTTCCATCAAGGCTGCCTTATTTAATGTCTCAAGGGCTTAGCTGAACAGAAGAAAGGTTACCTTCAATTAAAGGTCGACTATCACCAGTAGCAATCACATGAAGTCAGTCATCTATATTTTTGAATATGGCATGTTAAAGTCTTGAGGCCTGAACTGGTTAGCTTTATCATTAAAATGAGGATGCAATTTAACCTTTTTATGAAAGAAACTGAATTTTAAAATGATGACGAAGTTATATTTGATACAATACAATGATATATATATTATATATATATCTTATATTCATTAATATATACAGGTTATTAACATAGGGGCCGGGCGATAGCGCTATTATAATAAATCACAACGGGGGTTGTTGGGAACTCTAAAGGTTAAAGTATATTTAAGTTAGATCAATGCTATTGGCATAATGTACCTCCAAACAGGTGGTTATTTTGTTCACGCAAAGAGCTGTTGACTCATATCAAGCAGGAACTTACTTTTAGGGCTGACTTCGAGTAGAGGTTCGGTAAATTTGAACTTTTTATTAGGCCACAAGATTTTGGGGACTGCCAGGTCAACTGGGCCGTAAGGTCAATGCCACGAAAGCATCGAGGCGGTATGGGTTATCCTCTAAGGGCTTCGAATTTTATATTTTATAGTGACAATCCAATAGCAGATATGGTCTTAAGCATCTTACTTTGGTGCGTGAGTGTTGTAATGGTTAAAGGGGCGCCTGTCTAATGCCTTCTTGGGGTCGCTCTAGTTCACAGTATCCCGTGGTGGGTGACTTTTTCAGGTTTCTTTATGCCTGTATGAAAGAACGCTTGATTCTATTGTGCAGATCTTCGCACTCAAGATCGCTAGCTCGCACTCTGTCATAGGCTTTTTGTTGTTCTTGGAGGATTCTAGATACCGTTGGTGGACCAAAAAGAGACTAGTGCATCGTCATTTAGTGCAGCTATCTCATCAAATTTCTTTTGTTTTATTTACTAAGTCACCTTGTGTCTATACAAGAACATCATTTGTCCATTATATACGATTGTTGTGCAAGGGTCTACCTCAGCGCATGAGATCGACTAGCAAAACCCACAAAAAAGAATTCTTCTATGGGAAAGTTATATACCGATCACATATGTTTTGATTGTGGGCATAAGGGGGCAACAGGCGTGAGCTCTGGTAGGCATTTGTGAGGATAGCTTGGCTAGGATAGTTAGGATGTGCATAATAGGGAGGGTTAGTCCAGATGGAGCACGCCCAGTTTGAAGAGCATAGTAGGAGTGAGGCTAGCCATATACTGGATATTCAGAATATTTGGAGGCTTCATTTGGTGTATTGGGAATATCTGCCTTTTAAAAGCTGATTGCTGGCTGGGGAGGATCTTTTAGCCATGTCAGTGAAAAAACAGCGTTCATGGACCATTGATTTACAGGGGCGCTTTTACTCATCACTTCTCAATTGAATGGTTTAGGCACTGGCTAGACTGGAGTTGATATTATTTTGGCCATGAGAGGATGAAATTTAGTGAAAAAAAGTCTACAAAACGCTGGATTTTTTCGCTTGGGGAGTCTAGGTTTAATAACAGCGCAGAGTATTCTACCTGGTGCGCACGTGGTATGGATGGCTTATCACACTATTCTCTACCTGACATTGGCAGCTTACTTCACAACTGGTGCAGTTGCTACTTATTTCAGAAAGGATACATTCCCTGATAGGTTGATTGATGTACTTCTTTGGACAGTTATAGATACGACTTCCAGCCTCATTAATCACTGGGGTTTCAATGCATAGAACGTCATATAGAAGCGGGTTTAAGAATGTGCGGTGCCTCTAATTAACAACGTTCACCTTCCCGCAGAACCATTAGCACGACTAAGGGTTCTTTACTCTGATCTTGTGTGGTGATAATTTATGGTAAGTATATTATATATATATAAGCTGACTACTATTGTATCTTTGTGGGCCCGTTATGAGGGGTCTTGGAGAATTCAAATTACTCAGGTGTATGGGTGCTTTTTTCAGGTTTCTTTTATGCCTTGTACATCTATATATAAGTCACCTTTACTAACTCATCTTTTATATATTGCATTAAATCCATTGTCAATAAAATGGTAGTCGTAAAATCTATGTTTCTAATCTATAGGATAAGACAATCGCATGAGACATATATATAAGTGTCTGACGGGTCGTCGCTAGTCAGCTTCTCAAATGCTTGTTTTTTATAGCTTCCCCTTGACTCTTTCGGGCATACTTGTCGTAACATTTGTCTCTTACTATGTCATCACATCATTTGCAAGGTCACTATCATGGCTCTGTGGGAAATTAAGGCTAGGCAAACATATACTCCTCCATTGGTTAGAGCAAGAGATTCTGGTGTGAGTTGGGTGTAAAAACAAGCCAGTTTGGATGCACAAGCAGCCAAACGTCGAGTGCTCATATGATTGGATAAACCTGGCCTGAAATTATAAGTTACATTAGGGCGCGTACGCGTAGAAAGGAACACTGCTCAGGTTGGGCAAAACATAGGGGGACGCT
The DNA here is from genome assembly GCF_017654675.1 of Xenopus laevis. Classification (NCBI taxonomy): domain Eukaryota; kingdom Metazoa; phylum Chordata; class Amphibia; order Anura; family Pipidae; genus Xenopus; species Xenopus laevis. Next base: position 45,424,112 of record NC_054376.1, on the reverse strand, counting down.
CAAAATCGGAGAGCGGACTCGATAGACTCTAAGTTAGAATTGAACTAACTCATCAGATTGCATTCTAGGTGAGATTGCGTTTTATTTGCGGGGGCAGACTTGAGCTGGATTGATTGTTGTTGAGGAGGGCAGAGGTTGGGATAGTGGAGAGCAAAAGCAACCTCTTTAATTTTGAGCTCAGGTTTAGCACAGCGCCGGGCGTCTATTTGGATCAAACCTTGAGCTATCAAGCAGGCTCTGCTTAGGAATTGCAGACCTCAGCTGCAATTTAGGTTCGCGTATTTTGATGTTAATTATGTACTAAGAAAGATGTGAGGACTTCCACGCCCTGGCGACATGATTGCCATTAATATCAAACAGATCGGTTGTGAGCAAGTGGGTTGTTTAATATTGTATCTATAGTTTGTCCAGATCCATACGCAGAAGCGTTCTACTTTGCTGGTGGATAATGGTTAAAAAGACGTGCCGTTTCTGCCTCGTTTTGAGGTCTTGAGAGATTCCAACACTTCGCCGGGGCTGGTGATTTTCAAGGTTTCTTTATGCCTGTACATGCACCGTTTATGCTGATGCGAGATTGCAATCAAGAGCGTACTCTTGCTTTCTTTCGGCAGATGCAGCACAAAAGCTGCATCTTTCTACTAGCTTAGTCAGGACCATGTTCACAATATGGGCCCATAAGGGCATTTTTTTAAGACTTGCACAATAACATAGTGTCCGCTGTATATTGAATTCACAAATTTTGGCCCAGGTCAACTTCAGGCTCGAATTGCTAGGCAAAACCCCAACAAAGTTCTGTATGGGAAAAAATACCCCAGTTGATGCAAGTGGCAAGCTGCTAATGGGGAAGCCCTGGCCTGAAGTAGAAGTAATAGCCGGCGATAGCTTAGAAGGACAGCCCCAGTATGGAAAAAGGGGCAGCCAAATGATGGACTACTGGCAACTGCCACTTCATCACTACATGCATGAACATGGTGAACGTGAGATGGTTTAGGGCCACGAGCAGACTGAGTTGTGTTTCTGCAAGAAGGTTTGGGAAATTGAACCCACAACTTTTGGACTCAGGTTACAACCAAGGCCAGTGGCAGCTAATCTTAGTCTAGATCCAACTCGAGCTATTCCAAGCAGTGCTCTTTTTTAGGGGATTGGGACTCCTTTGCTAGTGTGTTTGTCGTTTTTATTAGGCAAGAGAGATTGATTGCCAGCCTGCCGGTCATGCAGAAGATCAAGGGGACAATGTTATTAACAGTCATCCAGAACCAATAGCAGAAGGTTAGTTTGCTGTGGTGGTAATGGTTAAAGTGCCTGTTTCTGCCCGTGGGGGTCTTGCTGTTCGAATCCCGGGTGGAGTGACTTTTCATTAGGTTCTTTATGCCTGTACAGAACCCTATTATTCTATGCAAATCTGCAATCAAGAGCGTCCTCTACTTTCTTTTATGCATAGAATGCTTAAGCAAAGCTGCACTCAGTAGTCGCTTGTCAAATGCTTGTTTTTTTTAAGCTTGCACAGGAACACTGGTCCTCATTAATAATTTGCCAAGCGCAACTTCAGGCTGATGCTAGGCAAACCCCAAAAGGAGTTTGTATGGGAAAAAATACCCAAGTTGATGCAAAGGGCAAGCTGCTAGATGGGGAAGCCCTGGCGTGAATGTAGAAGTACATAGCTCGCGTAGCTTATGAGGACTGCCCAGTTGGAAAAAAGGGCGCAAATGAAGGCAAGATGATGGACTACTGACTTTTGATTGCGCTTGTAGACCTCATTCGTTTTCTTCTCTGTTTATGTAAGATAGCGTTTTAGGTCCTAAGCAGACTGGAGCTGTATTGCTTGAGTGCACGAGGTGGGAATTGAACCCACGAAATCTCTTTAGGGTGAGCATAGGAGTATTATAATAAACACATAATTAGCCTGCGCAGGTCAGGAGTGCGCTTTCTATGATTTCACAGGGCTTGGCTTTATAGATCCTTTGTTACTAAGACACAACATTGAGAGGGTTATTTTCTCAAATGGCAGGGCGCTTCTTTTAAGAAATTGGACTCCGTCGTTGGTATTATGTGAGACTATTTAGTTTATTTGCGATATATGTAATGATTGAGAATTCTCATCAGCTCTCATGACCTACACTCTATTATGGTCAATGGCGAAGCACAAGGGGACATATGGGATTATTACTAAGTCATCTTAATTCTTATCGAAGAATCGCCACAATAGCAGGGGTTACTTTGCAGATGGTGTGTAATGGTGATTAATATGGACGCGCTGTTTTCCATGACTCGCGGGCAATGATGGGGGTTCTTAGAGTTCAACTCCGAGGTTGGGATGAACATTTTTCAAGGTTTCTATGATTCTTTATGCTGTACAGAACACTTTATTTATGGGTTCGATGAGTCTGCAATTTAAAGAGTGCGTAACTACTAATGCTTTTCTCTTTTGGCAGAATGCACAAAGCTGCACTCAGCTAGTTCAAGCTTCTGAAATGCTTTTTTTTAATTTAAGGTCTTGGCACAGGCTGAGTCTCATTAATGAAGTTGTGCAGGGTCACTTCACGCTATGGTATTTGAGGGATGCTATTAGAAGATGGGTCAATATTAACTCACTAATGTAGGCAGTCTGGTATATTGAGGGAAATCAAAATACGTCAAGTTGATTGAGCAAAGGGAAGCCTGCTAGAATGGGGAAGCCTGGCTGAAAGTAGAAGTAATAGCGGCGTAGCTTGAAGGACAGCCCCAGTTGGCAAAAGGGGCAGCCAAATGAAGGCAGATGATGGACTGACTGGACTTCGCCCTTCCATCACTCTCGTCGAGATGTTTAGGCACAGCAGTCTGGAAGCTGTGTTTCTGGCAGAGGTGGGAATTGAACCACAACATTTTGGGACCCGGTTATCACCAATGCGCGCAACCTCATACAAACTGAGCTTAATGTCAAGAAGGCTCCTTTTAGGAATGGCCTCAGGTTGGTATTGGCTTTATTAGTGATCGAAGATTGAACTTCCAGCCCGCCGGTCGAAGTAATGTGGCAAGGCACATAGGGGCTACAATGGGGTTATTAACAGTCATCAGAACCAATAGAGAAGATCATAGGTTAACCAACAGTGAGGGGGGGGGTGGGGGGTGGGGGGGGTGGAGGGGGGAGGGTGGGGGGTGTGGGGGGGGGGGGGTGGGGGGGGGGGAGGGGAGGGGGGGGGGGGGGGCACGCAGAGGGGAGGGAGGGGGGGGGGGGGTTGTAATGGTATTTAGTTGCTTGTTTTCATGCCCGTAGGGGGCTTTGAGTTTAAATCTGGCGTGAGGTGACTTACAGGTCTTCATTTTGCCTGTACAGAACCCTCTTATTCGCATACTGCAGATCTGCAATCAAGAGCGTACTCTACCTGTCTTTTCGCAGAATCGACCAAAGCTGCACTCGCATAGTCAGCTTCTCAAATGCACTTGTTTTTTTTTAAGCTTTGGAAGAACACCCGTGCCACGCCTGTGCCCTATAGCGGCGTAGCTAGAAGGACAGCCGTTGAAAAAGGGGCAGCCAAATGAAGGCATATGACGGACTACTGGCCTTCAGCCCTTACACATCACTCTCGTGAGAATGGTTTAGGCACCGCAGATGGGAGCTATCTCTCTCGGCAGAGGTCGGGTTGAACCAACAACCTTTGGAACTGTTATCAACATCAGCCCCGCGCGCCTCTACAGCCCAAACTGAGCTATTCAGCAGGCTCTTTTAGAATGGACCTCCAGGTTGGTCATTGGACTTTCATTAGGCAGAAGAAGTAGAAGTACATCGCGGCGTAGCTTAGAAGGAAGCCCCAGTGGAAAAAGGGGCAGCCAAATGGACAGCATGGATGGACTACTGGCATGCTCGCCTTTCACCATCACTCCAGTGAGATGGTGTAGTGGCACAGCCGACTGAGGAGCTGTGTTTTCTGCGCAGAGGTGGGACATTGACCGCAACCTTTTGGACAGGTTATCAACCATAAGCCTCACACGCCGCGCATCAACTTCGCCAACGAGGCTATTCAACGCAGGCGTCTTTAGGAAGGACCCTTCAGGTTTGGTATGGATTATAGGCACGCAAGATTGACTTTCGACAGCCCTGCCGGTCAAATGACATGAAGCACAAGGGGAAACTGGGTCTCTCAAGTCGATACCAGAACAATAGCAGAAGGTCTACTTTGCTGTGGTGAGTATGGTTAAAGCCTGTTTCTGCACGTGGGGTTCATTAGAACTTCATAAATCCGGGGGGTGAGCCTTTATCAGGTGTTTTTTAATGCCATGTAGACGAAGCCCCTTATGTCTATGCGCATCTGCAATTCAAGAGTACTCTCACTTTCTTTTCAGAGACCACTGAACAAACAAAAATCGCCCACAAAAGACTGCCCCTACTAGTCAGCTTCTCAAATGCTTGTTTTTTTTAAGCCTTGGCCCACAGTACATTGTCCTCATTATCAATTGTGCACACCAACTTAGGCTGTGCTAGGCAACACCCTCAAAAAGTTCTGTAGGGAAAAAAATACCAAGTTGATGCAAAGGGCAAGCTGCTAGATGGGAAAGCTGGCCTGAAGTAGAAGTATATAGCGGCGTAGCTTAGAAGGACACCCAGTTGGAAAAAGGGGCAGCCAAATGGAAGCGGATGAGTGGGACTACTGGTACTTGCCTTCCATCATCTCAGTAGATGGTTTGAGGAAAGCAGACTGGAGCTGTGTTCTGGCAGAGGTGGGAAATTGAACCACAACCTTTTGACCCAGGTTTTATCAACCATAGCCGCGCGCTCTACCAACTGAGCTATTCAAGCAGGCTCTTTTAGGAAATGGCCTCAGGTTGGGTATTCGACGTTTATAGGCAGAAGATTGACTTTCCAGCCCTGCGGTCAATGAGAATCACAAGGGGACAATGGGTTATTACAATGTCATCCAGAAATAGGACAGAAGGTTAATTTGCTGTGGTGTAATGGTTAGCAGTTTCTGCCCGTGGGTCTGAGTCAAATCCCGGGTGGGTGACTTTTCAGGTTTCTTTATGCCTGTAACAGACCACTTTATTGCTATGCAGATACTGCAATCATTAGAGCGTACTCTTCTTTCTTTTCGGCAGAATCGCACACAAGCTGCACTCGCTAGTCAGCTTACTCAAATGCTGTTCTTTTTCAGCTTGGCACAGAACATGTCCTAATTAATCATTTGCAAGGTCAACTTCAGGCTTGATGCTAGGCAAACGCAAAAAAGAGTTCTGTATGGGAAAAAATACAGCAAGTTGATGCAAAGGGCAAGCTGCTAGATGGGGAAGCCCTGCTGAATAGACAGTACTAGCGGCGTAGCTTAGAAGACAGCCCCAGTTGGAAAAAAGGGCAGCCAAAGATGGGAAGCGGATGATGGTACTGGCACTTGCCCTTCCATCATGGCTCGTGAGATGTTTTAGGCACAGCAGACTGGACGTGTTTCTGGCAGAGGTGGGAATGAACCCACAACTTTTGGGACCAGGTTTTCAACCATGAGCGGCGCTCTAACCAACTGGAGCTATTCAAGAGGCTCTTTTAGGGAGTGGACTCATGGGGTTGGTATTGACTTTAATGTAGCAGATTGATTCAGCCTGCGGTCAATGCAGAGACAGGGGACAATGGGGTTTAATTAACAGCTCCCAGAACCAATAGCAAAGAAGGTCTACTTTGCTGTGGTGTATGGTAAAGGCCTGTTTTGCTTTGGGGGTCCTTGGTTCAAATCCCGTGGTGGGTGACTTTTTTTCAGGTTTTTTATGCTGTACGAACCTTTGATTCATGCAGATTCCATAAGAGTCGTACTCGAGTAGCTTTTTTTCGGCAGAATGCAGCTCAAAGCTGACCTCGCTAGTAGCTTCTAAGATGCTTGTTTTTATAAGCTTGGCAAGAAATTGGTCCATTAATGAATCGTGTGAGAGGTCAATTTCAGGTGATGCTATAGGCAACCCAAAAAGAGTGTTGTAGGGAAAAATAACACAAGTTTTGATGCAACGGGCAGCTGCTAGATGGGAACAAGACCCTGGGAAGTGAGGCGGTAACTAGAGGCGTAGCTTAAATAGGACAGCCCAGTATGGAAAAAGGGGCAGCAAATGGAAGGCAGATGATGGCTCTGGCTACTTGCTTCCATCTCTCGTGAGATGGTTTAGGCAACAGCAGACTGCAGCTGTGTTTCTGGCAGAGTGGGAATTGAACCCAAACCTTTTGGGCCAGGTATCAACATCCAGCCGGCGCGCTATACAACTGAGCTATTCAAGCAGGCTTGTTAGGAATGTGACTTCTAGGTTGGTATTGACCTTCTATAGGCGAGATGACTTCTAGCCTGCCGGTCAATTGAGAAGCACAAGGGACAATGTTTTATTCAGTCATCAGAACAAAGCTAGACAGGTACTACTTTGCTGTGGTGTAATGGTTCAAAGCGCTGTTTTTCTTGGGGTTGGAGTTAAATTCCGGGTGGGTGACTTTTCAGGTTCTTTTGCTGTACAGTAACCTTTATTCTATGCAGGAGTTGCATAAAAAAGAGCGTACTCTACTTTCTTTTTCGGCAGAATCGCCAAAACTGCACTCTGCTAGTCACTTTCAAATGCTTGTTTTTTTTAAGTGCTTAGCCGCAGAAGCACATGTTCATTATCAATTTGCAGGTCAGCGCTCCAGGCTGATGCTAGCAACAAAAAGAGTTCTGTATGGGAAGAAATACCAAGTTGGATGCAAAGGGCAGCTGCGTAGATGGGGGGTGGTAGCCTGAATAGAAGTACATTAGGGGTAGGTAGAGGAGAGCGCAGGTTGAAAGGGGGTCAATGGAAGGGCAGATGATGAATTACATGGGACTTATTTATCGCAATGCAGACGAGACTCGGGTGTGAGCGACTGGTTTTAGGGCAGAGAGTGGACTGTGTTTCTGGCGGGTGGAATTGGAACCAACCTTTCTGGACAAGTTAATAGGCAGGGCGCGAAATGCGGAAATTGAATTATGTAGGGCTGATGGAGGGCTAATTACACGAGGCTTTATTTAGGAGGGGGAATCAAGTATGGGTAATTATAGGCTTTCTACGGCGAAGATTGACTTCAAGTTGCAGGGTCAAAGGTGGGCACACGGACATCAGAGGGGAGACAATGTGGTTATTAATGGTTTCTTCCAGGAATCTGAGGAATAGAATGTTTTGGGTTGGTTGTACTTTGGGTTTTTTTTATTTTTTTTTTTTAGATTCTCGTCTATATAATTGCACAGATCGGTAGAGTGTCGAAGGGATAGTGCGGTATCAGTGATTTAGGCGGCCGAACATAGCGCGGCCAGGGAGACAGATCATGTGTGGTGGAGCGCACTAGTGCTGGGAAGGTGATAGGAATGGTATATACTGACTAATTTCAGAATCTTAATTGGGTGCAAGTCGAATTGCCTCAGACACAAATACTATTGGCTCAGCCTCTAAGCGGAGGTATAATATGGTGGCATGCTAAATACTTTTGGTTCTGGTTTGCCCTAAAGGGCCAGAAAGAATGAAGAGTATATCAATAGCTTACCAGCCTAAAACCAGAGCAAGCAAGAGTACGTGCTGTCAACACGGACGTCGGCATAAGCACGCACCAACGTGTGTCTAGTAGGAGGCCATAGGGGGGTCATAAGATAGAAGGGTGGGCCCCTTATCACATTTTTGGTGGGCCACATCTCCCCCATGCGGTTACTGGCAAGTAAGCCACTTTAATCAAACAATTATATCTACAGCTGTGTGCTTGGATAAATGAGATATGGATAACTACTAGTTTACTCAAGTCAGATCCCTTTTGAAAGAAGCCTCAATCAGCAATATTCACTTCAGTGATTTAACAGAATTAGTATAGTAATCACCATTGGGGAATAAATATGTGGTGTGAGTTTGCCAAAGTTCTCTGGCTAGAACTTCCAGCGACTTGTTGAAAGTAGCTGCGGCGCACATAAATTCCAGAGAATTCCTAAGTGGAGAAGGAAAACAACAGGGTGTGGAAGTTTGTTATGCCCGCTGGTAGCCGAGATTATATCTGCAGGACGACTAAGCGAAAAACATTGGTTGTGGAATTGCCCTGAAAGTCTGTTGTAAAAAGAAGTGTGAAGTCACTTTAACTGTGGGATTGAGCAATGCCAGCTGATTATGTATAGGATTGATTTGTAACT